>NC_133502.1:140425312-140730000 GCF_049354715.1 Callithrix jacchus | reverse complement strand
CTGACTGGGAGTAGGAAGGCTACCTGGGGGAGAAGAAGGTGACAAAAAACATTTACATTTTGTCCTTGGGACTCATCCAATTATGCTTTGGGAAAATCATTCCCTGTCTCTTTCTCTAAATAAATCAACAGCCACATTGCAGTTTGCCAAGTATGTACATAGTAAAATCAGGACAGTATAAGAGCCCTGCTAGTATAAGGTTTTGTTTTTTTGAGGCAGGTTCTATCACTCAGGCTGAAGAACAGTGGCACAATCTCGGCTCACGGCAGCTTCAACCTCCCAGGCTCAAACAATCTTCTAACCTCAGCCTCCTTAGTAGCTGGGACTGCAGGCGTGTGCCACTACACCCAGCTATTTTTTGTTTCGCCATGTTGCACAGGCTGATTTCAAATTCCTGGGCTCAAGTGATCCGCCCACCTCAGCCTCCCAAAGTGCTGGAATTACAAGCATGAGGCATCTTGCCTGGCTGTAAGGTTTTGATGAAAATAGATGCAGGCTGATCAGCCATCCTCAGCATTCACTGTTCCAGTCTTTCCTCTTACAAGTCCCCTGCTGATTACAATTTTAAAAGAAGGTCTCCTTCCACTACCGTCTAGGAGTTTCAGAGGAAAACTGTGTCCAGTGTCGTTACATGGTAAAGTAACAGTAATCAGGAATGAACACTGACTTTGTGTTGCCTGGGGATCATCCTCTTCTCAGGAGCAGACAAAGACTTGAACTGAACTTGGATTTCCATTATTTCCCCAATATACATAACCAAACATAATAGCTGAAAACCCCAGGAAAAAGAAACTCATGAACCAAAATAATTAATCACCCAAAGAGTACATATAACTACATCAAGAGACAAACAAAAACCATATAAAATATACCATTCTGAATCCCTAAGCTTCTTAAATATATCATCATGCTGGCTGGGTGCAGTGGCTCACACCTGTAATCCCAGCACTTTAGGAGGCCAAGAGATCAAGACCATTCTGGCCAACACGGTTCACCGTGTCTCTACTAAAAATACAAAAATTAGCTGGGTGTGGTGGCACACTCCTGTAGTCCCAGCTACACAGGAGGCTCAGGCAGGAGAATTGCTTGAACCTGGGAGGCGGAAGTTGCCATGAGCCGAGATCGTGCCACTGCATTCCAGCCTGGTGACAAAAAAAAAAAATATATATATATATATATTTATGCTTATTCCAAGTTCTTGGTCCATCTGTTCGAAAATCCAACAATCTTATCTACAAGACACAAAAAAGACTGGAAAAACAAGGGAGAGAAAAATAGGAAAAAATAAACTGAAAGGAAGCTGAAGAAACAATTTGATAAAATGAAATTCAAGACAAAAAAAAAATGCCATGAGGGGCAGTATGCACTGGTAAAAGGAATAAAGAAGATATAACCATCATGCATACATGTTTTGACCTAGAAATTACAGTCACAAAATACATTAAGTAACAAATGGAAGAATGCCGAGAAAAATATATGAATTAAATATTGTGGCCAGGAATGGTGGCTCATACCCACCGTTGACGGTAATAATCCTAGCATTTTGGGAGGCTGAGGTGGGTGGATCACTTGAGCCCAGGAGTTCAAGACCAACCTGGACAACACAGCAAAACTGTTTCTACAAAAAAATACAAAAATGTGGAAGTGGGTGCCTATAGTCCCAGCTACCCAGGAGGCTGAGGTAGGAAGATCGCCTGAGCCTGGAAGTTCGAGGCTGCAGTGAGCCTTGCTTATGCCATGGCACTCCAGTCTGAGTGATAAGAATGGGACCCTGTCTAGAAAAAAAAAAAAATTGCACTTGCAGATTTCAATACTCCCTTCTCAGAAACTCATAGATCATGTAGAAAAAAAATAAAAGTACTGAAGATCTGAATAATATAATTAACAATTCTGGGCTGGGCACGGTGGCTCACACCTGTAATCCCAGCACTTTGGTAGGCTGAGGCAGGCAGATCACCTAAGGTCTGGAGTTCAAGACCAGGATTGCCAACATAGTGAAACCCTTTCTCTACAAAAACTATAAAAACTAGCTGGGCATGGTGGTGGGCGCCTATAACCCCAGCTACTTGGGAGGCTGAAGCAGAATGGCTTGAACCCAGGAGGCAGAAGTTGCTGTGAGCTGAGAGAGCACCATTGCTCTCCAGCCTGGACAAGAGCAAAACTCCGTCTCAAAAAAAAGAGAAAAGAAAAGAAAACCAATTCTGAACAACTAAACAGACAACATATAGAACTCCATGCACAGCAAGGAAGGAAGTCTTTTCAAGTACACGTTTATGGCCATAAAGCAAGCCTCAATAAAATACAAATATTATCACAGAGATCACATTAACTATAATGAAATTAGATATTAATATCAAGGGAGAGTTTGGTAAGATACCCATATATTTAGAAACTAAAACATACTAAAGGACTCATGTTAAAAAGAAAAAGAGCCAGGGTATTAAAATTTTTAAAAAAAGAAAAGAAAAAGGAAACTAAGAAACACTTTGACTGTCAGAACATTACATTTTGTGGGACATAGTTAAAATAATACATTAAAAAGTTATACCATTAGGGGACAGGTGCTGTGGCTCACACCTGTTATCCCAGCACTTTGGGAGGCCGAAGTGCTAGGATCCCTTGAGCCCAGGAGCTTGAGACCAGCCTAAGAAACAGCAAGATACGGACTCTACGAAACATTTTTTTAAATTAGCTAGGTGTGCTGGCACATGCCAATATTCCCAGCTAGGTGACAGAGTGAGACTGTCTCAAAAAAAAAAAAAAAAAAAGGATAGGGAGGAAGTAACAGAAAAAAGGTTGCTTGTAGGCCAGGTGCAATGGCTAACACCTGTAATCCCAGCACTTTGGGAGACCGAGGTGGGCAGATTATCTTGAGGTCAAAAGTCTGAGACCAGCAGGGCCCACATGGTGAAGCCTTATCTATACTAAAAATACAAAAAATAGCCAGGTGTGGTGGCACGCACCTGTAATCCCAGCTACTAGGGGGTGCTGAGGCTAGAGAATTGCTTGAATCCGGGAGGCAGAGGTTGCAGTGAGCCAAGATCAAGCCACTGCACTCCAGCCTGGGCGACACAACAAGACTCCATCTCAAAAAAAAGGTTGCTTGCACAGACCAATGACAATATGGGCCATAAAAACTGAGGACGGTGATTAAATTAATCATCTGCACCTGACATCTAGAAAGAATTAAGATGTCTGTGGGTAGATAAATGAATCAGCAGAATTTGAAAATGTTGAGAATGGCCTTTTCTTCCCGGAGTTGGGAAAGGCTGGGTTGAAAAGGCAGGGGGTAAAAAAAAAGGAAAAGAAAATGGTGAGAATGTATAATAGAATTAAAATAGAAAAGGTAGGCTGGGTGCGGTGGCTCACGTCTGTAATCCATAACTTTGGGAGGCCGAGGCAGGTGGATCACCTGAGGTTGGGAGTTTGAGACCAGCCTGACCAACATGGAGAAACCCCCATCTCTACTAAAAATACAAGATTAGCCAGGCGTAGTGACACATGCCTGTAATCCTAGCTACACAGGAGGCTGAGGCAGAATCACTTGAACCTGGGAGGCGGAGGTTGCAGAGCTGAGATTACACCACTGCATTCCAGCCTGGGCAACAAGAGTGAAACTCCGGCTCAAAAAAAAAAAAGGAAGAAAGAAAACATAATGCTAGGTAAGTCTTTGGAAGAGAGAATCTTTTTTTTTTTTTTTTTGAGTCAGAATCTCACACTGTTGCCCAGAGTGGAGTGTAATGGCTCCAATCTTGGCTCACTGCAACCTCCGCCTCCCAAGTTCAAGCAATTCTCCTGCCTCAGCTTCCCAACTGGCTAAGAGTACAGGTACCTGCCACCATGCCTGGCTAATTTTTGTATTTTTAGTAGAGATGGGGTTTTAAATATTGGCCAAGCTGGACTCTTGGCCTCATGATCTACCCGCCTCTGCCTCCCAAGGTGCTGAGTTTACAGGTGTGAGCCACTGTGGTTGGCCCGGAGGAATCTTTTACATACTCAGAACCAAGTACAGACAGTAGGCCTCAAATACTTGAAAAAAATTTCTTAAGTGCTGGAAAATAGTTTGTACACAAATCATCTACATAATATGGTTTTTCTTACTGCTAAAACAGCTGGGCCTTCCATTTTAATTGCTTTTTTCCCCTTTGTTAAAAATTAATCATAATTTTCATTCATACTTGTTAATTTTTTTTTTCTTTTTTGACAGAGTCTCTCTGTTGCCCAGGCTTGAGTGCAGTGGTGCAACCTTGGCTCACTGCAACCTCTGCCTCCTGGGTTCAAGCAATTCTTTTTGCTTTTTTTTTTTTTTTTTGAGATGGAGTTTCGCTCTTGTTACCCAGGCTGGAGTGCAATGGCGCCATCTCGGCTCACCGCAACCTCCGCCTCCTGGGTTCAGGCAATTCTCCCGCCTCAGCCTCCCGAGTAGCTGGGATTACAGGCACGCACCACCATGCCCAGCTAATTTTTTGTTTTTTTAGTAGAGATGGGGTTTCACCATGCTGACCAGGATGGTCTTGATCTCTTGACCTCGTGATCCACCTACCTCGGCCTCCCAAAGTGCTGGGATTACAGGCTTGAGCCACCGCGCCCGGCCCCGGGTCAAGCAATTCTTATGCCTCAGCCAAGCAAGTTGCTGGGATTACAGGCATGTGCCACCATGTCCAGATAATTATTGTATTTTTAGTAGAGACGGGATTTCACCACGTTGGCCAGGCTGGTCTTGAACTCCTGACCTCAAGTGATCCACCTGCCTCGGCCTCCCAAAGTACTGATTACAGGCATGAGCCACCACACCCAGCCCCACACTTATTAATTTGAAGAAAACCAAGATGCATAGACTTTTTAAGAAAAAATTAGAGTCATCAATAGAACAGTAAACACAGTTACCCACCATTCAGTATGGCCCTCACAGAGGCAAAGGCAAGGCCTAGAAAAAGAAAATAAGCCACCTGTTTTAGAAAGCAAGGAAGTAGAGAATGGGTCTTTTTCATTCACAGCATTCTCCTCACCCAATCTCCCAGGATTGTGCCAAAGAACTTGGCATCAACTAACCACACCTGAAACTGGTGCCAATGCCTGGAAGTTTTAGCCAGACAAATTTGTCCCCGTTTTTATTTATACTCAGTGGACAACTGTCACCAGGTGGCAGCAAATCACAGCTAGGACCAGGTCAGATTTGGATCACACAGCTGGATTTCCTACAACTCCAGGACAGCTAGAAATAACACTAGCTCATATTCTGTGTGATCAAATGTTGTTTGTTTTTGAGTTGGGGTCTGCTCTATCACCCCGGCTTGAGTGTGGTGCAATCATAGCTCATTGCACCCTCAACTTCATGGGCTCAAGCGATTCTCCTGCCTCAACCTCCCAAGTAGCTGGAACTACAGGCACACACCACCACACCTGAATTATTTTTTGTAGAGAGAGGGTCTCACTATGTTATGTAGGCTGGTGTCAAACTCCTGGTCTCAGCAGTCCTCACCCTCACCTATCCTGCTAGGATTACAGGCTGAGCTACTGTACCTGGCCTGATTAAATACTTTGAACTCAACCTATCTCATTATGATGAAGTCTGTCTTACTACCAATCAGATAATTATCCTGAAAATTCTAGAGTATTACTTTGTAGATGTAGATGTTTTAATACTTTTATACTGTTCTATATTAAAATACTATTTATGTCAATGTAATATGCATGCATGTAAAACACTTTATGTCAATGTATACCATTATTACCCATTTAATGAAATAGGAGATGAATCCATTGAGATATAAATAAATGAACAAATTGGAAGCTGAATAGCAACAGGATGTTCATGTAGTTTCGAAGTACCTCCTAACAAAATACTTATGAATTACAACAAAAAAATAACTTGATAGTGGAGAAGCCTGGTGGATAGTGACCCAAGTGGACATTACCAGAAATGAGACAAATCAAAATCATGTGCCACCTAAAAAGAGTATAAAGAACATTGGGAAATTTTACAAACCCATACTGAAGAACATTCCACAAAGTAAGTGACCTGTACTGCTAAAACTATAAAGCTCATGAAAGTCTAGGACATGACTAAGGAGCAATTACAGGCTTAAAGAGACTACAGACACAGGATAACTAAAAGCAAATATATCGCTCTGAACCAGATCCTTCTGCTACCAAGAACATTATTATAACTGACAAAATTAAATGGGGGCTGAGAATTATTAGATGGTACTAATTAACTTCATGATTTTTGATAATAATTATAATGATGTAGAATGCACTTGTTTATAGGAAATACACTCTAAAATATTCAGAAGAATGGTGAAACTATCAGAGTTTGGCAACTCACCCTCAAATGGTTCCGGAAAATAGTTATTTGAACTTGTCTGTAAATTCGTGGTTGTTCAAATTTTTTATTTTAATTATTTTTAAGAGTGCCTACTAAAAGATATGAACAAACATACTAGAATGTTTACCTAAGGGATAAGAAAGGAATAGAAGTGGGAATGGAAATAAAAAGAAATTAATAACATAGGCATACCAACAAGCAAGAAAAGGCCTAGAAGGCCAAAATAGTGTTAAAGAACCATTAATGGAGAAGAATGATTATTAACTAAACCCTAGAACAATAACAAAAAAAATTGGTTTAAGTAAATATCGGCATAAATGACTGCATGTGGGGACAGGGCTCACCTGAAGTGTGGCTTTATGCTGGAGGTGACCATATGAAGTAAAGAATAAAGGCTTAAATCGAAAGTGAGTAAAGACTCACTTTCTCTCCATTTTTAAAAGAGCTGAAAGAGGTTGCTATTGGATAGTGGGGAAGAGTAGGGAACTGATGCTCCTTATTCTAAGTCTTACAGCACATGTGACTCTTAAAATTATATATTTGAACTTTTTTATAAATAATCAAATGTTATAAAAAGGAATGAAGCAAGTTTGAAATCAGTAATATGAAGGCAGTAAGGAATCTGGATTGGCCGGATTTGTAGGGGGCAGGCAAATTTAAGAGGTTTTAAGATTAAGCCAGCCATCAGGAAGCCAGATACGCAGGTCAGTTATCAGCCATAAGGATATAGATGAAACTTGGTATTGCAGAGGGCATCAAACCATGAGTTTGGTAGGCTCATCTGTTTAGCTGATTTATCAAGGCACAGTAGAGTGGGATGAAGAATGGTTACAGGTGATTGAGAAATAAAGCAACTAATGGTAGCCTCAATCCCAGTCCCTGCAGCAATCCTCTTTGCAGTTACTGCCACTTTAAACACATCCACAGAATCTGGGCATCCCTAACTCCTAGAATAAATTCTGACTTGATTTTTAGAGCTCTAGATCCTCAGCCTCAATCCAATCCTGAGTGGTCTAATTACTGGATGCCAAGCTGAACACCACTGTGTGCCCTAACTCTAATTCCAAAGTTCTTTTTCTGATCGCATATTTAGTTTCTGCTTGCCATGCCCCGTGTCCTTATCTCAAGGCTGTACTCTGTCAGACTCCAGGCCAGAGCAAAGGTTTCTCTGGTTCTCTTACCAAACAACTGCCTGACAAATTTCTATGTCTAAATATCCAAGTTTCACCTGCTTTGGAGGCAGGGAAAAGTACAGTTATAGGCAGACAAACTTAATAAGCTGCAGAACCAGGAATATAAACTAATCACTGAAACCTTGAACGACTCCCTGTGAACCTTAGTTGCCTATACATACAGAATTGGGTCAGTGGTATTTGTCTCACTGGTTTGGTGTAAAAGATACATAGAGAGGGTCTGGTTCTGTTGCCCAGGCTGGAGTGCAGTGGTAAGATCTTGGCTTAGCTCACTGCAACCTCCACCTCCTGGGCTCAAGTCATCCTCCCCCATCAGCCTCCTAGGGCAGCTGGAACTACAGGCACATGCCACCATGCCTAGCTATTTTTTTTTTTTTTAGTAGAGATGAGGTTTCACCATGTTGTACAGGCTGGTCTTGAACTCCTGAGCTCAAGCACCCTGCCTGCCTTAGCCTCCCAAAGAGCTGGGATTACAGGCATCCATCCATATTCTTTTGATTCTTAGAACAACCCAATGAGGCAGTTATTATCATCATACCTGTATTATAAATACGGAAAATGAATACAAAGAATTTAAGAAACATGTACAGGGTGATACAGCTAAGTAACTAATGGTTATTGGATATTACTTATGTAAGATACTTTTTTTTTTTTTTTTTTTTTTTTTGAGATGGAGTTTCGCTCTTGTTACCCAGGCTAGAGTGCAATGGCGCCATCTCAGCTCACCGCAACCTCCGCCTCCTGGATTCAGGCAATTCTCCTGCCTCAGCCTCCTGAGTAGCTGGGATTACAAGCACGCACCACGATGCCCAGCTAATTTTTTATATTTTTAGTAGAGACGGGGTTTCACCATGTTGACCAGGATGGTCTCGATCTCTTGACCTCGTGATCCATCCGCCTCGGCCTCCCAAAGTGCTGGGATTACAGGTGTGAGCCTGCACCAGGCCTTTTTTTTTTTTTTTTTTTTTTTTTTTTTTTTTGAGATGGAGTTTTCGCTCGTTACCCAGGCTGGAGTGCAATGGCGCGATCTCGGCTCATCGCAACCTCCGCCTCCTGGGTTCAGGTAATTCTCCCACCTCAGCCTCCTGAGTAGTGAGGATTATAGGCACGCGCCACTACACCCAGCTAATTTTTTGTATTTTTAGTAGAGGCGGGGTTTCACCATGTTGACCTAGATGGTGTCGATCTCTTGACCTCATGATCCACCTGCCTAGGCCTCCCAAAGTGCTGGGATTACAGGTTTGAGCCACTACGCCTAGCAGATATCTTTTTATATATACCTATATATAACAGATATTTCTTTATATATTCTGCATACATATACATGTGTGTATAAAACATACATACACAAACACACAAAGATAAGGATATTTCCCTACTCAGCACAGAGCAGTATACATGTTAATCACTCAATAAACAGGAGGGTTTTGTTGTTGTTGTCTGGTTTTTTTGAGATGGAATTTTGCTCTGTTGTGCAGGATGGAGTGCAAATGGCTCGATCTCACTCACCACAACCTCCGCCTCCCGGGTTCAAGCAATTCTCCTGCCTCAGCCTCCCAAGTAGCTGGGATTACAGGCATGCACCACCATGCCCAGCTAATTTTGTATTTCTTTTTTTTTTCTTTAGTAGAGATGGGATTTCTCCATATTGGTCAGGCTGGTCTCCAACTCCTGACTTCAGGTGATCTACCCGCCTCGGCCTCCCAAAGTGCTGGGATTACAGGCGTGAGCCACCATGCCCAGCCCATTTTTTTTTTTTTTTTAAGGCGAAGTCTTGCTCTGTCACCCAAGCTAAATTACAGCAACAGGATCACAGTTTACTGCAGTCTTGAATTTCCGGGTTCAAGTGATCCTCCCACCTCAGCCTCCCAAGTAGCTGGGACTATAGATGCACATTACCAAGTGCAGCTAATTTTATTTTTTGTGGAGACAGGGTCTCTCCATGTTGCCCAGGCCAATCTCAAACTCTGGAGCTTAAACAATCCTCCCAACTTGACCTCCCAAAGTGCTGGGATAATAGACATGCACCACCATGCTCAGCCTTCTTTTGAGAAGTATCTGTCAGATCTTTGCTTGTCTTTTTATTGGGTTGTTTCCCTGCTATTGAGTTGTTTTGTTGTTATTGTTCTTTTTTGTTTTAATCTACATGGCTATTTTATTTCTATTAGAAAATATTTATATAGATACGTATGAGCCCAAAAGTTCAAGACCAGCCTGGGATACATATCGGAAATTTGTCTCTAAAAAAACTTAACCAGGCATGGGAACATGTATCTGTTAGCCCCAGCTATTCAGGAGGCTGAGGTAGGAAGCTGCAGTGAGATATGACTGTTCCACTGCACTCTTAGCCTGGAAAACAGAGAGACCTTCATCTCTAAATTTTTTTTTTTTTTTTGAGACGGAGTTTCGCCCTTGTTACCCAGGCTGGAGTGCAATGGCGCGATCTCAGCTCACCGCAATCTCCGCCTCCTGGGCTCAGGCAATTCTCCTGCCTCAGCCTCCTGAGTAGCTGGGATTACAGGCACGCGCCACCATGCCCAGCCAATTTTTTGTATTTTTAGTAGAGACGGGGTTTCACCATGTTGACCAGGATGGTCTCGATCTCTTGACCTTGTGATCCACCCGCCTCGGCCTCCCAAAGTGCTGGGATTACAGGCATGAGCCACCATGCCCGGCCCCTTCATCTCTAAATTTAAAAGAAGAAAAAGAAAAACATTCTCTGACCTCTACCATTCAAATTTAAACAACTTTAGTGAAGCAAAAGCAGAACTGGCAGGGCACAGTGGTTCATGCTTATAATCTCACCACTTTGTGAGGCTGAGGTGGGTGGATCCCTTGAGCTCATGGGTTCAAAACCAGCCTAGGGAACAAGTAAGACCCCATTTCTACAAAAAGATAAAAAGTTGGCCAGGCACAGTGGCTCATGCCTATAATCCCAGCACTTTGGGAGGCCAAGGCAGGCAGATCACCTGAGGCTGTGAGTTCGAGACCAGCCTGACCAACATGGAGAAACCCTGTCTCTACTAAAAATACAAAATTAGCTGGGCGTGGTGGCACATGCCTGCAATCCCGGCTACTCGGGAGGCTGAGGCAAGAGAATCTCTTGAACCCAGGAAGCAGAGGTTGCAGTGAGCCAAGATTGCACCACTGCACTCCAACCAAATAAATATTAGCTTGATGTGGTAGCGTGCATCTATAGTCTCAGCTACATAAGAGGCTGAGGCAGGAAGATCACTTGAGCCTGGGAGGTTGAGGCTGCAGTGAGCTGTGATTGTGCCACTGCCCTCACCCTGGCCAGAGTAAGACTGTCTCCAATAACAACAAAAAACAGGATCAGATATCTGACATCAGAAGAAAATATTTCACATCATTAGTTTGAATTAAGTGTGCTCTGATTTCTCAGAAAGAATAACTCATATTTCCTAATGTTATTTCCCTTTACTTATATTTATATGAATATGTAATGAGTATCTCTTTCTTACATTTAGTAATACGGGTGTACCTAAGTATAATTTACAACATCAGTAACTGGAGTCATTATCTAATCAATTCATGGTCCACTATCTCTATTATATGGTTATTTCTATAACTTATGATATTTTCATTGTAAAATTAAGATGTTAAAAATTCCAGACTAAATAATGCTGGGCCCACTTAGGTCATGCTGTTGTCTTGGACAGCTACTGACTTGATTTCAACTCAGCCTCCTGTGGGAAAACAACCAAGCAAGCAGCTCTTTTGGAAAACTAATCTTGAAATGTTGTTTATAGATTTCATTAACAGTACTGAAGTCATTTATGTTAGCCAGCAAAACAGCTGGTTTTTACCGTATTAGTGAAGTCACAGCCTGCTGCTTTCAAAATTTCACCCTTATTTACTTCTGCTGTCCTTCCTGACACAAGCTGCCACTTGAAGGGTACATGCCTCACTGCCCTGAAATATAAATGGTCCCACTGAAAACATAGTTGACTGTAGAGACCACTGTCTTCTGGGCTTTCATGATGCTGATTACCTTTCTGATCACGGATAACATGGCTAATCCTTTCTTCTTGCAGTCCCTATGGGAGAAGCCCCTACACCAAGCCTTGCTCAAGTGATTCTCCTGCCTCAGCATCCTGAGTGGCTCGGATTACAGGCATGCGCACAACAGTCCCCCATGTATGACTGTAATTTAATATATTTACATAACATAAAAATAAATGTGGCCAGGCACAGTGGCTCAGGCCTATAATCTCTGCACTTTGGGAGGCTGAGGCAGGCGAATTACCTGAGGTCAGGAGTTCAAGACCAGCCTGACCAACATGGAGAAACCCCATCTCTACTAAAAATACAAAAATTAGCAGGCATGGTGGCACATGCTTTTAATTTCAGGTACTCGGAAGGCTGAGGCAGGAGAATCACTTGAACCCAGGAGGCAGAGGTTGCAGTGAGCCAAGATCGCACCACTGAACTCCAGCCTGGGCCACAGACCAAGACTCTGTCGCAAAAAACAAACAAACAAAAAATAAGGTAAATGATTTCGAGTGGTTTTCCTTGGCTCTAGAGGAGTCTACGTATGTTACTGATACTGCTCAGTTGTTTATATGAGTAGTCAATACAGAGTTCGAAGTGACTGAATAATTAGCCTCTCTAATGAGTGTTTGTTTGGAACACCACCACCAAGAATATTTTCAAACTTGAAAAAAACACGAATTCAGTTCAACTTGAAGTGGAATGTACTAAGGAGACATTACAACTGATGGTAAAAAATATGTGTGGACTGGCCGAGCGCAGGGGCTCATGCCTGTAATTCCATCATTTTGGAAAGCCGAGGTGGGTGGGTCATACAAGGTCAGTAGTTCAAGACCAGCCTGACCAACACGATGAAACCCTGACTTTACGAAAAATACAAAGTTAGCCAGGCTTGGTGAGACACACCTGTAATCCCAGCTACTTGGGAGGCTGAGGCAGGAGAATTGCTTGAACCCAAGAGGCGGAGGTTGCAGTGCGCCATTCTATCTAGCCTGGACTACAAGAGTGAAACTCCATCTCAAAAAAAAAAAAGTGGGACAGAAAAAGGCTTATTAATTTAACAAATTAACAAAACTTCTGAAAATGTAAAATGTAATAAAGTGTTTCAAGCTTATGGTTACTCACTGTATTATTTATTCATCAGTAGGTACCATGCAGAAAAAAATCTGAATCTGTTACTGACCAGTGCTGCCAAAAGGTTAATTTTATTAGCTTTTATTCATTTAACCATCCCAAATAGAAGATAAATAATAAGCTAATATGCCCTACCACACAGCAGTTTTATGGCTTGGCAGTGATATTATTTATATATTTATTTTATTTATTTTTTATTTTATTTGACAGAGTTCCACTGTGTCACCCAGGCAGAAGTGCAGTGGTGCAATCTTGACTCACTGCAACTTCAGCCTCCCAGGTTCAAGTGATTCTCATGCCTCAGCCTCCTCAGTAGGTGGGACTACAGACATGTACCACCATGTCTGGCTAATTTTTGTATTTTTAGTAGAGACGAGCTTTCAACATGTTCACCAGGCTGGTCTCAAACACCTGCCCTCAGGTGATCCACCCACCTCAGGCTCCCAAAGTGCTGGGATAATAGACATGAGTCACTGTGCCTAGCCTGGCAGTGATGCTGTAACTGCAATTTTTTGAACTTGGGATCAAGACAAATTTTTCTGAAGAAGTACCCTCAACTACCATTATGGAACACTAAATGGCCTTGGAAATCAGCTTTGCCTGCAAGTTTGGTAATGCCTCTTAATGAATTTTAAACTAGGCCAGGCGTGGCGGCTCACACCTGTAATCCCAATATTTTGGGAGGCTGACGCAGGTGGATCACAAGGTCAGGAGTTTGAGACCAGCCTGGCCAGTATGGTGAAACCCTGTTTTGTATTTTATATTAAAAATACAAAAATTAGCAGGGCATGGTGGTGCACGCCTGTAATCCCAGCTACTTGGGAGGCTGAGGCAGAATCACTGAACCTGGGAGGCGGAGTTTGCAGTGAGCCAAGATGGCACCATTGCACTCCAGCCTAAGTGAGAGCGAGACTCCATCTCAAAAAATAAATAAATAAATTTTTAATTAAAATTGTACAACAAATAGCACTTATGTAAAAAACTTATGCTGCGGTAAAATCTAAAATATCTGGATGAAAACAAAGGTTGTCTTTAGTAAGTCAAACATCTTTATACACTTCCTGTCTTAAAAGTTAAAACAAGTAGTAGGTTGGGCATGGTGGCTCATGCCTGTAATCCCAGCACTTTGAGAAGCCAAGGCAGATAATTTGAGGTCAGGAGTTCAAGGATCAGTCTGGCCTACATAGTGAAACCCCATCTCTATCAAAAATACAAATATTAGCCAGGTGTGGTGGCACGAGCCTGTAATCCCAGCTACTAGTGAGGTTGAGGCAGAAGGATCACTTGAACCCAAGAGGATTCCTTGAACCAAGGAGATGGAGGGTGCAGTGAGCTGAAATCACACCACTGCCCTCTAGCCTGGGAGACAGAAGCAGACTCCATCTCAAAAAAAAAAAAAAAAGTTAAAAGAAGAAGCAAAATCTCCATTTCCAGCCAAATTTGCTAGTTTCCTTTTTTTTCTACTTGCTGCATTACTACTAATAAAGTTGAGTGATTTTTTTAAAAAAGAGGTCTGCTTGGCTGGAAATAGTGGTTCACGCCTGTAATCCCGGCACTTCGTGAGGCCTATGTGAGATCTGAGGTTAGGAGTTTGAGACCAGCCTGGCCAACATGGAGAAACCCCCTCTCCTAAAAATACAAAAATTAGCTGGGCAGAATGGTGTATGCCTGTAATCCCAGCTATTCAGGAGGCTGAGGTAGGAGAATCACTTGAACCCCAGAAGGTGGAGGCTGCAGTGCGCCAAGATTGTGCCACTGTACTCCAGTCTGGGCAACAGAGCAAGACTTGGTCTCAAAAAATATATATGTATAGTGGCCTTTTGTTTTTTTTTTCTTTTTCTGGTAAACAGGGTCTCACAACTGTCACCCAGGTTGGCATGCAGAAGCATGATCACAGCCTGGGCTCAAGCCATCCTCCCACCTCAGCCTTCCAAATAGCTGGAACTACAGGCATGTGTCATGGCACCTGGCTAGAATATATTTCCTGAACTCAAATTGCAGCTTCGCCAGTGTTTTTCAGGTCTTCAGCCAAGTACAAAGGAAATTTATATATATCCAAATCCAGTTAACTGTGCAACTGCAGCACTTCCACCTACTCTTTAATTAGAAGTGATTAATCTATGCTACAATGGCATGCTAAAAAGCAAATTATCAAGAGAAGATTTAACAAAATTCTATATATGCCTTCGAAGCAATAAATATACCAGTGAAAATCATATACCCATGTACTAGTATCTGCATTTGACAGTACCATCCTGTTATTTTCAAAGAGGAAATCTCATTTGAGAAAAACATGAACAATCCATTTTAATGAAAACAATAACCTTATTAAGTGATGCAATTATCCCTCCCTCCAAAATTAATTCCATTCTTAATGAGATGTGCATTACCAAAAAAATTTTCAATTATTTCCATTTTGAATTTTGTTGATAAAAATTGGTGGAAATTTCTTGTTTTTTTTTTTTTTTGAAGGGGAGCCTTGCTCTGTTGCCAAGCTTGAGTGAAGTGACACAATCTCAGCTCACTGCAGTCTCTGCCTCCCAAATTCAAGCGATTCTTCTGCCTCAGCCTCCTGAGTAGCTGAGATTACAGGCATGCACCATTCTGCCCAGCTAATTTTTGTATTTTTAGTAGAGACGAGGTTTCACCATGTTGGCCAGGATGGTCTTTATCTCTTGACCTCGTGATCCGCCCACCTCGGCCTCCCATCTCACATGGCTATCTTCTCTCTTGTAATATAAATCTGTCGCCCAGGCTGGAGTGTAGTGCTATGACCAAGGCTCACTGATCCTCCCACCTCAGTCTCTCAAGTAGCTGGGACTACAGGTATGCGCCACCAGGTCCAGCTATCTTTTTTTTATGTTTTGTGGAGACAAGGTCTCACTATGTCACCCAGGCTGGTAGAAAGTTCCTGGGCTAAAGTAATCCTCAACCTCAGCCTTCCAACTGCTGGGATTACAAGTATGAGCCACTGTACCCAGCCTAAATATAGTATCTTTAATTTTGCCTCCAGGCCTGCAAAAATTAAAACATATGCTATCTAGCCTTTTACAGAAAAAGAATGCCAACCAGTGAACTATATAATTACTTACAGAATAAAAAACAAAGGAAGGTTAAAAGAGAATACTGTATGTAATGAATATATAATCTGACACGATAGATCTAATACAGATATGATGTGGGGGGTGATGAAGACAGCATACATGAAATGATTTATGCAACTGTTTTTGGTAATCACATTGGTAATGGTATTATTAGCACAGCTATTCTGAACTACTGTGCAATGTAGGACAAAACAAGTAATTAATGATGAGGATATTCTAATTTATTATTCCCATCTTTGAGAACCAGAATAAAATATATACCAATACAGAAGTGGTTAAGTTTTATTTTAAAAAAGCATGTGTACAGATATACACATAGACATATATATCACCCATAACTCTGTCCCAGAAACAATAACTCGCAGCAGCAAGAATCTCTAAGGTCCACATTAGGTTCCCTAAATACCACTGTCACTAAAACCAGGGCTTCTTAATAGGTTACAAATCTGGGGTAGAAAATGGAAAAGATAAGCCTCAACACTTGGTCATATAAGTCAGCAAAGATGCTACAAAAACTACAAGTAGATCAAGTCATTCAGGAGCCAACTTGAAGAGGCTCCAACTGGCCAAAGACATAAGACTGGGCATGGTGGCTCACGCCCATAATCCCAGCACTTTGGGAGGCCAAGGCAGGTGGATCACGGGAGGTCAGGAGTTCGAGAACCGACTGGCCAACGTGGCGAAACCCTGTCTCTGCTAATAATATAAAAATTAGCTGGGCATGGTGGCACATGCCTGTAATCCAGCTACTTGGGAGGCTGAGGCAGGAGAATACCTTGAACGTGTGAGGCAGAGGTTGCAGTGAGCCGAGATTGCACCACTGCACTCCAGCCTGGGTGACAAGAGTGAAACTCCATCTCCAAAACAAAAAAAAAAATTTTTAAGGGTCAATAATAATAACTGCCACTGATTAAAGCTCAAAATATATGTTTAAATCCATGAGTTTATAATTTTTTTTTTGAGATGGAGTCTCACTCTGTTACCCAGGCTAGAGTGCAGTGGCATAATCTCAGCTCACTGAACCTCTGCCTGCTGAGTTCAAGCAATTCTTCTGCCTCAGCCTCCTGAATAGCTGGGACCACGGATGTGAGTCACCATGCCTGGCTAATTTTTGTATTTTTGGTAGAGATGGGGTTTCACTATGTTGACCAGGCTGGTCTCGAACTCCTGACCTCAGGTGATCCACCCGCCTCAGCCTCCCAAAGTACTAGGGTTACAAAAATGATAATAATTTTTTTAAATAGCTGGTTCTGGCCAGGCATGGTGGCTCACCCCTGTAATCCTAACACTCTGGGAGGTCGGGACAGGTGGATCACCTGAGGTCAGGAGTTTGAGACTGCTTGGCTAACATAGCAAAACCCTGTTTCTACTAAAAATACAAAAATTAGCTGGGCATGTTGGCAGGCACCTATAATCCCAGCTACTTGGGAGGCGGAGGCAGGAGAATCACTTGAACCGAGGGGGACGGAGGTTGCAGTAAGCTGAGATGGCCCCACTTTACTCCAGCCTGGGTAAAAGAGTAAAACTTTTCTGTCTCAAAATAAATAAATAAATGAAATGAAATAAAACAAAATAGCTGGTTCTCTTAGAGAACAGGGAACCATGTCACTATTTTAAAAAAGAATAAAGGCAAAGAATCTATTATATGTCCTACCTTTCCTATATAGCTGTGCCACTAGATAACTAAACAGTAGGTAAGCAGAAGCATCTCTAAGTAAAAGTATTCCGACAAAAAAGTTAAAACACACACATACAGATAATTAGAATGTCACTATTTTTAAACCACTGATAACAATTAATGGATCTGGGCACTGAGCCCAACTGTTGACATGATAAAAGAGAAAATCAGAGATGTCTCCCCAAGACCACAACACTGCCTACAGTATTACCAAGAGAGACTGAACCAGAGTCTGACCAAGTAGAGTTCAGCAATCAATTTGCAAAATATACAGGGAATGAAGAAAGATGCAACATGAGTGTGCAATCAGTAAAATTGAAACTTTGGTTATTTCTGCAGGACAAAAGCCCTATAAAAAATATGGAAAAGAAAGAGATAGAGGCATAAACAGTAGTTTAAGAGACATCATAACACTAACTAAAACATAATGTCTAAGAATATACACTTGGTAATAAAACTACAAAAGAAAAGAAAATGATTGAGTCAAATAGCGGTTATTTTTCTTTTTTGGGAGGTGAGTTACAATGGAAATGGAACACATGGAGGGCTCTTAGATAGCTGAAAAGTTCTATTTCTTGGCCTGGGGGTATGGATATTCACCTTATTTAAAAATAAATAAATAAAAAGCACATATCTGTATGTTTGTGAGAGAAATTTTCTGCTAATTTTGCAATACAAATATTAAAAGTAACTTAGAAAACATACCTACTGCCTTAGTCCATTCAAGCTCCTATACCACAAGTCATAAACGGGGTGGCTTATAAATAACAGATTTTTTTTTTTTTTTTAAGACGGAGTTTCGCTCTTGTTACCCAGGCTGGCGTGCAATGGCACCATCTCGGTTCACCGCAACCTCTGCCTCCTGGGTTCAGGCAATTCTCCTGCCTCAGCCTCCTGAGTAACTGGGATTACAGGTACGCACCACCATGCCCAGCTAATTTTTTGTACTTTTAGTAGAGACAGGGTTTTACCATGTTGACCAGGATGGTCTTGATCTCTTGACCTCATGATCCACCCGCCTCAGCCTCCCAAAGTGCTGGGATTACAGGCGTGAGCCACCGTGCCCGGCTAACAGATTTTTTTTTTTTAAAGAGTCAGGGTCTCACTCTGTCACCCAGACTGGAGTACAATGGCACAATTATAGCTCACTGCAGCCTCAAACTCCTGTGCTCAAGTAATCCACCAACCTGAGCATCCCAAGTAGCTAGGACTACAGGCAGATCACCACATGTGGCTAATTTTTAAATTTTTTTTAATAGAGATAGAATCTTGCTATGTTGCCCAAGCTGGTCTCAAACTCCTGATCTCAAGCAATCTTCCCACCTCAGACTCCCAAATGCTAGGATTATAGGCATGAGCCACCACACCTGGCTCAAACAACAGAAATTTATTTCTCACAGTCCTAGAGACTGGGAAGTCCAAGATCAAGACACCAACAAATCTGGAGTCTAGTGAGGGCCCAGTCTTCATATACAATGCCTTCTTGCTGCATCCTCAAGTAGTGAAAAGGGCTAGCTAACTCTCTAGGGCCTCTTTCATAAGAACCCTAATCTCAGGCCAGGTGCGGTGGCTCACCTGAGGTCAGGAGTTTGAGAAAAACAGCCTGGCCACTATGGTGAAATCCCGTCTCTACTAAAAATACAAAAATTAGCCAGACATGGTGGCGGGAGCCTGTAATCCCAGCTATTTGGGAAGCTAAGGCAAGATAATTGCTTGAACCTGGGAGGTGGAGATTGCAATGAGCCAAGACACTGTCATCGAAGTCCAGCCTGGGCATTAAGAGTGAAACTCCATCTCAAAACAAAACAACCAACAAAAAAAACCCACTAATTTCATTCTTGAAACCAAAGCCCTCATGACATAATCACCTCCCAAAAGCCAGACCTCCTAATCACATTGGGGATTATGTTTCAACATATATATTTTGGGGATACACATTCACACCATAGCAACTTTTTTTTTTTTTTTGAGACAGTCTTACCCTGTTGTCAAGGTTGGAGTGCAGTGGCATTATCTCACTGTAACCTCCGCCTCCTTGGTTCAAGCAATTCTCCTGCCTCAGCCCCTGATGTAGTTGGGATTACAGGCATGCTCCACCACATCCAGCTAGTTTTGGTCTTTTTAGTAGATGGGGTTTCTCCATGTTGCCCAGGCTGGTCTTGAACTCTTGACCTCAGACAATCCGCCTGCCTCGGCCTCCCAAAGTGCTGGGATTACAGGAGTGAACCACCGGGCTTGGCCTGACCACAGCAACTATGTAAAACAATAATACTGCTGCTTTAGAGGTTTATAAGAAAATATATATTGTACCATCAATAGCAAAGGTCAAGAAGGAGGTGAAAAGCTAAATGTATGGTTCTTGCTTTTGCTGGGAAGTAATAAAACTACTAACATAAACTAAACTGTAGTAAAGTAAGAATAAATAATCCGCCTGCCTCAGCCTCCCAAAGTGCTGGGATCACAAGCATTAGCCACCACCCCTGGCCAAGATACATACATTGCATTGTATGTAGCAGATAACCAAAGATTACCAAACATCTGGGGAAAGTCTAACATAAAATGCTATCAAAAACTCAACGTGAAGAAAATAGTCCATGTAGGAAAAGTAAAATGTATTAAAAATGTATATATATGTAGCTGTCATGGTGGTGGGCGCCTGTAATCCCAGCTACCCGGGAGACTGAGGTCAGAGAATCGTTTGAACTTGGGAGGCAGAGGTTGTAGTGAGCAGAGATCGCGCCATTGCATTGCAGCCTAGGCGACAAGAGCAAAATTCCATCTCAAAATAAAATAAAAAATATATAATATGTACATACATATATATTAACATTATATAATATACACAGTAGACCTTCCATGTCCTTGGGTTCTACCAACTGCGGATCAAAAATATTCAAGTAAAAAAAAAAAACTCAGTAAGAAAGTTTATAAAAAATAATACAGATTTTTAAATACAACTGGATTGCCACTGCACTCCAGCCTGGGCAACAGAGTGAGACTCCATCTCAAAAAAACATAAAATAAAATAATAAAGCGGAAGAAGAAGAGGCGAGAACGATCCCCGGACCGACCAAAGCCCACACGCCGCTGCATCCCACGCCCAGCGCCTATGTCCCGCTGCCGTCACCACCATGCCCAAAAGAAAGGCTGAAGGAGATGCTAAAGGAGATAAAGCCAAGGTGAAGGATGAACCACAGAGAAGATCCGTGAGGTTATCTGCTAAACTTGCTCCTCCAAAGCCAGAGCCCAAGCCTAAAAAGGCCCCTGCAAAGAAGGGAGATAAGGTACCCAAAGGGAAAAAGGGAAAAGCTGACGCTGGCAAGGAAGGGAATAACCCTGCAGAAAATGGAGATGCCAAAACAGACCAGGCACAGAAAGCCAAAGGTACTGGAGATGCCAAGTGAAGTATGTGCATTTTTGATAACTGTAGACTTCTGGTGACTGTACTTCTGGTGACTGTACAGGTTGAAATACTATTTTTTATCAAGTTTTATAAAAATGCAGAATTGTTTTTTTTTTTTTAAAAGCTATATTGTTAGCACAGAGAACACTTCATTGTCGTTTTGAGGGAAGGGGCATATGTCACTAATAGAATGTCTCCAAAGCTGGATTGATGTGGGGAAACGCCTTTCACTTCCAGTTCTGAGAGACTTCCTCTTGGCTCCCAGGAGGAGGGATTCCCTGACTTTGACACACATGGCCACCTTGGCACCCAAAAGCCTGTGGTATGGAAAAACAAATTCGTTTTTATGTCCTCTTCTCCCTTTCCGTCTTTCAGAATAGACTTAACTCCCTTAAGCCCAGACATCTGTTGGGACCTGACCCCCAGTCATTGGTTACCAGTGTGTCAGGCAATCTGGACCTGCCAGTGATGCCACTGAGATGGCACCTGTCAAAAGAGTAGTGATTCCATTTCTACATTGTGGATCTTCAGATAAATTCTGCCATTTTCATTTCACTTCCTGAAAGTCAGGGTCAGCTCATGAAAAGTTGTTAAACAATATGCTAAATGTGAAATGTCAACTCTCACTCTAAATTTTCCCTGTTCAGACCATCAGATGAAGACTTCATTGGGTTTTATAGTGGCTTTCTGATTTTTGGCAGTCTATAAAAGAAGGGGGTTTGAAAGTTGTTGTATACTGTTAATGACTGTCTGCCCACGTCCTGCCTGAAATACCATGATTGTTTATGGAAAGTATCTTTAATAAAGCTGGATACAGTTTGGCTTGGAAAAGAAAAGAAAAGAAAATAATAAAGCATATGGCCAGGCGCAGTGGCTCACACCTGTAATCCCAGCACTTTGGGAGGCCAAGGCAGGCAGATCACGAGGTCAGGAGATCCAGACCATCCTGGACAACATGGTGAAACTCCATCTCTACTAAAAATACAAAAAAAAAATTAGCCAGGCATGGTGGCACATGCTTGTAGTCCCACTACTCAGAAGGCTGAGGCAGGAGAATCACTTAAACCTGAGAGGTGGAGGTTGCAGTGAGCTGAGAACATGCCACTGCACTCCAGCCTGGCAACAGAGCGAGACTCTGTCTCAGAAAAATTAAATAAAAAATAAAAATAAAATAAAGCATATGGGAGAATGTACATAGGTTAGATGCAAATATTACACCATTTTATATAAGGGACTTGACCAGTCACAGATTTTAGTATCAATGGGGGTTCCTGGACCTCTCCCATGGATGCTATAGGACAGCTGTATATAATGGCTTATATATGAAACATAATTACAAATACATAAAACTATGTATATTTTTACATAAGTTATATGTATTTATATTTACCAATATATATGTATATACATGATGTCTTCAGAAAGTTAATGGGAGAAATGACAACCATGACTCAAAAACAGAATGTTGGCCAGGCCCAGTGGATCACATCTGTAACCTTAACACTGTAGGAGGACTGGTTGAGCCCAGAGTTTGAGATCAGCCTGGGCAACATACTGAGACACCATTTCCATTAAAAAACACAAACAGGCCAGGTGTGGTGGCTCTGTAATCATAGCACAATGAGAGGTCAAGGCAGGTAGATCAACTGAGCTCAGGAGTTCGAGAACAGCCTGGGCAACATAACAAAACCCCATCTCTGCTAAAAATACAAAAATTAGCTGGGTGTGGTAGCAGATGCCTGTAGTCGCAGCTACTTAGGAGGCTGAGGTGGGAGAATCTCTTGAGTGAGCCCAAGTAAGCAGAGGTTGCAGTAAGCTATGATCGTGCCACTGCACGCCAGCTTAGGCAGCAGAGCAAGTGCAGACCCTGTCTCCAAAAAAAAAAAAAGAAAAGAAAAAGAAGACTAAATTGAAAATAAGAGGTTGGCCACAGTGGCTCATGCCTGTAATCATGTGATCACAGCACTGTGCACGGTAGGGGCTGAGGTAAGAATATCACTTGAGCCCAGGAGTTTGAGGCTGCAGTAAGCTGTGATCATACCCCTGCACTCCAGCCTAAGCAACAAAGCAAGATTCTGTCTCAAAAATAAATTTAAAAAGAGAAAATGACTTTTTAATTTAAAGAATTAATTCAGACTGTTTATATATCCAGATAATTTCCCAAAAAAAGAACACAGAAAACATAGAGGAGAAAATATCATTGAAATAATTCAAGAAAATTTCCCAGTGCTGAAAAACTAAGCTTAAAAGTACCCACAGCAATGCGAAATTTAAGAAATCAGGGACACAAAAAGGGTCCTACAAACGTCCAGAAGAAAAAAACTCTTCACATACCAGGCACAGAATTTAGAACATCATTGAATTTCAAATAGCACCTTCAGAACTAAGAACCCAATACAGTAATGTCCTCAAAATTCTAAAGCTACAGGATTTCCAATCTAGAATTCTATACCCAGCCAAGTAATTTCAAGTATAAAGTTAGAATAAAGCTTCAAAAAACTTACTAGCTAGGTACACTTCCTCAAGAATCTTTTTTTTTTTTTTTTCTGAGATGGAGTCTTGCTCTGTCACCCAGGCTGGAGTACAGTGGCATTATCTTGGCTCACTGCATCCTCTGCCTCCCAGGTTGAAGTGATTCTCCTGCCTCTGCCTCCCGAGTAGCTGGGACTATAGGCATGCACCACCAGGTTCCACTAATTTTTTGTATTTTTAGTAGACAGGGCTCCACCACATTGGCCAGGCTCCTCTAGAATTCCTGACTTCAAGTGATCTGCATGCCTCAGCCTCCCAAAGTACTGGGATCATAGGTGTGAGCCACCATGCCCAGCAAAATATTCTAAAATTGACTGTGGTGATGATTGCACAACTCTGACTAAAAACCACTGAACTGCACTCATATGTTGCCTAATGACAGGAATATGTTCTGAGAAATGCATCATCAGGCAATTTCATCATTGTGTGAACATCATACAACATGCTTACACAAAGATGGTATACTTGTACCTAGATGGTATAGCCTCCTACACATCTAGGCTATATGGTATAGCCTATTGCTCCTAGGCTACAAACCTGTACTGCATATTACTATACTGAATATTGCAGGTGAGTAGCTGGGATTATAGGCACCCACCACCACCATCCTTTTTAGTAGAGACAGAGTTTCAACATGTTGGCCAGGCTGTTCTCAAACTCCTGACCTCAGATAATACACCTGCCTCAGCCTCCCAAAAGTGCTGGAATTTTAGGTGTGAGCCACCGCACCAGGTCCACAATTTTTTTACTATACAAACTTGTAAACTTTTTGACCTTGAAATAACACTTAGCTTCTTAGCTTAAAACAAAACCACATTATACAACTGTAGAAAAGTAACTCATTGGCCGGGCGCGGTGGCTCAAACCTGTAATCTCAGTACTTTGGGAGGCTAAGGCGGGTGGATCACGAGGTCAAGAGATCGAGACCATCCTGGTCAACATGGTGAAACCCCGTCTCTACTACGAATACAAAAATTAGCTGGGCATGGTGGCATGTGCCTGTAATCCCAGCTACTCAGGAGGCTGAGGCAGGATAACTGCCTGAACCCAGGAGGCGGAGGTTGCGGTGAGCCAAGATCGTGCCACTGCACTCCAGCCTGGATAACAAGAGCGAAACTCCATCTCAAAAAAAAAGAAAAAGAAAAATAACTCATATCTTTACTTTCTACTATGACCTTTTCTGGTCTCACTCTGTTGCCCAGGCCGGAGTGCAGTAGCACAATTATAGCTCACTGTAACCTTGAATTCCCAGGCTCAAATGATCCTCCCACCTCAGCCTCCTGAGTAATTGGGACTACAGGTGCATGCCACCAGGTCTGGCTGGTTTTTGCTCTTTATTTTGTAGAATGGGGTCTCCCTATGTCACCCAGGCTGGTGTTGAACTCATGGGTTCAAGTGATCCTCCCAAAGTCCTCAAATTACAGGTGTTAGCCACTGTGCCTGGCCAACTCTGTCTCAAAAACAAACAAAAACTGTAAGGACATATGAAGTTTCCTACAACATTTTTTATTTTAGGGGAAAATTTGAAACAACTTGTGTCCAGCAACAGGAATGAAGTACAGCATATATACTACACGGCATTTAAAAACTACACTTAGGCCAGGCACGGTGGCTCACACCTGAAATCCCAGCGCTTTGGGAGGCTGAGGCAGGTGGATCACTTTAGGTCACAAGCTGGACGCCAGCCTAACCAATATGAGGAAACGCTGTATCTACTAAAAATGCAAAAATTAGCTAGGCATGGTGGTGGGCACCTTTAGTCCCAGTTACTCAGGAGGCTGAGGCAGGAGAATCACTAGAACCCAGGAGGCGGAGGTTGCAGTGAGCCGAGATCGCACCACTGAACTCCAGCCTGGGCAACAGAACTCGGCACCCCCCACCAAAAAAAAACACTACACATTTTTTTTTTTTTTTTTTTGAAGTGGAGTCTCGCTCTCGGCTCACTACGACCTCTACCTCCCGGGTTCAAGCGATTCTCCTGCCTCAGCCTCCCGAGTAGCTAGGATTACAGGCATGCACCCCCATACTTGGCTAATTTAGTATTTTTACAAATTAAATAAGTACTGTGTAACTCTAAAGTCTAATCAAACATTTACAGTATCCAAGAGAGAACAGCAAGATTTACCAAATAACCAAAGGCAGGAACAACCGAAGCATCCATCAACAGATGAATTATACAAACAATGGAATGTTATTCAGCCACTAAAAGGGATGAAATTCAGAGACATGCTACAACATGGATGAATCTTGAAACAGATATACTAAGTGAAATAAAACAGAAACAAAAAGACAAATATTTTATGATTTCACTGCTTTTTGTTTTTTTAGAGATGGGGTTTCACCATGTTGGCCAGACTGGTCTTGAACTCCTGACCTCAGATGATCCATGCACCTTGGGCTCCCAAAGTGCTGGGATTACAGGTGTGAGCCACCGTACCCCGCCATGATTCCACTTCTACAAGGTGCCCAGAATAGACAAATTCATGAAGACAGAAAGGAGAACTGAGATTACCAGAGAATGAAGGCAAGGGGGAAAAATTAGTTACTGTTTAAGGCTTCAGAGTTTCAATCTGGAATGATGAAAAAGTTTAGGACATAGGTCATGATGCTGATTACACTTCACAGTAAACATACTTAATGTCACTGAATTGTACTCTTAAAAATGGTTAAAATGGTAAGTGTTTCACCATAATCAAAATAAAATGCTATGTTATAAAATATATCTGAAAAAGTGATGATGTAGTTTAAATTCTTCTTTTCATATAACTTACCATTATTTAGAAACCATTTTTTACTGTAAGTAATGCTGAAGCTCTTATAAGAAACCATCATACTGGCCAGGCACAGTGGTTCACACTTGTAATGCCAGCACTTTCGGAGGCCGAGGCGGGCATTATCACCTGAGGTCAGGACTGAGACCAACCTGGCCAACATGGTGAAACCCCACACAAAAATAAGCCAGGCATGGTGGCAGGCACCTGTAATCCCAGGTACTTTGGGAGGCTAAGGCAGAAGAAGCAGAAGTGGCAGTGAGCCAAAATCATGCCACTACACTCCAGCCTGGGTGACAGAGTGAGACGCCGCCTCTAAAGAAAAAAAAAGAAATATCTTATCGTACGACTGTGCTCCCGCCTGGGAAAACAGTAAGATCCTGTCTCAAAAGAGAAAAACCTCCTAATTTTCAAATTAGTAGAATCCAAATTAGTGAGGACTCACTGTACCACACAAATAATAACCCTTAGTCCTCAGAGCCATTTTCCTCATATTTTAAGAAAAAAGAACAACTTCATTTTGTTCTCACACACACAGCTATGATATGAAAACTGCCCTGCTGTTGTCATTGTTTTCTTTAAAAAACTGGATGACTATGCACTTACCAAAATTCATAGAACTATATACTTAAAAAGATTAATTTTAATGTATAAATTATGCCTCCATAAACCTGACTTCTTAAAACTACAATAGAATTTAATTAAAGTTTTGATTCGGCTGAGAGCACTAAAAAAAAATTTTTTTTTTAATTTTATTAAAGTTTAACCAAAGGGTATTAAATAATTTATTAGTGATTATTATCACTGATTTAATGAAGTAAGCTTAAGAATACCTGGGTTGCAGGCCGGGCGTGGTGGCTCACACCTGTAATTCCCAGCACTTTGGGAGGCTGAGGTGAGTGGATCACCTAAGGTCAGGAGTTTGGGACCACCCTGGCCAACATGGCAAAACCCCATCTCTACTAATAATATAAAAATTAGCCGGGCATGACAGCGTGCCCTAGTAATCCTAACTACTCAGGAAGCTGAGGACAGAGAATGGCTTGAACCCGGGGAATGGAGGTCACAGTGAGCCAAGATCTCGCCACTTCACTCCAGCCTGGGCGAAAGAATAAAACTCTGTCTCAAAAAAAACAAAAAAACAAAACAAAACAAAACCTGGGTTGTATTGCTAGCTCAACAAAATCCCCAAGTAACTCAAAGCTATTTATTTCCTTCTCGAGGGGAAGTAAATAATCACTAAGGTCTCTTCTAGGTATAAATACTATATGAAACACCATAAATAATTCTGGTTCTTAGATAAGGACAGACTGCAAGGGATTTTATTTTTTATTTTTTTTGAGACGGAGTTTCGCTTTTGTTGCCCAGGCTGGAGTGCAATGGTGCAATCTCGGCTCATCACAACCTCTGCCTCCTGGGTTTAAGCAGTTCTCCTGCCTCAGCCTCCCGAGTAGCTGGGACTACAGGCGTGCACCACCATGTCCAGCTAATTTTTTGTATTTTTAGTAGAGACAGGGTTTCACCATGTTGACCAGGATGGTCTCGATCTCTTGACCTCGTGATCCACTCGCCTTGGCCTCCCAAAGTGCTGGGATTATAGGCATGAGCCACCACGCCCGGCTCTGCAAGGGATTTTAAAAATAGTAAACCTAAACACTATATTCCTTCTATAGATCTATTTTCTAGTTCTAGGCATTATTGTTTAAAATCCTGACATCTTTTTTTTTTTTTCAACCTCCCTGGGAGGCAAATAGTGTTATTATCCTCCTGGGACAGGTGAGGAAGCTCGGCATCTGTCTTTTTAATTGAAAAACCAAAGGCATGACATTTCATTTTTTCATGTACAATATAAGTTGTTGATCCTGGCAGAAAGTAATTGTAGATATAAACATAGTAACTGAGAGTGCTGACCCCAGCAGTAGTCTATAGTAGCTCCTCCTTTTTTTTTGAGAAACTAGATCTTGTTCTATTGCCCAGGCCGGCCTCAAACTCCTGGGATCAAGTGATCCTCCTACCTCAGCCTGCTGAGCAGCTGAGACTATAGGTGCATGTCACCACACCTGTGACTTTCACTCACTTTTAAAACTGAGTTACTGGGTTTTTTCCTCCATTGAGTTTTTGAAGTTCCTGGTGCAGTGGCTCATGCCTAAAATCTCAGCACTTTTGGGATGCCAAGGTGGGCAGATCACTTGAGGTCAGGAGTTCAAGACCAGCCTAGCCAACATGGTGAAACCCTCTCTACTAAAAATACAAAATATAAAAATTAGGTGGGCGTGTTGATAGGCGCCTGTAATCCCAGCTACTTGGGAGGCTGAGGTAGAAGAATGGCTTGAACTGACAGGGGAGGTTGCAGTGAGCCTACATTGTGCCACTACACTCCAGCTTGGGCAAAAAGAGTAAAATTCCATCTCAAAAAATAGGTTTACTTTATTCATGCAACTGTATTTCTAGACTTCCTATTTGTTCCTTTAGTCAATACCACACTGTCTTGAATAACGTAGCTCTATCATACTTTTCTTTTTCTTTTTTTTTTTTGGAGACAGAGTTTCACTCTTTTTGCCCAGGCTGGAGAGCAACGGTGCAATCTTGGCTCACTGCAATCTCTGCCTCCCGAGTTCAAGTGATTCTCCCATCTCAGCCTCCCGAGTAACTGGGATTACAAGCACGTGCTACCCCGCCCGGCTAAATTTTATATTTCTAGTACAGATGGGGTTTCATCGTATTGGCCAGGCTGGTCTAGAAACTCCTGACCTCAAGTGATCGACCCACCATGGCTTCCCAAAATGCTGGAATTTCAGGCATGAGCCACCAGACCTGGCCTATCATATATCTTAAAATACAAAAACTGGCCGGGCACAGTGGCTCACGCCTGTAATCCCAGCACATCGGGAGACCAAGGCAGGTAGATCACCCAAGGTCATGAGTTCATGATGAGCCTGGCCAACATGGTGAAACCCGGTCTCTACTATAACTATAAAAATTAGCTGGGCCTGGTGGCAGGCATCTGTAATCCCAGCTACTCAAGAGGCTGAGGCAGGAGAATCACCTGAACCCGAGAGGCAGAGGTTGCAATGAACCAAAATCCAACCATTGCACTCCATCCTGGGCAACAAGAGCAAGACACCATCTTAAAAAAAAAAAAAATTAGGCCAGGCATGGTGGCTCACGCCTATAATCCCAGCACTTTGGGAGGCCAAGGCGGGTGGATCATGAGGTCAAGAGATTGAGACCATCCTGGTCAACAAGGTGAAACCCCGTCTCTACTAAAAATACAAAAATTAGCTGGGCATGCTGGTGCGCGCCTGTAGTCCCAGCTACTCGGGAGGCTGAGGCAGGAGAATTGCTTGAACCCAGAAGGCAGAGGTTGCAGTGAGCCAAGATCGTGTCACTGCACTCCAGTCTGGGTAACAACAGCGAAACTCGATCTCAAAAAAAAAAAAAAAAATAGACCAGTCACAGTGGCTCACGCTTCTAATCCCAGCACTCTGGGAAGCGAGGAGGATGGATCATTTAAGGTCTGGAGTACAAGACCAGCCTGGCCAACATGGTGAAACCCTGTATCTACTAAAAAATACAAGTATCAGGCCAGGCGCAGTAGCTCACGCCTGTAATCCCAGCACTTTGGGAGGCCGAGGCAGGCAAATCACTTGAGGTCAGGAGTTCGAGACCAGTCTGACCAACATGGAGAAAACCCATAGCTACTAAAAATACAAAATTATTTGGGTGTAGCGGTGCATGCCTGTAATCCCAGCTACTAAGGAGGCTGAAGCAGGAAAACTGCTTGAACCCAGGAGGCGGAGGTTGTGGTGAGCTGAGATTGTGCCATTGCACTCCAACCTGGGCAACAAGAACGAAACTCCATGTCAAAAAAAAAAAAAAATTAGCTGGGCCTGGTGGTACATGCCTGTAAGCTACTACAGAGGCTGAGCAGGAGAATTGCTGGAATCAAGGAGGCATGGGTTGCAGTGAGCTGAGATAGCGCCACTGAACTCCAGCCTTTGAGATTCCGTCTCAGAAACAAAAACAAAAATTAGCTAGGCGTGATAGCACAGCCTATAGTTACAGCTACTCAAGGAGGCTGAGGTAAAAGGATCATTTGAGCCGGGAAGGTCAAGGCTGCAGTGAGCCATAATCATGCCATTGTATTCCAGACTGGGCAATAGAGTGAGATCCTATCTCAAAACAATAAAAGTAGGCCAGGCCCGATGGCTCAAGCCTGTAATCCCAGCACTTTGGGAGGCTGAGGCGGGTGGATCAAGAGGTCAAGAGATCGAGACCATCCTGGTCAACATGGTGAAACCCCGTCTCTACTAAAAATACAAAAAATTAGCTGGGCATGGTGGCGTGTGCCTGTAATCCCAGCTACTCAGGAGGCTGAGGCCGGAGAATTGCCTTAACCCAGGAGGCAGAGGTTGTGGTGAGCCGAGATCGTGCCATTGCACTCCAGCCTGGGTAACAAGAGCGAAACTCTGTCTCAAAAATAAATAAATAAATAAATAAATAAAAGTAAAAGGCATATAGAAAAAAGATTATTTCCAACATGCAACACTATGACAAAGGACTTCTTATATACAAGAGTCTTTATCCTAGTCCAAAAAAAAGGCAACCACCACAAGAAAATGGGCAAAGCACAAGTATAGAAAACTTGCATTAAGTATTATAAATGGCCAATGAGGTCAGGCATGGGGGGCTCCTGCCCGTAATCCCAGCACTCTGGGAGGCCAACAGGTCACTTGAGGCCTGGAGTTCCAGACCAGCCTGGCCAACTTGCAAAATCCCATGTCTACTAAAAATACAAAGATCAGCTGGGTGTGGTGGCACATGCCTATAATCTCAGCCACTGAGGAGGCTAAGGCACAAGAATCACTTGAACCGGGGAGGCAGAGACTGCAGTGAGCTTGAAATTGCCATTGCACGCCAGCCTGAGTGACAGAGCAACACTGTCTCAAAAAAAAATTTTTTTTTAATTTAAAAAGGCTGGCATGGTGGCTGAAGCCTGTAATCCCAGCATTTTGGGAGGCTGAGGTGGGCAGGATCACGAGGTCAGGAGTTCAAGACCAGACTAGCCAACATGGTGAAACCCCACCTCTACTAAAAAATACAAAAATTAGCTGGGCATGGTGGCTCATGCCTGTAATCCCAGCTACTTGGGGGGCTGAGGTAGGAGAGTTGCTTGAACTGGGACCTGGGAGGCAGAGGTTGCAGTGAGCCAAGATCACGCCACTGCACTCCAGCCTGGGCTATAGAGTGAGACTCCATCTCAAAAAGAAAAAAAAATTAAAAAATGGCCAATGACATCAAAGTAACCAAAATTTCATTCACAATTAAAGCAACCATCATAAAGACTCATTTATCAGATTTACAAAATTGTATACTTTGAGAACATCTATATTCATTACATTATGAAATACAATGTTTGAAGGGCAATTTGAGTAGTAAAATGTAAATAGATACCCTTTAATGCAGCAAATATACTGGCTGAGCACAGCGGCTCACGCCTGTAATCCCAGCATGATGGGAGTCGGAGGCGGGTGGATCACCTGAGGTCAGGAGTTCCAGACTAGCCTGACCCACGTGGAAAAACCCTGTCTCTACTAAAAATACAAAATTAGCCAGGTGTGGTGGCACATGCCTGTAATCCCAGCTATTTGGGAGGCTGAGGCAGGAGAATCGCTTGAACCTGGGAAGCAGAGGTTGTAGTGAGCAAAGATTGCACCACTGCACTCCAGCCTGGACAACAAGAAGGAAACTTCATCTCAAAAAAAAAAGAGTTCGAGACCAGCCTGGCCAACCTAGCGAACCCCATCTCTACCAAAAATATAAAAATTAGCCGGGCATGGTGGCACATGCTTGTAATCCCAACTACTCCAGAGGCGGAGGCAAGAGAATAGCTTGAGCACAGGAGGTGGAGGTTACAGTGAGCCAAGACGGTGCATGGTGCCATTGCACAAAAAAAAGACAAAAAAAGTCTTAAGTCATACGAAGAAGTCATTCTTTTGAATAACAAAACTGTGGTTTTTTGTTTTGCCTTATTACATATATCAGGTATGATTACAAGTAGACTTAAAAATCTATTTTTCCTAAGACCTAAGCCATTGTTTCATTTTCTATTTGTAGACAGGTCTCGCCACGCTGCTCGGCTGGTCTTGAACTCCTGGGCTCAGAAGATCCACTGGCCTCAACCTCCCAAAGTCCCCTGGGATTACAGGTGTGAAGCAGAACACCCAGCCACCAGTCTGTTTCTGTGAAGAACTACTACATATTTTCCAATTTCTTGTAAATGCCAATTCTTTTTTTTTTCTTTCTTTCTTTTTGGCTAGTTCAACAAAGCAGTGGGAATGGATAAGAAACAAAGCAATCTGTAACTGATTGTGATCAATTAGTTGTAAACACCACGGCACCTGGACCAGCCTACTCTACTTTTTTTTTTTTTTGAGACAGAGTCTCACTCTGTCACCATGAGCCAGGCTGGAGGGCAGTGGCACGATCTCGGCTCACTGTAACCTCTGCCTCCCAGGTTCAAGCAATTCTCCTGCCTCAGCCTACCGAGTAGCTGGGATGACAGGCGCGCGAAACCATGCACAGCTAATTTTGTATTTTTTAGTAGAGATGGGGTTTCATCATGTTGGCCAGAATAGTCTTGATCTCTTGACCTTGTGATTGGCCCGCTTCAGCCTCCCAAAGTGCTGGGATTAGAGGCATGAGCCACTGCACCCAGCCTCTACTAATTTTTTTTTTTTTTTGGAGGGGACAGTCTCCCTCTGTTGCCAGGCACCAGGTTGGAGTGCAGTGGTGCGATCTCGGCTCACTGCATCTTGCCTCCGGGGTTCAAGCAGTTCTCCTGCCTCAGCCTCCCAAGTAGCTGGGACTATAGGCATGCACCACCATGCCCACCTAATTTTTTTATTTTAGCAGAGATGGGGTTTCACCGTGTTGGCCAGGATGGTCTCGATCTCCTAACCTCATGATCCACCCACCTGAGCCTCCCAAAGTGCTGGGATTACAGGCGTGAGCCACCGTGCCCAACCTACTAATTCTTAATATTAATTATAATAATACTATAAATGGAATCACAGTTATTTTCAACGAGGTAGAAATCATTCAATGTTTAAAATCCAAATTTCTATGTTTGCTATTAAATAAGCCACACAATCTGATTTTTTTGGAGTTTATCCCTCAAATTAAATACCAGCTGCCCACGCAGCAAATTAGGAAAGCAGATTTTTTTTTTCCCCTTTGAGAGGGAATCTCACTCCCAATGCAGTGGCCAATCTTGGCTCACTGCAACCTCCATCTTCCAGGTTCAAGTGACTCTCCTGCCTTAGCTGACCAAGTTGGGGGGATTAGAAGCACACAATACCATGCCCAGCTAATTTTTACATTTTTAGTAGAGACAAGGGTTTCACCATTTTGGTCAGGCTGGTCTCAAACTCCTAACCTCAGGTGATCCCCACCTCAGCCACTCAAAGCCCTGGAATTACAGACATGAGCCACTGTGTTCAACCAGCAAGGTAGATATCTAAAGAATTATGAGGCCAGGTGTGGTTGTTTTTTTTTTTGTTTTTTTTTAAGACGGGGTTTCACCATGTTGGTCAGGCTGGTCTTGAACTCCTGACCTCAGCTGATCCGCCCACCTTGGCCTTCAAAGTGCTTGGATTACAGGCGGTTGTTCATGAATTAAAAAAAAAAAAAGAATTATGAAATTTGGAAATTCAAATATAGAATAAATTAATAAAACTATTGCACTGATCTAAAGATGCTGTAATACAGATTAAAAAATACCCCCCATGGCCAGGCGTGGTGGCTCATGCCTGTAATCCCAGCACTTTGGGAGGCTGAGGCAGGTGAATCACAAGGTCAAGAGATCGAGACCATCCTCGCCAACATGGTGAAACCCCATCTCTTAAAATAAATAAATAATTTATTAATTTAAAAAAAAAAATAAGAAATACCACCCACTAGACTCAAATGAGAAAACTGCAAAGAATGTTTCCCTAAGCTTAGGTTTCTTTCTTCTATGATGCTTGAATATATTTGGAAAATATCAAGGCATTATTATTTTAAAAGAGCAAACCAATATTGTATCGAGAAATTTAACATCCTCTATCACCTCTTACTTTCAGAGGTACTGTATCACCATTTCTCATGCCAAAACCAACTTTATAAAAACAGATTTTGGGGGTACCCATGCAGTTTTGCTACATGGATATTTTGAGAGGTGAAGCCTGTGCTTTTAGTGTACCCATCATCCAAATAGTATACATTGTACCCATTAGGTAATTTCTCATCTCTCTCTCTCTTTTTTTTTTTTTTAAGACGGGGTTTCACCATGTTGGTCAGGCTGGTCTTGAACTCCCAACCTCAGCTGATCCGCCCACCTTGGCCTCCAAAGTGCTTGGATTACAGGCGTGAGCCACCATGCCCAGCTTTTTTTTTTTTTTTTTTTAATTTCTCATCTCTTAAACTGCCCCATTCTTCCACATTTCTGAGTATCCAATGTCTCTAAAACCAAATTCTTACACTTATATTTTTCTCAATGTGGCACCATTCCCACTCTCACCTTAAATTAATGGTAAAGTTGCTATTAAACCAATTTGTTGCCAGGCGAAGTGGCTTACTCCTGTAATCCTAGCACTTTGGAAGGCTGAGGCAGGTGGGCTGCCTGAGGTCAGGAGTTCGAGACCAGCCTGGTTAAGAAGGCTAGCTTGAACCTGGGAGGTGGAGGAGCTGCAGTGAGCCCAAGATAGCGCCATTACACTCCAGTCTTGGCGACAGAGCACGACTCCATCTTAAAAAAAAAAAAAAGAGAGAAAAAGAATAAATAAATTTACTAATAAAAAATCTTGGCTGGGTGCAGTGGCTCATGCCTGTAATCCTAGCACTTTGGGAGGCCGAGGCAGGCGGATCATGAGGTCAGGAGATCAAGACCATTCTGGCCAACATGGTGAAACCTTGTCTCTACTAAAATACAAAAAAATTAGCTGGATGTGGTGGCACACGCCTATAGTCCCAGCTACCATGGAGGCTGAGATTTGCCTGGCCAGCATGTTAAAATCCCGTCTCTACTAAATGCCCAATAATTAGCCAGGCGTAGTGTTGTGAGTCTGTAGTCCCAGGTACCCAGGAGGCTGAGGCAGGAGAATTGCTTGAACCCAGAAGGCAGAGATGACAGTGAGCCAAGATCTCACCATTGCACTCCAGCCTGGGTGACAGCGTGAGACTCCTTCTAAAAAGAAAAATCTACTAATAAAAAATCTTGGCTGGGTGCAGTGGCTCATGCCTATAATCCCAACACTTTGGGAGGCTGGAGAGATCACTTTCAGTCAGGAGTTCAACAACAGCCTAGCCAAGGTGGTAAAACCCTGTCTCTACTAAATATACCAAAATTAGGCTGGGTGCAGTGGCTCATGCCTGAAATCCCAGCACTTTGGGAGGCCAAGGCAGGCGGATCACCTGAGGTCAGGAGTTCAAGACCAGCCTGTCCAATGTGGTAAAACCCCATCTCTACTAAAAATACAAAAAATTAGCCGGACATGGTGGCGCATGCCTGTAATCCCAGCTACTCAGGAGGTTGAGATGGAAGAATCACTTGAACCCAGGAGGCAGAGGTTGCAGGGAGCCGAGGTCACACCACTGAACTCCAGCCTGGACAAGAGCGAAACTCCATCTCAAAAAAAAAAAAGGCCAGGTGTGGTAGCTCAAGCCTGTAATCCCAGCACTTTGGGAGGCCGAGACGGGGCGGGGGGGGGGGGGAGCACGAGGTCAAGAGGTCGAGACCATCCTGGTCAACATGGTGAAACCCTGTCTCTACTAAAAATACAAAAAATTAGCTGGGCATGGTGGCACATGCCTGTAATCCCAGCTACTCAGGAGGCTGAGGCAGGAAAATTGCCTGAACCCAGGAGGCGGAGGTTTCGGTGAGCCGAGATCGTGCCATTGCACTCCAGCCTGGGTAACAAGAGTGAAACTCCGTCTCAAAAAAAAAAAAAAAGGCCAGGCACGGTGGCTCATGCCTATAATCCCAGCACTTTGGGAGGCCAAGGCAGGTGGATCACGAGGTCAAGAGATCGAGACCATCCTGGTCAACAAGGTGAAACCCCGTCTCTACTAAAAATACAAAAATTAGTTGGGCATGGTGGTACGCACTGGCACATGCCTGCAATCCCAGCTACTCAGGAGGCTGAGATAGGAGAATTGCTTAAATCAGGAAGGCCGAGGTTGCAGTGAACCGAGCTCACACCACTGCATTCCAGCCTGGGGGAAGAGCAAGACTCGATCTCAAAAAATAAAAAATAAATTAAAAATAAATTAGCCCAGCATGGTGGCACATGTCTGTAGTCCCAGACTGAGGTAGAACTCCTTGAACCCAGCAGGCAGAGGTTGCAGTGAGCAGAGATCACTCTACTGCACTCTAGCCTGGGTGACAGAGTAAAACTGTCTCAAAAAAAAAGATTTAATAGACAAAACATGAAATCATCAAAATTTAAAACAGTTTACTACTTCTTTTTTTTTTTTTTTGGAGACAAAGTCTTGCTCTATTGCCCAGGCTGGAGTACAATGGTGGAATCTTGGCTCACTGCAACCTCCAACTCTCAAGTTCAAACGATTCTTCTGCCCCAGCCTACTGAATAGCTGAGATTAAGGGTATGTGCCACCACAGCTGGCTAATGTTGTATTTTTAGCAGAGATGGGTTTCACCATATTGGTCAAGCCGGTCTTCACTTCTGATCTCAGGTTATCTGCCCACCTCAGCCTCCCAAAGCGCTGGGGATTACAGGCATGGGCCACTGCACTCAGCCTAATTTAATTTTATTAATTTATTCGTTATTTTGAGACGGAGTCTTGCTGCCGCCCCGGCTGGAGTGCAGTGGCATGATCTCGGCTCACTGCAACCTTCACCTTCCAGGTTCAAGCGATTCTCCTGCCTCACCCTCCTTAATAGCTGGGATTACAGATATGTGGCATCATGCCTGGCTAATAGGTGTATTTTTAGTAGAGACAGGGTTTCACCACATTGGTCAGGCCAGTCTCAAATGATGCCATTATCTGCTCGCCTCGGCCTCCCAAAGTGCTGGAATTACAGGCGTGAGCCACCTTGCCTGGCCTAATTTTGTAGTTTTAGTAGAGACAGGGTTTCATCATGTTGGTCAGGCTGGTCTGGAACTCCTGATTTTAGGTAATCCACCCACCTCAGCTTCCCAAAGTGCTAGGATTACAAGCATGAGCCACTTTGCCCAGCCTAATTCTTGAATTTTATTAATTTATTTCATTTATTTATTTATTTGAGACAGAGTTTCACCCTTGTTGCCGAGGCTGGGGTGCAACAGCACGATCTTGGCTCACTGCAACCTCCACCTCCCGGGTTCAAACAATTCTCCTGCCTCAGCATCTAGAATAGCTGGGATTACAGGCCTGAGTCACCATACCCGACTAATTTTTGCCTTTTTAGTAGAGATGGGGTTTCACCACATTGACCAGGCTGGTGTCAAACTCCTGACTGCAGGTGATTCACCCACCTCAGCCTACCAAAATGCTGTATTACAGGCACGAGCCACTGAACCCAGCCTATTTTATTTATTTTTAATAATTTATTTTTGAGACTGGGTCTTGCTCCGTCACCCAGCTAGAGGACAGTGGCATGCTCATGGCTCACTGCAGCCTCAACCTCCCAGGCTCAAGTAATCCTCCCACCTCAGCCTTCTAAGTAGCTGGGACCAAAGGTATTAACCACCATGTTTTGCTAATTTTTTTTTTTTTTATTTGAACAGAGGGGAGAAAAAAAAGACAATAAGCAATAAGCAAAACCTTTTTTTTTTTTTTTTTTTTTTTGAGGCAGAGTCCCACTCTGTAGTGTGGAATGCAGCGGCGCCATCTTGGCTCACTGCAACCTCTGCCTCCTGGGTTCCAGCGGTTCTCCTGCCTCAGCCTCCTGGGTAGCTGGGACTACAGATTCATGACACCACGCCTGGCTAATTTTTGGGTGTTTAGTAGGAATGAGATTTTAACACGCTGGACAGGCTAGTCTCAAACTTTGACCTCAACTATCTGTCTGCCTCAGCTTCCCAAAGTGCTGGGATTACAAGCATGAGCCACTGTACCCATCCAATAACCAAAATATTTTTACATGTATTTTTTACTAAAACAAATCAAATAAAGGTATTTAAAGTAGACTATTCACTTGCCATCTTAAATATGTATTCCAACACCTGAATTTTCCAATTATCATATGGAATATCATTTAAGTAACATCAAACCTTGGCGATGTGAACTAAATTGTCATTCAACTTAGTATCTATCATTCCATTCACTTCTGAATCAACTCATTTTGAGGTACATAAGCATAATCTCTGAATAACAATTTCTCACTGAATAAAGTTGATTTTTTCTTTTTTTGAGATGGAGTCTTGCTCTGTTGCCAGGCTGGAGTGCAGTGGCGCAATCTCGGCTCACTGCAATCTCCGCCTCCTGGGTTCAAGCGATTCTTCCACTTTAGCCTCCCGAATAGCTGGGACCACAGGCACGTGCCACCACACCTGGCTAATTTTTTTTAAATTTTTAGTAGAGAGGGGGTTTCACCATGTTGGCGAGGATGGTCTGGATCTCTTGAACTTGTGATCCGCCCACCTCAGCCTCCCAAAGTGCTGGGATTACAGGCATGAGCCACCAGGCCCAGCCTTGAATAAAGTTGATATAACACAATCAAAGTTGTTCAATTTTACTCAAGACATCTCTGTAGTTTTTTGGTTTTTTTTGAGACAGAATCTCATTCTGTTGCCCAGGCTAGAGTACAATGGCACACAATCTCGGCTCACTCCAAACCTGTGCCTCCTGGGTTCAAGGGATTCTCCTGCCTCAGCCTCTCGAGTAGCTGGGACTACTGGCCCATGCTACCATACCTGGCTAATTTTTCTATTCTTAGTACAGATGGTGTTTCACCATATTGGCTATGCTGGTCTTGAACTCTTGACCTCAAGTGATATGCCCGTCTCGGCCTCCCAAAGTGCTGGATTACAGGCGTGAGCCATGGACCCAGCCAACTCAGGTATCTCTGTAGTTGTATGTGAAGCAGTTCAAAAGAAGTTCAGAAACATAAAACAATTAGACCTTTTCAATATGGTCTTTAAGCAAGATGGAATTCTGTAGTCCTAAACTCTGAATTTATACCTCTTCCTCACTGTTATTTTTCCATACCTATACCTAAATTATCAGAGGTAGACTAATTTGCTGGATGGTCTCTTTTCTCTCACCTGTCTCCAAGTGACCACTAATACTAAGTTGGAAAGAGGAACAGAACATTTTAACATTATGGATAGTGGTTATATTGAAAAATGCTCTAATTGGCCTTAAAGCTTTAACAGCTTTGCTTTATTTGCCCATTACAAATGCATCAGAAACGTCCACACCTCACATTTCTGTCCTAATACTTTAATTTACTATCTTTACGGAAGTGACTTTTCCTACAATTTGCTATGCCTTTAATGAGTCCTCAACAAAAACTTTTCCTGACACAAAAGGTAAAGAAAGGAATATCAGAGCCCAAATCCTTCATTCCAGGAAAAAATAATCCTTATTTATCAAATCTAAGACATTGATTCTGGCATTTAAAAAATTTTACCAAAAGATTTCAATGGAATGGTCTCACAACTAGGTTATAAGTACCACTTAGCTGATGGCAATTTTAAGACTTCATGGATTCTAAGAAATTTTTTTTTTGATAGTCCACTCTGTTGCCCAGGCTGGAGTGCAGAGGTGCAATCTAGGCTCACTGCAGTCTCCGCCTCCCACGTTCAAGCAATTCTCCTGCCTCAGCCTCCCAAGTAGCTGGGGCTGCAGGCACACACCATCACGCCTGGCTAATGTTTGTATTTTTAGTAAAGATGGGATCACCAGATTGGCCAGGCTGGTCTCAAACTCCTAACATCAGGAGATCTACCTGCCACCTCCCAAACTGCTGGGATTAAAGGCATGAGCCACCACGCCCAGACATCTAAGAAATTTCTTAATTAAAAACAAGTTAAAAGGTAGAAAAATATGCATCTTGGAATCAACTAAACAGAATAAAAGCATATTCCATGAAACACTGAGGTATCATATTTGGTTTGAAAAATTTTTTAAGAAACAACAAAAAGTGAAACTTCATTTAGTTTCCAAAATCGCTGGACCTTAACTGTGTTTCCATTTATAACATTGCCTTAGTTCACCCAGCACTCAAGACAACTTCAGCTTCCAGAAAAAGAGACCGCAATGCCCTAAGAGGTATTTTCAAAGTTAACTGAGAGAATGGGGGAATAAAAGTGTCTTTAATTTTGTCTTTTTTTTTTTTTTTGAGACGGAGTCTCACTCTGTCACCCAAGCTGGAGTGCAATGGTGCGATCTTGGCTCACTGCAACCTCCACCTCCCAGGTTCAAGCGATTCTCCTGCCTCAGCCCCCTGAGTAGCTGGGATTACAGGCGCATGTCACCAAGACCAGCTAATTTTTGTATTTTTAGTAGAGACCGGGTTTCAACATTTGGCCAGGCTGGTCTCGAACTCCTGACCTCGTGATCCACCCACCTCAGCCTCCCAAATTGCTACCTAAATACCATAAAAAAGGATTCTTAGCTCATCGGCAGTTAACCCTCTGAAAAAAAACCCATAAAATTAGCTTATGCGTACCCACTTTCTCTGAGAAAATTATTCAATATCTCAAAAGAATCCCTGTCTGAAAAGGCAAAAAAAATCATTTTCTTAAAAAATTGTTTTGGCGGCCGGGCGCAATGGCTCACACCTGTAATCCTAGCACTTTGGGAGGCCGAGGTAGGTGGATCACCTGAGGTCAGGAGTTCAAGACCAGCCTGGCCATCATGGTGAAATGCCATCTGTAAAAAAAAAAAAAATTGTTAGGCTGGGCGTGGTGGCTCAAGCCCGTAATCCCGGCACTTTGGGAGGCCAAGGCGGGTGGATCACAAGGTCAAGAGATCGAGACCATCCTGGTCAACATGGTGAAACCCCGTCTCTACTAAAAAAAAAATACAAAAAATTAGCTGGGCATGGTGGCGCATGCCTGTAATCCCAGCTACTCAGGAGGCTGAGGCAGGAGAATTGCTTGAACCCAGGAGGCGGAGGTTTCGGTGAGCCAAGATCATGCCATTGCACTCCAGCCTGGGTAACAAGAGCGAACTCCGTCTCAAAAAAAAAAAATTGTTTTGGCTGGGCTAGGTGGCTCATGCCTATAATCCCAGCACTTTGAAAGGCTGAGGCGGGAGAACTGCCTGAGGCCAGAAGTTCAAGACCAGCCTCGCCAACATGGTGAAACCTCATCTCTACTAAAAATACAAAAATTAGCCAGGTGTGGTGACACAGTGACACACGCCTGTAATCCCAGTTACTCAGGAGGTTAAGGCAGGAGAATCGCTGGAACCCAGGAGGCAGAGAATGCAGTAATCCGAGACTGTACCACTGCACTCCAGCCTGTGCAACAGAGCAACAAGACTCTGTCTCAAAAAAAAAAAAATTTCAGCCAGGTGTAGTGGCTCACGCCTCTAATCCCAGCACTTTGGGAGGCCGAGGCAGGTGGATCACCTGAGGTCAGGAGTTCAAAACCAGCCTGACCAACATAGTGAAACCCTTTCTCCACTAAAAATACAAGATTTAGCCAAGCATGCAGGCAAGCACCTGTAATTCCAGCGAGGCACCTGTAATTCATAGGCTAAGGTTGGCTTGGTTATTTAGGGGGAAGAGGGAAGGCAGAAAACAGATTCGTTCTTTGCAGAATAAATGAGGCACAGGAAATAACGCATGTTCACTTATTTAAAAAAAAATTATTGGCCGGGTGTGGTAGCTCACATTTGTAATCCGAGCACTTTGGAGGCCAAGGTGCGCAGATCACCTGAGGTCGGGAGTTCAAGACCAGCCTGACCAACATGATGAAACCTGGTCTCTAAAAAAAAAAAAATTATCTGGCCCGATGTTGTAGCTCACATCTGTAACCCCACACTTTGGGAGGCCAAGGTGGGAGGACTGTTTGAAGCTAGGAGTTTGAGACCAGACTGGACTATAATGATACCCTATCTGTACAATAAAAAAAAAATTTTATTGAAACAGTGTGATGTGTGAGGCAAGAGGATCCCTTGAGCCCAAGTGTTTCAGGCTGTAGTGAGCTATGATCACATCTTTGCACGCCAGCCTGGGGAACAGAGTGAGACTCTATCTCTTTTAAAAAAAAAAAAGTTTTGAAGAGTTTCCTTAACATAGTTCAGTGTAGGCCAGGCGTGGTGGCTCACACTTGTAATCCCAACACTTTGGGAGGCTGAGGCAGGCAAATCACCTGAGCTTGGGAGTTCGAGACCAGCCTGACCAAGATGGAGAAACCCTGTCTCTACTAAAAATACAAAACTAGGCCGGGCACGGTGGCTCATGCCTGTAATCCCAGCACTTTTTGGGGCTGAGGCAGGTGGATCACCTGAGGTCAGGAGTTCAAGACCAGGTTAGCCACAAAATCCTATCTCTACTAAAAATACAAAAATCAACTGGACATGGTAGCTTGTGCCTGTAATCCCAGCTTCTCAAGAGGCTGAGACAGGAGAATCCCTGAAACCCGGGAGGTGGAGTTTGAAGTGAGCCAAGATCGTGCCACTGCACTCCAGCCTGGTTGACAACAGTGAACCTCCATCTCAAAAATAATAACAGCCGGGCGTGGTGGCTCACTCCTGTAATCCCAGCACTTCGGGAGGCCGAGGCGGGTAGATCACAAGGTCAAGATATCGAGACCATCCTGGTCAACATGGTGAAACCCCGTCTCTACTAAAAATACAAAAAATTAGCTGGGCATGGTGGCGCGTGCCTGTAATCCCAGCTACTCAGGAGGCTGAGGCAGGAGAATTGCCTGAACCCAAGAGGCGGAGGTTGCGGTGAGCCGAGATCGCGCCATTGCACTCCAGCCTGGATAACAAGAGTGAAACTGTCTCAAAAATAATAATAACAACAACAACAATAATGAAATAAAATAAAATACAAAATTAGCTGGGCATGGTGGCACATGCCTGTAATCCCAGCTACTGGGGAGGCCGAGGCAGGAAAATCACTTGACTCAGGAGGCAGAGGTTTCAGTGAACTGAGATGGTGCCATTGCACTCTGGCCTGGGCAACAAGAGTGAAAGTCAGTCTCAAAAAAAAAAAAAAAAAAAAAAGAAGGGCCAGGCGCGGTGGCTCACGCCTGTAATCCCAGCACTTTGGGAGGCCAAGGCGGGTGGATCACGAGGTCAAGAGATCGAGACCATCCTGGTCAACATGGTGAAACCCCGTCTCTACTAAAAATGCAAAAATTAGCTGGGCATGGTGGCGGGTGCCTATAATCCCAGCTACTCAGGAGGCTGAGGCAGGAGAATTGCCTGAACCCAGGAGGCGGAGGTTGCAGTGAGCCGAGATCACGCCATTGCACTCCAGCCTGGGTAACAAGAGCGAAACTCAGTCTCAAAAAAAAAAAAAGAAAATAAAATACAAAAGTCAGTGTTAGGTCTAACAAAGGTGTTCCTAGTAAGGAGACTGAGGGAGGCAGATCACTTGAGGTCAGGAGTTCAAGACCAGCCTGGCCAGCATGACAAAACCCTGTCTCTACCAAAAATACAAAAAGAATTAGCCAGGTGTTATCGTGCAAGCCTGTAATCCCAGCTACTCAGGAGGCTGAGGCAGCAGAATCACTTGAACACAGGAAGTGGAGGTTGCAGTGAGCTGAGAAGGCGCCACTGTACTTCAGCCTGGGCAACAAGTGATACATCTCAAAAAAAAAAAAAAAAAAACTATAAAAAGGTAACTGCAAACTTTAAGCTTTCTGTATCATTTAAATTTTTGTTAACATATCGTAACGAAGGTACTCTTTCTGACTCTAGACTCACTGCTATAATGCTTTAGATTAAATAATACAAAAGTTCCAAGGAGGTTCAATACTCAAGCACCCACATTACGCTACAGTCCTTAGCAGGAGCTATTTGAAAAGATAGTTCCAGCCGGGCATGGTGGCTCACACCTGTAAACCCAGCACTTTGAGTGGCTGAGAAAGGAGGATTTCTTGAACCCAGGAGTTTAAAACCAGCCTGGACAACATAGTGAGACCCCGCATCACTTAACAGATATTATAGTCCCAGCTACTCAGGAAGCTGACGTGGGAGGATTGCTTAAGCGTAGGAGGTGGAAGCTGCAGTGAGCCATGATCACACCACTGTACCCCAAACTGGGTGACAGAACAAGAGCCTGAAAAAAGTTCCTTTCAAAAGAAAGGGAGTGAACTTGTTAAAAGTCTTCATTGGCTACTGACTTGATCAACAATTTATTTTTCTAGTAACATAATAAAATTCCAGTATGCTCCAGGGTAGCAACATAAGAAACTAGACAGAAAGACAGCAAGGCCAAAAAAGATTGTACAGTATGCAGAATGGAAAGAAGAAACTATCTTTGCCCATCCTATATCTATATGGCCCAAAGCTAAGAATCACACAGATTGGAGATATCAAATAAGCAAAAGCAGGATCAATCAAAAAATTCTGTGAAATACAAGTCTCGTGAATCTCCAATGCAGATCCTGTGGTTAAGAGACAAGAGCCCACTATTTCAGGGTGAAAAAGATCAGTTTGAAACCTATTAATATGTAAAAATTAAAGGAGTTACAGTATAAAAAATGTAAAGAATGACTGGCAATCCTGTTGCCTTCAGAAATGACTATGCCAAAAAGGGAAAAGAGTTTAACTTGAAAATAAATTATACTAAATGTTCAATGACTAACATTTCATAAGGGAGAAGAAGAATGGTATGGTGGGAAAGCTTTGTGTCAACTTTTAACTGCAGCTGTAGTGAAACACACTAAAAGCCTTGTCTTAAGACAAAAGCAGTGAAATAAAAACAATGCTTTTAAGCATATCCCCAGTGTTAACTGCTCATGACCATAAATTAGCCTTTTTCTGATAAAGAACTCATGGGATAAAAGACCATATAACAAGGAAAAAAGTAGTAGAAGATAAAATTGAACAAACTTCTCGTGTTTACAAATTTTTATACATGACAGAATTAAAGGTAAAAACATTCAAAACTTAAGAAATCTAAATGCAAAGTAGGAGATTATATCATTCTTTCTAAACAAGGACTGAAGTTCAGAAGCATTTAATTTAAATCAGTGTATGAACACAGGGAATCCCTTCCATACTACCTATTTCAAACAGAGAGGGTTCTCCACATTCCAGACTTACGCACAAATATTACAATTTGCAATCCATTATTTTCTCTCGTATACAATTTTTTTTTTTTTTGCTGTTGTTTTTAACTGTATTGGAGTGAAACTATTCAAACTAGTACTCACTTACTTTAAATATCGGTTGTACCAAACAATGACACTTTTTGAAAATTAAACTTTATTCCAATAACATTAGCCAGCAGATGTTGCTAACAATGCTTTGTTAAAAAAGGCATCACATATATTTTATTTTGTACAACTAATTTTTCCAGTATGCCTAAATAAAAATTTATGTTTATGCTTCAGCATAAACACAGCAATACCGTTTCCACTTTGTTGCTAATAACCTGTATGTTTTCTTAGTAATTTTAAATATCTGCATATTTAAAATATAGTGTAGGCTGACCACAAAAGATGAAGCCTAACAGTCGGTAGGGGTACCACTCTTACATAATATTCTAAAAACGTGCTTTACCTAGGTATTCAGTGACTATCACAGGAGTGAATATTAAACATTGCAGTATCAATCCCATCTTCTATAAAGTTGACCTAATTTCAAGCCTAAAACTGAGGTTTCCACCTTTAGAAGAGTAGAAAACAAGAGTTAAGTAATTGGGTAGTCCTAAAAATACACATCACAACTACATGACTAAGATACTCATTTAAAACTTGTGCCAAGATAACCCCTCCCTTCCAAACTAAAATTGACTCACTGGCCTATTTTACTTAATTTTGGAAATAAAAAAATAAAACTAAATGGATTCCTAAGCACTCATTTCCTCTGTCTCTGCCCCCATCATTTAAAACATTCAAACTTTCAATCTGTGATTAGTCCCTGCAAAAACACGCAAATAAAAACAAAACAAACACTCATTATCTCCAAGTTATCTACCTTGGAGTTAAAAAAAAACAAACAAACAAAAAAAACCACTGGATTCTGGAATGATGACCGCTGTTCTAAAACCATATAAAACAATAGAAACAATGTCTGTGGTCGCTACGGAACCAAACGTCCCACCCAGAGAAGCCATCTCACCTCAAATGATACTTGTCATCTGCGAGACTACCCCTTTACCTACAGTTAACCACTTGAGCAGGTTTCAATTTTGTCTCTAAAAGTGGGAAGCTATCAATCTCCCTACGTGACTCGTTCCACCCTCTGTGGATATTTCTACCTGTAGAAAAAAAGCTTGGCAAACTTGGTGGCACGGTGAGGACAAAGGGCATTTTGAAAGAACCAGTGACTGAGGTAAGCAGAGAATGGGAATGGAAAGAGGGCTAAATTAAAAGTTCACTAAATGGATAATGGAAAGACGACGCGGGCACCCTTTTTTTCTTTTTTAGCCACCCCTAGGGTCCTATTCACCACCGCCCACTGGAATGCAAAGTTGGCACTACCACTACCCAAGAAGCCCAGCAAATCCTCAAAATGTCAGGGCACTAGGCAGCTAATGGAATGACAGGCTGGTACCCCTCCCCCACTCCACCCCCACCCCCCCAAAAAAGAAAAAGTCCAATCCTGTCGGTGCAGGTCACCCTGCCCTCTGGGGCAGTTCCAGCCTGCACAGGGAGGGTTTCGATGGGAGGACGAGAAAGCACAGACAGACCACCGCTCTTCATCCACCCTCAGCCAGGGAAACAAAGACGGCCTCCTCCGCCCGTAACCACTACCCTAACCAGAGAGGCTCTCCCATTTCCCGGTGCAGCCGGCCCTCCCGCCCCCGCCCCCATGACAAAGAAAAGGCACTCGGCGAGCAAGGCCTTCCTGCCTCCACGGATGGGGGAGGGGGCTGCCGAGGTGAGGAGCCCCCTCCACTCGCCCGTGCTCACACTACTGGCCCCAGGAACGGCCAAAAGCTGCGGAGAGCTGAGGCCTCGGCCGCGGAGGCCGAATCCGGGAGGGGGGGGGTACCTTGAAGTAGCCGCCTTCGTAGAGGGTGTTGGGGGGCCCGAAGATGGCCACCTCCCAGTTGTAGAGGTCGGACTCATCCACCAGGGTGATCCGGAAGCCCTCCACCGGTTCCTCCTGCAGGGATTTCAGCTCGAGCATCAGGGCCTTCTGCGAGCTGGTCATCTGCTGCTGGGCCATCTCGGCGGCGGCGGCGGCGCCGGGCCCGGGCCCCAGTCCTCACGCACCGGCCGGGCCGAACCAGGCCCCTCCCCTCCGCTCGCCCTCGGGCCGGACCGCACCGGACCCGGGTCTTCACACACCCGGCGGGCCGGACCAGGCCCTACGCGGCCCGTGGGCCCGCCCGGGGTCGTCCTCACACACGACGCTGGCCGGGCCGGGCTCTTCCCCTCACACTTAGGCCGGGCGAGAGGAGGGGTCGAAGGAGTTAGGAGAATTCGCTCCCGGTCCCGTTCCCGGGCCTCCCCCCCCCGGAGGGGGCCTCAACTTGAGGGGGGGGAGAGGAGGTGGAAGCGGAGGAAGGCGGCGGAGGGCCGGCGATGGTGAAGGGAGGGGGCCGGGCCAGCCCGGTAACGCCGCGCTCGCTCGCCCTCTCGTTCTCTTCGGAGGCCGCAGGGGCCGGAGGGCGCACGGGGCTGGAGGGGGTGGGGGGAGCGCGGCGTGAGGGGGGTCTCGCGGCGGTGGCGGCGGCGGCTGCGCGGGGGGAGGGGCGGCGGCGGAGGAGGAAAGCTAGAGCGCCTCGCGCCGCGGGAGCGACAGAGCCGAGAAGCAGGGAGGGAGGGAGCGAGAGAGAGGGAGGAGGAGCGCACGCCGAGAGGAGGGCGGCTCTTGGCGGCTGGCGGCCCGACGCGCGTGCGCGCGCCCCTCCCTCCCCCACCTCCCCCGGGTCTTCGCCCTCCTCCACCACCTACTCCTCCTTCTCCTCCCGCTTCCACGCCTCCTCTCAGCCTCCCGCGCGGTCGCGGCGCTTTGTGACGCCGGCGCGTGTCCCCCGCCTATAAAGAGCCCAGAGGCAGCGGGGTCTGAGGGTGGGCGCAGGGTGACTGTTGTACGGCTGGACACTGCAGTTCCAAAGGCGTGTCCCAGAAAGGAACCCAGGTCCCCCGGCTCTCGGCGCCCTTCCCCCTGTGGATCCAGGACCTCCACAGCCATCCTGGAACTGGCCCTGCTCGCTGTAGGCCCCTCCCGGTGACACCCAGTCTGCGGTCCCTCCACTTAGTAGCTACTTGATTAGGATGTGCTGAGAATGTGGGTCTTATCGGTGGGAACAGACCTTCGCGCAGGCCAGCCCACGGGCAAGTGTGTCCTTGGACACGTTACCCACCCTGGGTGCGGCAGTTCCACGTGAGAAACAGGGGAAGACAGAAAGGTCAGCTTCTGCTTCCCTTCTTGACTACAAAGAGGAAGTTGTGAGGAAAAAGAGACAATCACAAACTGGGTCTCTAGCCCTTCTCATTGTGATTTGGGGCAAGTGCTCAGGCTGCCCTACGCCTTCTCCATTTGTAATATAAACTACTGTGGTTGAACTTTGACCCCTTAGAGGTCCTTTTGGCTTGAATGTCCACCCTGGAACTGAGGGACTTTAGAGATAATCATAACCAAAGTGAGATGTGGGAAGTCTTTGGTCTCCGTGGTTTAGAATACAGTACTCCTGGCCGGGCGCTGTGGCTCAAGCCTGTAATCCCAGCACTTTGGGAGGCCGAGGCGGGTGGATCACGAGGTCAAGAGATCAAGACCATTCTGGTCAACATGGTGAAACCCCGTCTCTACTAAAAATACAAAAAATTAGCTGGGCATGGTGGCGTGTGCCTGTAATCCCAGCTACTCGGGAGGCTGAGGCAGGAGAATTGCCTAAACCCAGGAGGCAGAAGTTGTGGTGAGCCGAGATCGCGCCATTGCACTCCAGCCTGGGTAACAAGAGCGAAACTCCGTCTCAAAAAAAAAAAAAAAATACAGTACTTCTTTCTCTTAGGAAGGCATGTTCTAGGACAACTGTTTGAAAACCATTTCCTAGAAAAGCCAGAATACTGTGAGAGTTCTACACACACAATTTCGGAATCAGACAGATCTTGGTTCCAACCCTAAGTTCCACACATTATTTCTCCCTGTCTCATCAGTTTGTTTTGTTTTGTTTGAGACAGGGTCTCGCTCAGTCGCCCAGGCCACAGCTCAGCAGCGTGCTCATGGCTCACTGCAACCTCCACCTCCCAGGTTCAAATGGTTCTCCCACCTCAGCCTCCCAAGTAGGACTACAGGTGCATGCCACCACACCCCGCTGTTTCATCAGCTGCTGTAAAAGGAGATTAATTATACCCAACACATGCCATTGTAATGATTAAATGTATGTAAAGCATTTAGCATAGTGACTGATTTATAAACAGGAACTTGGAAGAAAGAAAAAACTTTAAGGCATAGCAGTATTCTGAATACCACCACAACCCCACCTTTTATTGAGACAGGGTTGCCTGTTGCCCAGGCTGGAGTACAATTGAGTGACTATAGCTCACTAGCAGCAACCTCAGTCTCCCAAGTAGCAGGACCACAGGTGCATGTCAGCATGCCTAACTAATTTTTTAATTTTAATTTTATTGTAAAGGAGGGATCTTGATGTTGCCAAGGCTCATCCTTTTTTTTTTGAGACAGAGTCTCACTCTGTTACCCAGGCTGGAGTGCAGTGGCGCGATCTCAGCTCACTGTAACTTCTGCCTCCTGGGTTCAAGCGATTCTTCTGCCTCAGCCTCCCAAGTAGCTGGAACTACAGGCGTGCACCACCACACCCAGCTAATTTTTGTATTTTTAGTAGAGACAAGATTTCACCATGTTGGCCAGGCTGGTCTCCAATCCCTGACCTCAGGTGATCCACCCACCTCAGCCTCCCAAAGTGCTGGGAGTACTGGCATGAGCCAGTGCACCCAGCCAACAACAGTTTTAGATTTATAGAAAAATTGAAGATAGTAGAGGTCCCCTATACCTGGCACCCAGTTCCCCTTTTATTAACATCTTACATTAGAGCACATGTATTACAATTAATGAGCTAATATTAATACATTACTATTAACTGAAGTTCATACTTCCTTAATTTTTACCTAATGACCTTTCATTGTTCCAGGATCTCATCCAGGATACAAGACTACATTCAGTTTTCCTGTTTCCTTAGATTCCTCTTGACTGTAAGAGTTTCTTAGACTTTGTTTTGATGACCTTAACAGTTTTGGAAAAATACTGGTCAAGTATTTTGTAGACTGTCCCTCAATTGCGATTGTGATGCTTTTCTCATGATTAGACTGAGATTATAAGTTTTTGAGGGTAAGATCACAGAGGTAAAATGCCATTTCATCACATCATATTAAGGACACAAATAGCAACATAGCAATGTTGATGTTGACCTTGATCGCCTGGATGAGGAAGTGTGTCGTCTCTCTACTGTAAACTTACTCTGCCCCTCCCTTCCCATTTTCTATACTGTACTGTTTGGAAGGGAGTCACTCTACATGATCCACACTTAGGAAGACACCCCCCTCTTTTTTTTGACCTTTTTTTTCTTCTTGTAGATGAGTTCTCAGTGTTTTAAAACATCCTTTTCTAGCTGCCAACCCTACTGTCCAAATCTTGAGACTGAGCTCTACTGGAATTAGAGCTCCCCTCAGAGAAGAGGGAGTATCCTAGTGAATGCAACCCCTCATATCAAAATGATGGTTTATGTCCCATCTGGCTTTCCCTCCAGTACCAGTCAATTTAGGGACAAGAGGATTGCTGACCTGGAAATGTGAAAGATGATGTTGACACCTTTAATAGCAATATCTGCTGTGAGCAGATAAACAGGCAGAAACGTCATCTTCAAAGCATTTCAGCCTTGAAAAGTCATCACAGCCCCACCCTGACCTGAAGGATGATGAAGCCCTAGTCTAATCCACTGGAACGTATACTTGGCACCCAGACCAGAAGCAGCCTCCTAGGCTCATATCAACTCACAGACTCACTAAGCATCCATTTCGGGCATGCCTCTATGCTGGGAGGTTCACAGCTCAATGTGTTAATGAGTTTTACAATCAAGGGTCTTTATTTTTAGGTCACAGGAACTGGAATTCCACAGAACTAGCTCATGTGTTTTTATTCTAGCCAGTAAGACATTGTTTATTAGTAGACTGCCACTGGGTCTTATTTATCCCTGAATCCTCAGCAACAGGCACACCATCTGACACAAAGTAGACACTAAGCAATTGTTCTCAAGAGACTCATGGCCAAGGACAGGAAGACAATGAGTAATCACAAAATTACAAATGAACCCTACCTTCTATCCCCTGCCTGTTTTCTCTCAGGCACATAGTAGGTACTCAAGACTATAAATTCCAAAACACTGTATCTGCTACTCCAATGTTTGGCACATATTAAGTGCTCAAAACATATTCGTTAAAAGAAGCAATGCTAGAAACAGCTTCCTACAGCTTTCTCATATTGTTTCCTAATAGTATGTAGATTGACTTGACTGATTGGTGCCCTCTGGTGGTAAACGTGGTAAAGAAAACAGCACTCAAAAATTTTAAAATAATATTAAAAAAAAAAAAAAAAAGAAAACAGAGTACTTACACTCAGTGTCAGGCATCACCTGGTACTTTCCCACCAGGGTACATTTTCTTTTTTTTTAAACTGAAACAGAGTTTCCCTCTGTTGCCCAGGCTAGAGTGCAGTGGCATGATCTGGACTCACTGTAACCTCCACCTACTGGCTTCAAGCAATCGTCCCACCTCAGCCCCTGGAGTAGCTGGGACTACAGACACAGTGCCACCATGCCAGACTAATTTTTGTATTTTTAGCTTAAGCGATCTGCCCACCTCAGCCTCCCAAAGTGTTGAGATTACAGGTGTGAGCCTGTAATCACAGGAGGCCCATTACTAATTTTAGATGAAGATTGTGGCTCCTTAAGAAGACTGTCCAAGTTTTACATATATGGTAACATGTTAAATGAAAAAAAGTTGGTTCCCATAAAAGTCTTTTTTTTTTTTATTTTTATAAAGTCATCTCTATTGAAATATGATTTTACATTCAGTAAAATTCATCCTGTTAAGATTTGACAAGTGCAGCTGGGCGTGGTGGTTCATGCCTGTAATCCAAGCACTTTGGAGGCCAAGGCAGGAGGATCACCTGAGGTTGGGAGTTCAAGACCAGCCTGACCAACATGGTGAAACCCCGTCTTTTTAAAAAAAAAAAAAAAAAGAAAAAGAAAAAAGGATTTGACAAATGCATAGTCATACCATAATCAAGATGCAGAACAGCTGTAGAATCACTCTACGATTCCCTCCTGTCCATTTGCAATCAACCCCTTTTTGATCCCAAGGAACTCATTGACCTGTTTTTCTGTCAAAAGTGTCAAATTTAATCACTAAAATGATCTACAGTACTATGGAAAAATGTATAAGCACATAAAATACACAAACCAATTTTTTTAAAAGCTAATATTAATACATTACTATTACTATTACTATGAGATGCTTAAAAATTTTTCTTTTTTTTTTTTTTTTTGAGACGGAGTTTCACGTTGTTAACCAGACTGGAGTGCAATGGCACGATCTTGGCTCACCGCAACCTCCGCCTCCTGGGTTCAAGCAATTCTCCTGCCTCAGCCTCCCGAGTAGCTGGGACTACAGGTGCGTACCACCATGCCCAGCTAATTTTTGTATTTTTAGTAGAGACAGGGTTTCACCTTGTTGACCAGGATGGTCTGGATCTCTTGACCTTGTGATCCATCCGCCTCGGCCTCCCAAAGTGCTGGGATTATAGGCGTGAGCCACCCGGCCCAGCCTAAAAATTTTCTTTAGCATACCAACAAAAAATGAAGGTAGCATTGCATTTTACTATAGATGTGCAAATATTCAAAGTCCACCATTGTCCTATGGCTCAACAGTAATGTTTAAGAATACACTGGGTGGGCATGGCGGCTCGTGCCTGTAATCCCAGCACTTTGGGAGGCCGAGGTGGGTGGATCATCTGAGGTCAGGAGTTTGCAGCCTGGCCAGCATGGTAAAACCCCATCTCTACAAACATTGGCCCTGTAATCCCAGCTACTTGGGAGCCTGAGGTGGGAGAATCACTTGAACCTGGAAGGTGGAGGTTGCAGTGAGTCCAGATTGTGCCACTGCACTCCAGCCTGGGCGCTAGCAAGATTCAAAACAAAACAAAAATGTGTAAAAATACAAAATTAGCTGGGTGGTGTTATGTGCCTGTAATCCCAGCTACTCGGGAGCCTGAGGCAGGAGAATGATCCCAAGAGGCAGATGGTGCAGTGTACTGTACCACTGTACTTCAGCCTGGGAAACAAGAGTGGAGCCTTAAAAAAAAAAAGACTCAGATCTCATAAACTGCAAAAAAAGAAAAGAGAAAAAAAAAGACTATACTGTAAAATAACAATCTTAACAATCTTTAGAGTTAAGTCATATCTTTGTTGACTATATGAACCATGAGTAAGGTATTGTTCTTTGGTATTAACACTGTCAAGTTACAGACCACAGCTGGTTCATAGAAAAACTACTTTAAATAATGAAATTGAATTCCATAAAAATTTTCTACAGGATCAACTCAACTATAAGACAGAGACACAAAACTGTCAGGTAATATTCTTTTTTTTTGAGGCGGAGTTTCGCTCTTGTTACCCAGGCTGGAGTGCAATGGCGCGATCTCGGCTCACCGAAACCTCCGCCTCCTGGGTTCAGGCAATTCTCCTGCCTCAGCCTCCTGAGTAGCTGGGATTACAGGCACGTGCCACCATGCTCAGCTAATTTTTTGTATTTTTAGTAGAGACGGGGTTTCACCATGTTGACCAGGATGGTATCAATCTCTTGACTTCGTGATCCACCCGCCTCAGCCTCCCAAAGTGCTGGGATTACAGGCCTGAGCCATCGCGCCCTCCTATTTTACCAAGATTTCTATATATTTTCGTTTTGAAAGAAAGATACTCATTTTAAGAAGTGCCTCTAGGCACAGTGGCTCATGCCTTAAGTTATTTCAGCATTTTGGTAGGCTGAGGTGGGAGGATCAATTGATGAGTTTGAGAACAACCTGCCCAACATGATGAAAACCCGTCTCTACTAAAAAAATACAAAAACTAGCTGAGCATGGTGGCATGCACCTATAATCACTGCTACTTGGGAGGCTGAGGCAGGAGAATCGCTTGAACCTGGGGAGGCAGAGGTTGCAGTGAGCTGAGATCATACCACTGCACTCCAGCTTGGGCAACGGAGACCCTGTCTCAAGGAAAAATAGCTAACTAAATAAATAAAATTAATAGCTAACGTTTGCCAAACATCACTATTTGACAGGCTCTTTACATATAGCATCTTATTTAATCTGCACAAGAATCTATGGCATGGTCATTATTAGAATATTCGTTTTATAATTAAACTAAGGCTTAGAACAGAACAGTTTAAAAGTCATCTGAGTTAGCCAGGTGTGGTGGCTTACACCTGTAATCCCAGCTGACCAACATGGTGAAACCCTATCTCTACTAAAAATACAAAAATTAGTTGGGCATGGTTATGCACACCTGTAATCCCAGCTACTTGAGAGACTAAAACAGAAAAATTGATTGAACCTTGGAGGTGGAGGTTGCAGTGAGCCAAGATTGCACCACTGCACTCCAGCCTGGGTAACAGAGTGAGACTCCATCTCAAAAAAAAAAAAAAAAAAAGTTACCTGAGTTCACTCAGTTAATAAATGGCAGAACCTGGGTTGACCTTAGCCATCACATGTCAGCGTGACTGCTGTTAACCAGCATGCTATTGTCAACCTAAAGGAAAAAACTGAGGCAAAATTAATATAAGTAGAATTTACTTGGGCCAAACTTGAGACCCACAACCCAGGAGCATAGATTTCAGTTACCCTGCATATATGTTCTAATTAGTAGCATACAAGTGTGTTTGTTTATTTATTATTTTTATTCAGATGAAGGTCTTGCTATGTTGCCCAGGCTGTTTTTTTGTTTGTTTATTTGTTACAATTTTATTTAAATAGAGACAAAGTCTTACTCTTTGCCCAGGCTAATCTCAAACTCCTGGGCTCAAGCCATCTACCCACCTCAGCCTCCCAAAGTGCTGGGATTACAGGCATGAGCCACTGCACCTGGCTCCCAGGCTGGTCTTTAACTCCTGGGTTCCAGAGCTCTTCCTGAGGCTGAGTGTGGTGGCTCACACCTGCAATTCCAACACTTTGGGAGGCCAAGGCAGGTGGATGGCTTGAGCCCAGGAGTTCAAGACCAGTTTGAGCAACATAGTGAAACCCAACCTCTTTAAAAAAAAATCTTCCTGTCTTAGTCTTCTGAGTAGCTGGGATTACAGGGACACACCACTGCCCCCAACATGACAAATGTTTTTGGCTTTTTTTGAACTTTTTATTTATTTATTTGTTCTTGCTGTGTTGCCCAGGCTAGTCTTGAACTCTTTCAGCTCCTGCTTCAGCCTTCCAAACAGCTCAAATCACAGGTGTGAGCCACCATGTCCGGCTAACAAGTGAGGTTTTTTAAGATTGTTTTTGTTTTTGAGACGGAGTCTCACCCTGTCGCCCAGGCTGGAGTGCAATGGCTCCATCTCTGCTCACTGCAACTTCTGCCTCCGAGGTTCAAACCATTCGCCTGCCTCAGCCTCCTGAGTAGCTCGGATTACAGGCACCTGTCACCATGCCCAGCTAATTTTTGTATTTTTAGTAGAGACGGGGTTTCATTATATTGGCCAGGCCGGTCTCAAACTCCTGACCTCGTGATCTGCCTGTCTCAGCCTCCCAAAGTGCTGGGATTACAGGCGTGAGCCACAGTGCCCAGTTGAGGTTGTTTTTTTTTTTAAAACAGTCTTGCTCTTTTTTTAAACAGTCTTGTCGCCAAGGCTGGAGTACAATGGTGCAATCTTGGCTCACTACAACCTCCACCTCCTGGGTTCAAGTGATTCTCCTGTTGCAGACTCCCAAGTAGCTGGGATTACAGGTATCCACCACCACGTGTGACTAATTTTTTGTATTTTTAGTAGAGACGAGGTTCATCATGCTGGCCAGGCTGGTTTTGAAGTCCTGACCTCAGGTGATCTGCCCATGGGCCTCCCAAAGTGCTGGGATTTTGGGCATGAGCCACCGTGCCCAGCACAAGTGAGTTTTTAAAGTCAGCTGGGCATGGTGGCTCACGCCTGTAATCCCAGCACTTTGGGAGGCTGAGGCGGGCGGATCACGAGGCCAAGAGATCAAGACCATCCTGGCCAACATGGTGAAACCTTGTCTCTACTAAAAAACTACAAAAATTAGCTGGGTGTGGTGGCTCACGCCTGTAGTCCCAGCTACTCAGGAGGCTAAGGCAGGAGAATCCCTTGAACCAGGGAGTTGGAGGTTGTAGTGAGCCAAGATCTCGCCATTGCACTCCAGCCTGGCGACAGAATGAGACTCTTTCTCAAACAAACAAAAAATAAAAAAGAAGAGGCAGTTTCCAAGTTGTTTACCAAAAATTTACATTAAAATAACAAACTATAAATTGGCTATACTTTTTTTTTTTGAGGCTAAGTTTCGCTCTTGTTGTCCAGGCTGGAGTGCAATGGCGCCATCTCAGCTCATTGCAACCTCCGCCTCCCGGTTCAGGTGATTCCTCTGCCTCAGCCTCTGAGTAGCTGGGATTACAGGCATGATGTGCCACCACACCCAGCTAATTTTGTTTTTCTTTGTTTGTTTGTTTGTTTGAGGGGGAGCCTTGCTCTGTTGCCAGGCTGGAGTGCAGTGGCGTGATCTCAGCTCACCACAACCTCCACTTCCTGGGTTCAAGCAATTCTCCTGCCTCAGCCTCACAGGTAGCCAGGACTATAGGTGTGCGCCACCACACCCAGTTTTTGTATTTTTAGTAGAGACGGGGTTTCACCATGTTGGCCAGGATGGTTTCGATCTCTTGACCTCATAACCCACCCGCCTTAGCCTCCCAAAGGGCTGGGATTACAGGCGTGAGCCACTGTACTCGGCCAAAATAATGGGTAAGGTATTTTTTTTTTTTCTTTTAAAAAAAATTTTTAATTTACAAATAATTTTATAGAATGCTTCACGACTTTGTGTGTCATCCTTGAGCAGGGGCCATGCTAATCTTCTTTGTATCGTTCCAATTTTAGTATATGTGCTGCCAAAACGAGCACCAACGTTGTATTTTTAATAGAGATGGGTTTCACAATGTTTGTCAGGCTGGTCTTGAACTCCTGAGCTCAAGTGATCTGTACCTCAGCCTCACAAAGTGCTGGGATTACAGGTGTGAGCCACCACACCCAGCCTATACCTTGTTTTTTGTATCTCAACTTCCAGGAGCATGAAGATAATGGGTAAGGCAGCTAGTCAGGAACAAAATACTTTTATATTTATTTATTTATTTTTGAGACAGGGTCTCGCTCTGTTGCCCTGAAGCACAGTGGTTCAATATTGTCTTAGAGCAGCCGCAACCTCCTGGGCGTTAGCAATCCTCCCACCTCAGCACCCCTAGTAGCTAGTATCACAGGTGTCCAACACCAAGTCCAGCTAATTATTTATTTTTTTGTAGAGACCAGGTCTCATTATGTCACGCAGGCTGGTCTTTAACTGCCGACCTCAGGTGATCCGCCCACTGTGGCCTCCCAGTGCTGGGATTACAGGCATGAGCCACCATGTACGGCTGCTTGGTCCTGTTTTCATGTGTTCACAGTCAAGGGCAAAAAGAGACAACTGGGCTAAGCAAGTGACTCATGCTTGTAATCCCAGTGCTTTGGGAGGCTCATGTGGGAGGATTGCTTGAGGCTATGAGGTCAAGACTGCTACCAAATATTAAAAAATTGGCCGGGCGCGGTGGCTCAAGCCTGTAATCCCACCACTTTGGGAGGCCGAGGCGGGTGGATCACGAGGTCAAGAGATTGAGACCATTCTGGTCAACATGGTGAAACCCTGTCTCTACTAAAAATACAAAAAATTAGCTGGGCATGGTGGCGTGTGCCTGTAATCCCAGCTACTCAGGAGCTGAGGCAGGAGAATTGCCTGAACCCAGGAGGCGTTCAGGCACTCCAGCCTGGGTAACAAGAGTGAAACTCAATCTCAAAAAAAAAAAAAAGAGAGAGAGAGAAAGAAAACATATTAGCCTGGGTGCAGTGGCTCACACCTGTAATCCCAGCATTTTGGGAGGCCAGGATGAGCAGATCACTTGAGGTCAGGGTTTCAAGACCAGCCTGGCCAACAAAGTGAAACCTCGTCTCTACTAAAAATGCAAAAATTAGCCAGATGTGGTAGCGTGTGCCTATAAGCCCAGCTACTCTGGAGGCTGTGGCAGGAGAAACTTGAACTTGGGAGACAGAGGTTGCAGTGAGACAAGATGGTGTGCCTGGGTGACAGAGCAAGACTCCGTCTCACAAAAAAAAGGGGTTGGGGGAGAAAAGAAAGTATATAGCATATCTAAATATGTTTAGAAAATGTATTTTAGGCATTTAGTTAAGACATTGGCTGGGTGCAGTGGCTCAAGCCTGTAATCCTAGCACTTTGGGAGGCCAAGGATGAGCAGATAACTTGAGTCCAAGAGTTAGAGGCCAGCCTGAGCAGCATGGTGAAACCCTGTCTTTACAAATTAGTTGGGTATGGTGGTGCATGCCTGTGGTCCCAGCTAGCCAGGAAGCTGGGGTGAGAGGATGATTTGAGTCCAGAGGTGATATTTATGCTGAGGGATGAAAGATGAAAAGTAGAATAAGCCAAGAAAGCACATTCCAAGTGGAACAAACAGCTTGGGTGAAGTCCTGGAGGTGAGAAAGAACTTAATACAATGAAGGAACTGAAAGAAGGCTGATGTTGCTGGAGCTCAAGGAGCAAGGGGTGGAGTAGCAAGAAAAATGATGGGGGTCAGGCTTGGTGGTTGACGCCTGTAGTCCCAGCACTTTGGGAGGCAAAGGTGGGAGGATCACCTGAGGTTAGGAGTTCGAGACCATCCTGGCCAACATAGTGAAAACCTGTCTCTACTAAAAATACAAAAATTAGCTGGGCATGGTGGCACATGCCTGTAGTTCCAGCTATTTGGAAGGCTGAGGCTGAGGTGGGCGGCTTGCCTGAGCTTGGAGTTCAAGACCAGCCTAGGCAACAGGGTAAAACTGTCTGTACTAAAATACAAAAAATTAGCCAGGCGAGGTGTGTACCTGTCTCTACTAAAAATACAAAATTAGTCAGGCGTGGTGGTGCATATCTGTAATCCCAGCTACTCTGGAGGCTGAGGCAGGAGAATCACTTGAACCTGGGAGGCGTAGGTTGCGGTGGGCTGAGATCGTCATAGCACTCCAGCCTGGGCAACAAGAGCAAAACTCCGCTCAGGGAAAAAAAAAAAAAAAAAAAATTAGCCTAGCCGGGTGTGATGGCACCCGCCTGTAATCCCAGCTACTTGGGAGACTGAGGCACGAGAATCGCTTGAACCCGGGAGGCGGAGGTTGCAGGCTGAGATCGTGCCACTGCACTCCAGCCTGGGCGACAGAGCGAGACTCTGCTAAAAAAAAATAAAGATAAGTAAATTATTTGAAATTGTAATAAGCTAAGTAATAAGTAAAAACTGGAGAAAAGCCATAACAATAATCTGGGAACAAAGATGATGTGACGGACTAAACCTGGCGGCAATGACAGAGAAAAATGAATAAATTCAAGGTATATTTTGGAGGTAGAACTGACAAGATTTGTTAACTGACAAGGTGTAGTAAATAAAGAAAAAGGGAGGAATAACTGCTGTAAACAACCCGTTTGGACTCAAGCGAAGGAAGCCGACGGAAAAAAGAAAAGCAACAACCTAGCTACCGACAGGCTTCCGGTCTAGCGTCGCGAAGAGGCCGTAAATCAGAGAAATCAGTTTGGCCCCTCCCTTAATGGGCGGTCCTGGAGACTGACAGGCCAATGGCAAGCGAGTAGTCGAGGGATAATCCAATAGCTCTGGAGTGGGTGGTGTCCTGAGGATATGGGGTCCGCGGGACTTCGGGCCTGGAGTTTGGAATTTCCGCCCACGTGGGAAGCTGCTCTATAGATCCAGCTTGAATCTCAATTGTGGGAGAGTCCTGGGTCGCGAGTGATGGATCCGGCGCCAGCTGGAAAGCAGCTGCGCGGAGCGACTGGAGGGCCCGAGGTGGGTTGAACCATCTGGGAGGAACAGAGGCTCAATGTGCGCTCCCTTGGCTGCAGGGCCCGAGATGGCGGGTCCTGACAGCTTGCGGGTGAAGGCCATGCGGGCGGCCCATTCTCAGCCTGTGGCACTGAGACAGGGCTTGCTAGGGGGAATGGAACCTGGCAGTATTTGGACAGAAGCAGTGAAGCCAGTAGAGCCTCTGCTCCCTTCTTGAGCTCTGCACCTCATAGTTGAAGAGACCCATACTTGGGTCGTTTCCTTTCCTGGGTCCTCCTTGAGGATAAGCGCATTTTCCTTCCTCTACAGAACTTGTGTCCAGTTCTGTGCTGCCCGCTGTAGCGGAGGGCATACGGTGCTTCTCCTGGAGCACTCCAGTAAGGCTTTCTTGGGTGAGAGGGATCGTAGAGGGGATGGGCCCACGGCTGCAGGGGAAAAGTTTGGGATCCTGCATGCTTGCCTTTGAAGCCTGCTCATAGTACGTGTGTACCAGTTGTGGAACCTCGAGTGAGTAGTGAGACTTTAAGTGTCTTCAGGAATAATTGTAAGGATTTAATGACTTACTAAATGTATCCTCTGGGGTCCAGTCCGTTCTAGCTCCTTCCATCAATGAGTACTTAGTATATACTGAGGCAGTTGGGGTATAATAGAGGAGGTGGAATCTGGTGGGATTTGGTTAGAGAGAGAATGGAAAAGATATTTGAGGCGTCCCAGGCCTATATCAGCAGAAGAAGAAACTACCTGAAAATACAAGTGGCTTGGCCATTACTTAGGACAGAGCCCAGTCAGCTTCTTTTGTTTTTTAAAGACTGTATTTCACCATGTTGGCTAGTATGGTCTCGATCTCCTGACCTTCTGATCCGCCTGCCTAGGCCTCCCAAAGTGCTGGGATTACAGGCATGAGCCACTGTGCCCAGCCTCTTTTTTTTTTTTTTTTTTTTGAGACAGTCTTGCTCTGTTGCTCAGGCTGGAGTACAGTGGCACAATCTTAGGTCACTGCAGCCTCCGCCTCCCAGGTTCAAGTGATTCTCCTGCCTCGACCTCCTGAGTAGCCGAGATTACAGGCATATACCACCACACCCGGCTAATTTTTATATTTTTAATAGAGATGGGGTTTCCCCACGTTGCCCAGGCTGATTTCGAACTCCTGACCTCAGCTGATCCGCCTACCTCAGCGTCCCAAAGTGTTGGGATTACAGGCGTGAGCCATGGCGTCTGGCCTGGGCCCAGTCAGCTTCTATTCCTACCAGTTCCAAACAGCTCCATGCTTGTGGTATCAGGTAGACACGAGAGCTCTTAACTCAAGGAATTTTCAGTTCAGCACTCAGTGGTGTTCCTCCAAGTAATGATTCTCCTGAGTTTTACAAAATCTGACTCCTATTCAAAAGAGGGACCAGGAACAGGTGAAGACTTTACTCACAACCTGTCATGATCGCACTTTAGGCAGCAGATGCTTCATACCTATGACCTCACATGGGCTTCTCCCTCTCTGGCCATAGGTGATGGAACCAACCCTGGAAGGCAAAGGCAAAGAGGGGAAAAAGGCATCCTCTAGAAAGCGTACACTGGCTGAGCCTCCTGTGAAGGGCCTCCTGCAGCCAGTGAAGCTCAGCCGGGCAGAACTGTACAAGGAGCCTACCAATGAGGAGCTTAATCGCCTTCGGGAGACTGAGATCTTGTTCCACTCCAGCTTGCTTCGTTTACAGGTACTGTTGAGTGTCTGGGGCTTGGATTAGAGGGGAGTACCTGGGACCCTGAGGCTTATGGACTATCTTCCACCCTCTGTCTTTTTTTTTTTTTTTTGAGACGGAGTTTTGCTGTTGTTACCCAGATTGGAGTGCAATGGCATGATCTCCGCTGACTGTAACCTCCACCTTCTGGATTCAAGCAATTCTCCTGCCTCAGCCTCCCGAGTAGCTGGGACTACAGGCGCGCACCACCATGCCCAGCTAATTTTTGTATTTTTAGTAGAGACGGGGTTTCACCTTGTTGACCAGGATGGTCTTGATCTCTTGACCTCGTGATCCACCTGCCTTGGCCTCCCAAAGTGCTGGGATTATAGGCGTGAGCCACCGCTCCAGGCCTCTTCCAACCTCTCTTACAGGTAGAGGAGCTACTAAAGGAAGTAAGGCTGTCAGAGAAGAAGAAGGATCGGATTGATGCCTTCCTACGGGAGGTCAACCAGCGGGTCATGAGGGTGCCCTCAGTCCCTGAGACAGAGGTAAGCAGGTGGCCTGGAAAACTGGGAAGCCCATGAGGGCCCACCCTGCCAGGTTCCATTTCCTCTAGGATGCCCTGACTGCCTCAGTATATACTAAGTACTGTGAGGGTGACTCCAGCAGGGGCCTTGTTGTTACTCTCTTTAAGGGTAGGGGTGCAGGGAGCTCATTCTCAAGGCAAGGAAGCTTAGCTGGGAGCGTGGTCATCTGTGTATTCATTTAGCAAGTACATGCCTTGTAGTGTTTGTGTTCTTACGATATATCAGTAAACAAAATAGCCTATGCTCTAATGTTGAGGTTATATATAATAGATAATAAGTATGACAGGTAAACTAAATGGCAGTGTTAGAATGTGGTAAACACTGGAAAAAGGAAAAACTAGGACAAGCAAGGTCGGGATTGGGCATATTGGAGGATGGGAGTGGTTTATAAGTTTACGTGTTCACAAAGTAGGCCTTACTGAAGTGACTTTTGTGTAAAGACTTGAAGAAGGTGAGTCAGCTATATAGATATCTAAGGGAATAAGAGCATTCCAGGAAGGGGGACAGCCAGTACAAAGGCAGGAATGTTCCAGGTACATTCCTTGGAATGAATGAGAAAGATAGAAGGAGATGAGTTTAAAAAGGTGATGGGGAAAAGTAGCATATCATGCAGGGAATTGTATCCCAAAATAAGGACTTTGGCTGTTGCTCTGGATGAGATGGGGAGCCACTACTGGGTTTTATTTTGCAGAGCAGTGATGCCCTCTAACTTTTAAAGGTTCACTTTTCAGCCAGGCGCAGTGGCTCAAGCCTGTAATCCCAGCACTTTGGGAGGCCGAGGTGGGTGGATCACGAGGTCAAGAGATCGAGACCATCCTGGGCAACATGGTGAAATCCTGTCTCTACTAAAAATACAAACAATTAGCTGGGCATGGTGGCACGTGCCTGTAATCCCGGCTACTCAGGAGGCTGAGGCAGGAGAATTGCCTGAACCCAGGAGGTGGAGGCTGGGTAACAAGAGGGAAACTCCGTCTCAAAAAAAAAAAACAACTTCACTTTTCCAGCCTTAAGAAGTTTAGTTTTAGAAAAGTTTACTCTGGCTGTTGTGTCAAAAGTAGAATGGAGAGGGACAACGGTGAGAGTTAGGAACTAATATAGGCACTGAGAAACGGTGGCTGAAACTAGGGTGGAAAGTAGAGAGGCGATTCATTTCTTTTTTTTTTTTTTTTTGAGATGGAGTCTCGTTCTTGTTGCCCAGGCTACAGTGCAATGGCATGATCTCTGCTCACCACATCCTCCATCTCCTGGGTTGGCCTTCCGAATAGCTGGGATTACAGGCACACGCCACCACACCTGGCTAATTTTGTATTTTTAGTAGAGATGGGGTTTCCCCATGTTGGTCAGGCTGGTCTGACCTTAGGTGAGCCACCTACCTCAGCCTCCCAAAGTGCTGGGATTACAAGTGTGAGTCACTGTCTTTTTTTTTTTTTTTTGAGATGGAGTCTTGCTCTGTAGCCCAGGCTGGAGTGCAGTGGTGTGATCTTGGCTCACTGCAACCTCTGCCTCCCGGATCCTGGTTCAAGCAATTCTCCTACCTCAGCCTTCCAAGTAGCTGAGATTACAGGCACAAGCCACCATGTCCAGCTAACTTGTATTTTTTAGTAGAGACGGGGTTTCATCATATTGGCCAGTCTGGTCTTGAACTCCTGATCTTGTGATCTGCCTGCCTTGGCCTCCCAAATGCTGGGATTACAGGCATGAGCCACCGCGCCCTGCCTGATTTTTTTTTCTTTTTCTCTCTTTTTAAAAAAATTTTGTGGGTTTAGCACGATGAGCTCCATCGTCACCGGGTATGACCTGTCAGCCTTTACATTCTCTCTTGACGGAAGAGTTTTTCAAATTGAATATGCTATGAAGGCTGTGGAAAATAGTAGTACAGCTATTGGAATCAGATGTAAAGATGCTGTTGTCTTTGGGGTAGAAATATTAGTCCTTTCTAAACTTTATGAAGAAGGTTCCAACAAACAACTTTTTAATGTTGATCGGCATGTTGGAATGGCAGTAGCAGGTTTGTTGGCAGATGCTCGTTCTTTAGCAGATATAGCAAGAGAAGAAGCTTCCAACTTTAGATCTAACTTTGGCTACAACATTCCACTTGCAGACAGAGTGGCCATGTATGCGCATGCTGTTAGACCTTTGGGCTGCAGTTTCATGTTAGGGTCTTGCAGTGTGAATGACGGTGTGCAGCTCTGCATGACTGACCCATCAGGTGTTTCATACAGTTATTGGGGTTGTGCCATTGGCAAAGCCAGGCAAGCTGCAAAGACGGAAATAGAGAAGCTTCAGATGAAAGAAATGACCTGCCGTGATATTGTTAAAGAAGTTGCAAAAATAATTTACATAGTACATGATAAAGTTAAGGATAAAGCTTTTGAACTAGAACTCAGCTGGGTTGGTGAATTAACTAATGGAAGGCATGAAATTGTTCCAAAAGATATAAGGGAAGAAGCAGAGAAATATGCTAAGGAGGCCGGGCGCGGTGGCTCAAGCCTGGAATCCCAGCACTTTTGGGAGGCTGAGGCGGGTGGATCACGAGGTCAACAGATCGAGACCATCCTGGTCAACATGGTGAAACCCCGTCTCTACTAAAAATACAAAAAATTAGCCGGGCATGGTGGCGTGTGCCTGTAATCTCAGCTACTCAGGAGGCTGAGGCAGGAGAATTGCCTGAGCCCAGGAGGTGGAGGTTGCCGTGAGCCGAGATCACACCATTGCACTCCAGCCTGGGTAACGAGCGAAACTCTGTCTCAAAAAAAAAAAAAGAAAAAAAAAATATGCTAAGGGGTCTCTGAAGGAAGAAGATGAATCAGATGCTGATAATATGTAACATTTACTCCAGCATCTATTGTATTTTAAATTCCTACTCCACTGTAACTATTTAGCCCTGTGGATTATAAATACTCACTGTCCAATTTTCATTACATTTTTGTCTTATAATGAAAAAAAAAAATTTATTTTTAGAGAAGTCCATTTCCAAATACATTTTGGTAGTAAAATGGGTATTCTTAACAGAGATAAGGTGGTTTAAGTGTTTTTGGCTTGGGAAAGTCATATGGAGTTGTCTTAGCAGGGAAGACATATGGGAGTTTGGTTTCAAACATACTGATGTGTTAAGATGTCTTCTAGACATAAAGGCTACGTGTGAGGAAGTCAGTTGAATCAATATGTATCCTCATCTCTGCCCCCACAGCTCACTGACCAGTCATGGCTCCCAGCTGGGGTTCGAGTACCCCTCCACCAACTGCCCTATGCTGTGAAGGGCTGTTTCCGCTTCCTGCCCCCAGCCCAGGTTGTTGTTGTGGGCAGCTACCTTCTAGGCACCTGCATCAGGCCAGACGTCAATGTGGATGTGGCACTGACCATGCCCAGGGTAAGGTCAAGGGTTTAGGGAATAGGGGCCCACCACCTGACTATCTACAAATCCCTGGATCCCTCTTTCTTATCTGCCATTTGCCAGGGGATCGATGTCTGAATTCTAAATCAGAAGAGTGGACCATTGCAAGCATCCTGAGGGCGGCTTAGATTCCTTGGCCAGTTGCTGTCCTTCTGGAGCTTTGCCCTCCTGATCTGAGATGTGGGCCTAGTGTTGCTAACTATGTCTCAGGCGCTTCTGTCAGCAGAGGAGCCTGGCACTCTCACTTTGGCTTCATCTTGGCCTGCAGCTCCACAAGCACTTATGTGCCTGGCCTTCTCTTCTCCCCGGCCCTTCCAGGAAATCCTACAGGACAAGGACGGGTTGAACCAGCGCTACTTCCGCAAGCGTGCCCTCTACCTGGCCCACTTGGCTCACCACCTGGCCCAGGACCCCCTCTTTGGCAGTGTTCGCTTCTCCTACACCAATGGCTGCCACCTGAAACCCTCACTGTTGCTGCGGCCACGTGGTGAGACTGAGACACACTGGGTTGAGGGCACAGCATGGGGTGGTAAATTTGGAGGAGGAGGCACAGAGGCCTCAAGTAAGGGAGGACAAGATGGGGAACGCTTTGGCTCCAAGGGCTTCTGCAGAGTCTCAGGACCCCCATCTCTGCCAGGGAAGGATGAGCACCTGGTCACTGTACGTCTGCATCCGTGCCCTCCACCTGACTTCTTCCGTCCATGCCGCCTGCTGCCAACCAAGAACAATGTGCGCTCTGCCTGGTACCGAGGGCAGAGTCCTGCAGGGGATGGTGAGCAGGCTCTGGTGTCGAGGTGGAGGTGGAGGGTGGAGGTGTGGGGACTTTTCCTCTCATGGTTTCCCTTTTCTTCCCACAGGTAGCCCAGAGCCCCCTACCCCCCACTACAACACATGGGTCCTGCAGGATACAGCTCTCGAGTCCCATTTGCAGCTCCTGTCAACCATGCTGGGTTCAGCTCAGGGCCTGAAGGACGGTGTGGCACTTCTGAAGGTCTGGCTGCGGCAGCGGGAGCTGGACAAGGTGAGTTGGGGGTGCCCAGCCTCCCTGCCTGACCACATGCGTGATGGGCAGGTTCTGACCTCAGGCCTCTCCCTCTGTCTCTTTCAGGGCCAGGGTGGGCTTACTGGGTTTGTTGTCTCCATGCTGGTTGTCTTCCTTGTGTCTACACGCAAGATCCATACCACCATGAGTGGCTACCAGGTCCTGAGAAGTGTCTTGCAGTTTCTGGGTAAGGCAACTAGGTGGGGAAAGGCCTTGGGCTCCACTCCTCCCGGAATCCTTTCATCCCAGCAGGGGTCTTTTGGTTTCTTGCCATCAGACAGATGAGCAAACTGAAGCAGCTGAGGGAGGGTGTCACTAGGGCTGGGTCCCCAGAGGGAGATACCTTCTGATACACTTGTGGTTCACTTTAGCCACTACAGACCTGACAGTCAACGGGATCAGTTTATGTCTCAGCTCAGATCCCTCTTTGGTGAGTTGGGGAAGGGCCAGGTCTATGCCAGGAGGTCCAAAAGTAAGGTGCCAATGCTGACCTGCTTCTCTCTACACCTCCCAAGCCGGCCCTGGCTGACTTCCACCAGGCCTTCTCCGTTGTCTTCCTGGACTCCTCAGGCCGCCTCAACCTCTGTGCTGATATCACTGCCTCTACTTACCACCAGGTACCCATGGGCTCCCAGTCCCCTGATGTTCCAGCCTAGACTCTGTCCATTTTGCAAGTACCAGAACCCTAGAAACTCCTGTTCAAAGAGTTAAATTCAGGGCATGTCTCCTGGTCTAAGCCCTTGGATCAATGAAGGGCACAGGGATGGTCTCTTTTTACTCCGTGGCTCCAGGTGCAGCATGAGGCACGGCTGTCTATGATGTTGCTGGACAGCAAAGCTGATGACGGGTTCCAGCTGCTGTTGATGACCCCCAAACCCATGATCCGGGCTTTTGACCACGTCCTGCAGTGAGTTTAGGGGTGACAGGGTATGTTGGCGGGTCCTGTCTCTTTGGGGTGGGGCAAAGGTCTTTAGATAGGGACTCAGATTGTTGAGGGAGGAGATGGTACTAGGGACCAGCAACCTGATTCCCCCTCTTTGGCCCTCTGTACCCCTCCAGTCTTCGTCCACTGAGTCGCCTGCAGGCAGCATGCCACCGGCTGAAGCTCTGGCCAGAGTTGCAGGACAATGGTGGGGACTATGTCTCAGCTGCTTTGGGCCCCCTGACCACCCTCCTGGAGCAGGGCCTGGGGACACGGATGCACCTGCTGGCTCACTCTCGGCCCCCAGTCCCGGAGGTGAGGTGGTGTAGGTTGGGGAGTTTGGGTCTGAGTGGGGCTGTATCCAGGGTCCCAAGAGACACAAAGGACATTCCTCTAACTAGGTGTTTCTAGCTGGCCAGTACATAGGTTTCCAGGCCAGGCTGGAAGATTCAGGGACTGAGCTCAGCCTTTTGAAATTCTGCAGTGGGACATCAGCCAAGATCCACCAAAGCATAAAGACTCTGGAACCCTGACCCTGGGACTCCTCCTCCGGCCTGAGGGACTGACCAGCATCCTTGAGCTGGGTCCAGAGGCAGACCAGCCTGAGGTGAGGGACCCCAGCTTATACACTGGAAGGAGCGGGGCAGCTCGTCCCCACGGGACCTGGACTGAAGCCTGTTGGGGAGGGTCCACAGAGCCCTTCCTTCTCCAGTGCTGCTACCACCCTTGCCTCCTCAGGCTGCTGAATTCCGCCAGTTCTGGGGATCCCGCTCGGAGCTTCGGCGTTTCCAGGATGGAGCCATCCGGGAAGCTGTGGTCTGGGAGGCAGCCTCTATGTCCCAGAAGCGCCTTATTCCCCACCAGGTGGTCACCCACCTCTTGGCACTGTGAGTGTTAGCATCTGGATTCCAGGAGGCAGTGTGGGCTGGGGAGCCTTTTCTGGGGGATGGCCCAGGCAGATGAGTGAGAACATAGCCCCACATTTTCTCACTGTGTCTGTGCCTCTTTTTCAGCCATGCCGACATCCCAGAAACCTGTATTCACTATGTGGGGGGTCCCCTGGATGCACTTATCCAAGGCCTGAAAGAGGTAAGGGTCTCAGGGTCAAAGCTAGTGATTGTAGAGTAATCTGCAGGGAGAGTCCTTTCTGTTTTAGCCAGCTTGCACTTCCTGGCATGTCCAGCAGGTGGCGGTGCTGGCTCTGCTGCCGCCTGAGCTGGGACAGAATCCAGGTGGTGCTGGCCTTTCCCAGGGTCCAGCCTCCTGACCGTCTTCTCCCTCTCAGACCTCCAGCACAGGCGAGGAAGCCCTGGCAGTGGCAGTACGTTGCTACGATGACCTCAGTCGCCTACTGTGGGGACTGGAGGGTCTCCCACTGACTGTGTCTGCTGTTCAGGGAGCTCATCCAGTGCTGCGCTACACAGAGGTGAGTTGCCACAGGGCAGGTGACCTTTCTGCTTGGTGGCCCCACCTCTCCTCTGGTCACCCAGTATTCTACTGTTCCAACTCCCGACTCTGGGCACTCCCTCTCAGTCCCAGGCCCCTTCCTCAGCCTGCCTTCTTCCACAGGTATTCCCACCAACTCCAGTCCGACCAGCCTCCTCCTTCTATGAGCCTCTGCGAGAGAGGTCCTCACTGTTGCCCCGGCCTGATAAGCCCTGTCCAGCCTATGTGGAGCCCATGCCTGGTAAGAGGGTCCTTGGGAGGAAGTGGGAGGGATAGTTCCCACTCCAGGCCACAGTATGAAACCTCTTACTCCTCTTCTCCCTCAGTGGTTTGTCACCTGGAGGGCAGTGGCCAGTGGCCACAGGATGCTGAGGCCGTGCGGCGGGTACGAGCTGCCTTCCAGCTGCGCCTGGCAGAGCTGCTGAGGCAACAGCATGGTCTGCAGTGCCGCGCCACTGCCACACACACGGATGTCCTCAAGGTTAGGCTGGTGCAGGCAGCTATGTTCCCAGGGAGGCGGGGCACCAGGGATGTCAGAGCATGGAAGAAGACACCCCTTGGGGCACCAAGCTAACAGGGCCGTAGGCCTCAGAGTACCCCTGGGATCCTGGGCTGACATAGCCTTCTCTTTCCGTACCTTCTTCCAAAGGATGGATTTGTGTTTCGGGTTCGCGTGGCCTATCATCGGGAGCCCCAGATCCTGAGGGAGGTGCAGAGTCCAGAGGGGTTGAACTCGCTCAGAGACACACCTGCCTCCCTCTGCCTTGAGAGAGACACAAGGCAGTTGCCACTGCTCACCAGTGTCCTGCATGGGTAAGGCCACCTACACAGGTTCTTGCTGTCTGGGGTCCATCTAGCCCCTTCTAGCCCCCATCCTCCTCGCCTAGCCACCTAACTCTCTGGGGTCCAGATGGTATCATAGTTAGGGGTATGAGTTCTGGAGTCAGCATTCTGGAATCCTGGCTCTGCCGCTTACTGACTGTGACCCTATGGTCAGATTTTCCTCCCTGGTTCCTATATTTCTCATCTGTAAAATGGAGATAACACTAGGGTCAATTTGTTGTAGCCTTTGTTAAGAGAACATGAGATTACATATATAACCTGTTAGCACCCAGACTGGGCCCTGGGTGCCTGAGTCTTGCTGACACTCCCTCTTCTCCCCAGACTGCAGCAGCAGCACCCAGCCTTCTCTGGTGTGGCGCGGCTGGCCAAGCGATGGGTGCGTGCCCAGCTTCTTGGTGAGGGGTTCACTGACGAGAGCCTGGATCTGGTGGCTGCTGCCCTTTTCCTGCACCCTGAGCCCTTCACCCCTCCCAGGTGATTCCCTCCACTTTTTCCCTAGCTGGGAAGTTCCCTTGGGGCCAGCCATCATCCTTCATGCTATACCTTAAGTCTACATGGGAATGGGTTGTTGAGCAAGTGACAGGAGGGGTTCTAAGATACCCTGCTCCCCCCATCCACACCAGGGGGTCTGAGCACCATAGACTGAAGGAGGCCTGGGGATATATGACTGGACCCTGGACTCTTTGCCTACTCCAGCCCTTTAGTTCCCCCCAGGTTGGCTTTCTTCGATTCCTTTTCCTGGTATCAACGTTTGATTGGAAGAACAACCCCCTTATTGTCAATCTCAACAATGAGCTCACTGGTAAGTGGTAGAACTGGGGTCAGACTGCTGGAAGAACTGCCCTTTATGGATTTCTGGCAAGGGTTTTCCCTGGCAGTATTAGGTTTTCTCTGTGCCTTCCCAGCCTCGAATGTCTCAACGTGACCATTGAGACGTGGTTTGCTCTCAGTTGTCAGACACAGAATGAGGGTGGTAAGCAAGCTACCCGGGGGAAGGGGGATGCTGTGGAAGGAAGAGGAGAATAGAAGGGGGATCCTGTATACCAGGTGAGAGGTATTAGGGCAAGGAGCCAGGAAGTGTAGCATAGATACTCAGACCTCTTGGCAGGGTGGGAATGGTGATTTCTGGTTGTAACATGAGGCACTCCTGGTCTCTGCAGAGAGCAAGGTGTCAGGTTCCTAATTCCCCAGGTGTGTGGAAGCCCAGCATGGGAGGGGGCCGGGGGCAAGACTCAACTTGTGCAGGCCTGGAAACCACACTAGGGGTGCTGAGCAGTAGAAAAATCTGCCCCTGGGCTGAGGTTGGGAGATTAATGCCCCACCCAGTTGAGGCAAATTCGTTGTCCCTTTGGTCACCCTTGCCACTTGGTAAAGGGTGTTGAAAAATACCTGTGATGAGCAGCTATTGGGGGCACTGTAGGAGTACCTGGGGAGTAGAAGGCGTCTTCCAGGGAGGGCCAGGCTGACCCAGCACCCATTCTTGTCTCTAGTGGAGGAGCAGGTGGAGATCCGCAGTAGCTTCCTGGCGGCTCGGGCACAACTCCCCGTCATGGTCATTGTTACCCCCCAAGACCGGAAAAACTCTGTGTGGACACAGGATGGACCCTCAGCCCAGGTTCAGCCCCATAGCTGCCCCCTGATGTGTGGTTTTTTTCCCAAGGAAAAAGGCTCAGCCTGAACTGGGAGAGACCCACTGTCAGTTCCAGTCTGTGTCTGTACCCCGCAGATCCTGCAGCAGCTTGTGGTCCTGGCAGCGGAAGCCCTGCCTGTGTTAGAGAAGCAGCTCATGGATCCCCGGGGGCCTGGGGACATCAGGGTAAGCTTCTGACCAGCAGTGACTCCAGGGCCTTTGGGGATTCTGTCTTTTGGAAGTTCAGAGTTCGGGGATCTCACAGGAGGCCCAGTCTCCTTGTTTGGTGAGACTGGCAGAGGAGGGGTTGAAGTTGCCGTGGTGCCTGGGGTGGCGGAGCCTGGGGAAACTGAGCTCCATCTGGGCCTCCTGTTTCTAGCCTGTGCTCCTGCGGGGCTTCGCACCAGCTGCTGCCTCTGTGGGTCTTAGTGTTTCTGTCTTCACACGGGCATGTGGGCCCATAGTGGGTGGTCAGATGAAAGGGAAGGAGGAAACCAAGGTGGGCTTGGTCCAGTTCCCCATCAAGTGGGTCCTGCTGATCCCTCCTTCTCCATTTCCTTAGACAGTGTTTCGGCCACCCTTGGACATTTACGATGTGCTGATTTTCCTGTCTCCCCGCCATATCCCGCGGCACCGCCAGGCCGTGGACTCACCAGCCGCCTCCTTCTGCCGGGGCCTGCGCAGTGAGCCAGGGCCCTCGTCCCTGATGCCCGTGCTGGGCTACGATCCTCCTCAGCTCTATCTGACACAGCTCAGGGTTGGTCCTAAACAGCTGAATGACACTGGGGAGGGGACTTCAGGTGAAGCCGAGGCTGTGGAGGAGCTCTTGAGTGCCTGTCTGTAATCTTCTCTATTCTGTCCCTTTCTAGGAGGCCTTTGGGGATCTGGCCCTTTTCTTCTATGATCAGCATGGTGGAGAGGTGATTGGTGTCCTCTGGAAACCCACCAGCTTCCAGCCCCAGCCCTTCAAGGTGCACTGGCTGGTGACAGCCATGTTCCTGAGTGTGTGCATGTGGCTCCCTGTGGGCATGCATGTCTGTGTGTAGTCTGCCCTATGGGCAACCCCGTGTCAGGTGTGGAGTGCATGGGCTTGTGTGTCTATCTCCACCACCTGCTCTGCCCCAGACTGGTATCTCTGGGTGTGCCACTGACACTCAACCCTCATCTCTTTCTGATTTCCCCAGGCCTCCGGCACAAAGGGGCGAATGGTGATGTTTCAAGGTGGAGAGCTGGTAATGGTGCCCAATGTAGAAGCAATCCTGGAGGACTTTGCTGTGCTGGGTGAAGGCCTGGTGCAGACTGTGGAGGCCCGAAGTGAGAGGTGGACTGTGTGATCCCAGCCCTGGAGCAAGCTGGACATGGCCAGCAGGACTTTGGACCTCTAGAGCAAGATGTCAGTGGGCCAACCTCCACTCTCCCTGGACACAGATCCTTCATGGAGGGCCTGCTAGCTGAATATGCTGAATCATCTGCAGCAAAGCCCAGCCCCAACTTTTTCTATGATGCTCTAGCATTGGGGCAGGGGCATGGTGGCCCGTGTCATTTCCTGGGCCTGACGATCCTAGAAAAGGAGTGGGAACCGGCTCAGAGAAAGAACTGAACCCCGGAGATTCATCCAGGCGGATGAATCTATTAGCCCTGGGTCAACACCTGCCCCCAGTTTCCCTCTCCTTTCTTAGTCTTCTTCTAGAAACAGAGAAGAGGGCGTGTGCTTGGGAGAGTCTCTGTCTTTTTCCTATTGCCAGGACTTGTGCCTGGACTTCAGTCTGCCCTTCATTGCAATGTCAGGCCTTTAGATGGGACCCAGAGAAAAGGTGGCCTTTCCACTGACACTGAGCAGTAGAAAGGGGCTATATGTGTATGAATAGACTGCAGTGAAGGAGCACAATGCCCACCTGTGTTGGTGCCACTTCCCAGGATGGAGACAGTGGAAACAAACTGAGGACAGGAAGGGCTGGGTAGGTGAAGGGATCGGGGGACTGGTAGTCCCCCAGTCTTGGAGAGGTGCAAAAAGTACTGGGTGTTACCCTCTGGCTGCATCTGCCCTGGCTGTTTGCCCTTTCATGTCACAAACTGCCACTACTATGCACCTGCAGTGGGGTTGCAGAGATGAGGGAGACTAAGTTTTGCTCCCCAAGAGCTCCCAGGGGCTGAGGAGGAGGATGCTGCCTCCTTTCAGTCTGGTCTGCACCCCCTTTCTGGCAGCCTCTCTGCTTCCCCTAATTCTGGCTATTTTTCCAGACTCAGCTCAAATAGTCCCCTCCTTAAGCCTATCCCTCGCCCAGAGCCTGAGGTGATCTTTCCCTCCTCTGAACTATTAGAGCAGTTACTGTGTGTTCAGTTTGCTTGGCAGGCACACACAGTGGCATAAACTAAATTGTTTTGAACCCTGATTTAAATTGCAGCTGGGTGTGGTGGCTCATGCCTGTAATCTCAACACTTAGGGAGTCAGGAGACTCCCTTGAACCCAGGAGTTCTAGACCAATCTGGGCAACATAGTGAGACCTCATCTTTTTAAAATAAACAGTTAAATTGCTTAATTTCCCCCATGTTCCTGGCCTGTCTCCTCCTTTTACATAGTTTTAACCTGGTTTCCTGTATGTAAACTCCTTGAGGGCAGGGAACATGTTTGAACATAGATTTCTTCATGTCCTTCCTAGCACTTATTACAGTGCTTTGCTCAGGCCATCCAGCACAGGCAGGTGGAGGGCAGGGAAGCCCACTCTGGAAGATTACAAAGTAAAGGTAATCTATTTGTGAACTCTGCCTGGAACAAGTGGGTGGTGATGGTGAAAGAGAAAGCCTAAGAGATAATAGAGCTGACGTTTATTGAGTGCCTAATAGGGGCCAGGAGGGGTTAGGTGGTGGTATACATATCTTACGTGTGGAAATTTGGTCATACAGTCACAGGAACCCTACGGAGTAGGTGCTTTATTTTATTTGAGACGGAGTTTTGCTCTTGTTACCCAGGCTGGAGTGCAATGGTGAAATCTCGGCTCACCGCAACCTCCGCCTCCTGGGTTCAGGCAATTCTCCTGCCTCAGCCTCCTGAGTAGCTGGGATTATAGGCACGTGCCACCATGCCCAGCTAATTTTTTTGTATTTTTAGTAGAGATGGGGTTTCACCATGTTGACCAGGATGGTCTCCATCTCTTGACCACCCGCCTCGGCCTCCCAAAGTGCTGGGATTACAGGCTTGAGCCACCGCACCCAGCCCTGAGGTGCTTTTATTTACCTTCATTTTCTGAGTGAGGGAACAGGCTCAATGCAGGGGCCTGCCGTGGAGGAACTTTGATGCCTGGCTAGCAAACTCCGTCCTCAAGATGAGAAGCTGCATGTGGGAATTCCGGCCTCCAATTCTGGCTCACCTGTTGGTCTTTGTGAATCTGTGCTTGCCCCTAGTCACTGCCATGGAGTAGCTCAGCCCAGGGTTGAAATTAGAATAGGGAGGGAATAAATTGGCTGCTTGTGTGAGCTGGAGTCTGTATCTCTCCCTCTGCTGTTCATTCCTAAGCTTCAAGCATCACCATGCCAGGCTTTATTTTCAGGGAGTGAAATGTAATCCCATCCCTTGTGGAGCCCCATGGTTCGTAGTCATCCTTGGCTCTTCCTCCCTTGGTGCCTTGGACTATTTGTCCACAGTCCCTCCATGGGCTCCTGGGAAGCCCAGGGGTTGCTGGCCTGTTGCATTTCCAAGTCAGTTGCCTATAGCTTCAGGCCCTTCACAAACTCAGCTCTGGATTATCCCTTTGAGGGAGGGGGTGAAGTCTGCCCCCAGGCAGGACTGTAGCAGGTATCTCGAAGAGGCGCAGTTACCAGTCCCAGTGGGAACCCAGCCTGACCCTGCCAACTTACATGGCTCTGGGCAAGTCAGTTACCTTTGCTGGGATCAGTCTTCCGACCCATAAAATAGGCACAGTAATGGCTTTGTCAGCTGACTAGTGCCCAGTGACAAGGGAAGAGGGCTGAGAATTTAGAACCCTGAGGTGCTGCACCATCCCTCCCTGTTCTCCCTGCTCCAGGTCCACTGGGGAGGTGGGTGGGCAGGAAGCCCAGGGTCTAATTTCTTTTTTTTTTTTTTTTTGAGACGAGTTTTGCTCTTGCCCAGGCTGGAGTTAAATGGCATGGTCTCTGCTCACTGCAACCTCTGCCTCCCAGGTTCAAGCGATTCTCATGCCTCAGTCTCCTGAGTAGCTGGGATTATAGGTGCCTGCCACCACCCCTGTCTAACTTTTTGTATTTTTAGTAGAGATGGGGTTTCATGTTGACCAGGGTAGTCTCAAATTCGACCTCAGGTGATCTGGCTGCCTTGGCCTTCCAAAGTGCTGGGATCAGGCATGAGCCATCATGCCCAGCTTTTTTTTTTTTTTTTTAAAGAGACAGTGATCTCACTATGTTGTCCAGGCTGGTTTCAAACTCCGGGTCTCAAGTGATCCTCCAGTCTTGGCCTCCCAAAGTGCTAGAATACAGTTTCCCCCTATTCTGACTGATCTCAGCCTCTCTATGTAGTTCTATTTAGTGAACCCAACAAGGGTCCTCCTTTCTGGCTGTGGTATCTGACAACCTCCTCTACCCCAGAATCCTGTTAGCTGAAGACCCTATTTTCCTTTGTCCAGCTCCATACTTTGAGTGAAAAGAGCAAGACCCAAAAGCCTAAGGGGTCCATATAGCCTATTACAGTCAATGAGTCCTTAGGGCTGCTCAGTCCCTGTCACATGGGGGCTAGCCAACCCCCTCCCCCAAATTTACAGGTAACCCCCCCAACATCCGGTACTTGCTTTATGAGTCACAGATTAATCCAGGTGAGTGATAAGGGTGAGGGGAAGCCTGGGGCACGTGAGTCACCCCTCCCTTCACAGGAAAGGCCAATCTCATCTGTTCCTGAGAGGGAGGAGGAGGCATCTCACACTGCCCCAGGGAACTAAGGGGGACCAAGAAGAAGGGTGTTTCAAACCAGAGGAAGACTTCCTCTTCTTCAGAAATGAGTGGGGAGGATAATTTCCTGCTTGATATCAGGCCGAGAGGTGTAGGAACTTGTCTAGGGTCACACAGAGACTTGGGGGGTGCAGCTACTGAGATTCTAGGTGTCCTGGCTCCAGGCAAGCCACCTGCTGTTGAACCTGGCTTTCCTGGGGCCAAGGGGTGGGGTGTGAAGAAGAAAGGATTAGAGAGGCCTGAGCTGTAGATCTCTTCCATGGGGCAGGGGAGGAGGGAAAAGCCAGGAGCCTCACCTGTTCTGGGCTGCTTGCCAGCCCAACCCCCTCTCCTTCTCAGGACTTCAAGGGTTTTTTTTTTTCTTTTGAGAGGCTCAGGCTGGAGTGCAGTAGTGCAGTCTCCATTCACTACAACCTCTGCCTTCTAGGTTCAAGCTATTCCCCTACCTCAGCCTCTTGAGTAGCTGGGATTACAGGCACCTGCCATCATGCCCGACTAATTTTTGTATTTTTGTAGAGAAGGGGGTTTTACCAAGTTGGCCAGGCTGGTCTTTTTTTTTTTTTTTGAGACAGAGTTTCGCTCATTACCCAGGCTGGAGTGCAATGGCGTGATCTCGGCTCACCGCAACCTCCACCTCCTGGGTTCAGGCAATTCTCCTGCCTCAGCCTCCTGAGTAGCTGGGATTACAGGCACGCGTGCGCCACCATGCCCAGCTAATTTTTTGTATTTTTAGTAGAGACAGGGTTTCACCATGTTGATCAAGATGGTCTCGATCTTTTGACCCCGTGATCCACCCACCTTGGCCTCCCAAAGTGCTGGGATTACAGGCGTGAGCCACTGCGCCTGGCCCAGGCTGGTCTTAAACTCCTGACCTCAGGTGATCCACCTGTCTTGGCCTCCCAAAGTTCATGGATTACAGATGTGAGCCAATGCATCTGGCCTGTCCAAGGCTGGCTGGCTGGCTTTCTTTCATTTTCTTTCCTTCCTTCTTCCCTTCCTTCCTTCCTTCCTTCCTTCCTTCCTTCCTTCCTTCCTTCTTCCTTCCTTCCTTCTTCCTTCCTTCCTTCTTCTTTCTTTCTTTTCTCTCTCTCTCTTTCTTTCTCTCTTTCTTTTTCTTTTTTTTTTTTTTTTAATAGATACAGGGTTTCACCATGCTGGCTAGGCTGATCTCGAACTCCTGATCTTATTATCCACCCACCTTGGCCTCCCAAACTGCACGGATTACAGGCATGAGCCACTGAGCCCAGCCTGCCCAAGGTTTTTTTTTTTTTTTTTTTGAGAAGGAGTTTCGCTGTTGTTACCCAGGCTGGAGTGCAATGGCATGATCTCGGCTCACCACAACCTCCGCCTCCTGGGTTCAGGCAATTCTCCTGCCTCAGCCTCCTGAGTAGCTGGGATTACAGGCACGTGCCACCATGCCCAGCTAATTTTTTATAATTTTAATAGAGACGGGGTTTCACCATGTTGACCAGGATGGTCTCGATCTCTTGACCTCGTGATCCACCCGCCTCGGCCTCCCAAAGTGCTGGGATTACAGGCTTTGAGCCACCGTGCCTGGCCATGCCCAAGGGTTTTAAATGCAGCTTTTATCAGTAACCAAGAGGAGCAGGGTGAAGGATGGGGGAGTGCAGTTTTGTGGGGAGAGGGGTGTATGAGCATTCTGGTCAACCTCAGCTCAAGCCTAAATCTCCTTTTGTTCCCTGGCTGGGCATGCTGACTCGTGCTTGTAATCCCAGCACTTTGGGAGGCTGAGGTGGGCGGATCACAAGATCAAGTGATCAAGACCATCTGACAAACATGGTGAAACTCCGTCTCTATGAAAATACAAAAATTGGCTGGGCATGGTGGTGTGTGCCTGTAGTCCCAGCTACTTGGGAGGCTGAGGCAGGAGAATCACTTGAACCTGGGAGGTGGAGGTTACAGTGAGCCAAGATTGCAGCATTCCACTCCAGCCTGGTGACAGAGTGAGACTTGGTCTCAAAAAAAAAAAAAAATCAGGCCAGGCGCAGTGGCTCACGCCTATAATCCCAGCACTTTGGGAGGCCGAGGCGGGTGGATCACAAGGTCAAGAGATCGAGACCATTCTGGTCAACAAGGTGAAACCCCGTCTCTACTAAAAATACAAAAATTAGCTGGGCATGGTGATGCGCGCCTGTAGTCCCAGCTACTTGGGAGGCTGAGGCAGGAGAATTGCTTGAACCCAGACGGCGGAGGTTGTGGTGAGCCGAGATCATGCCATTGCACTCCAGTCTGGTCAACAACAGCGAAACTCTGTCTCAAAAAAAAAAAAAAAAATCTCCTCTGTGCTCTGGCCCCGGAGCTCAAAAGCAGGACCCAGCTATTCTCCCAGATTGGAAACTTCCACAGGACAGGGCGTGGGTCTCCTAAGGACTGAAGAGGCCAAGGTTGAACCCTGCCTGAAGGGACAAGGAAGCACTGAGAGCCAGCCTCAGTTCCACTTGATGACCAACAGTTTGGATGAAAAAGATAGTTATGGCATCCTGGCCTTTCCCCAGTCTCCCTCCACAATGCCCCCACCCCCATCTCCCAACCTATGGGGTCTCTCTGGAGCCCAGTTCTCACTGACCCCTGGTCTCAAAACTCTCAGGAAGTCATTCTTGAAGTCTGACTTTAGAATCTCTTGCTGCAGCCTGCTCCCTCCCCTGGGGTGGGTTGCTAGTGGTTCCCCTATAATTAGCCGGCAGACTGCAGTGGCCTGATAGTAGAGTGTACTGGGGCTCATGCACACCCATCATCTTTCTGGTTTGACAAATGCATAGCCTCCTCCTGTCACCTCCTCCACACCCCTCACCCTCACCCCCTGCACTTAGACCACAGGCCTTTTGAAGACCCATTGTCCTACTGGCCCCTTGGCCCCCACCTCAGGTTCCTGTCCACCCAGTTCTGCCCCCCTTCAAATTCTTCAGCTGCTTGCCAACTTGCCCTCCTCACTCTGCCTCCTAAACCCTTCTCCCTCCACCTGGGCATCTGGCCGTGCTTCCTCCTCCGTGGCCGCCTCCCAGGCCTCCAGCCTGTCTCTCTCTTCCAACCCATCTTCCACTCAGCAGCTGGAGGGGTCCTTCTAAATGGCAGATAGAGACCCTGTCACTCCCCTGCTTAAAACCTTCAGGGTTCTCATTAGCCACTGTTCTTAGTGATGGCATATTTATTGATTGTAATCTTATTCGGAATCCTGATGTGAGACTGGGAGCGGTGGCTCATGCCTGTAATCCCAGCACTTTGGGAGACTGAGGCGGGCGGATCACCAGAGGTCAGGAATTTGAGACCAGCCTGACCAACATGGTGAAACCCCTTCTCTACTAAAAATACAAAATTAGACAGGTGTGGTGGTGCATGCCTGTAATCCCAGCTACTTGGGAGGCTAAGGCAGGAGAATCGCTTGAACCCAGGAGGTGGAGGTTGCAGTGAGTTGATATCCTGCCATTGTACTCCAGCCTGGGCAACAAAAGTGAAACTCTGTCTTAAAAAAAAAAAAAAAAGAACTCTAATGTAAAATGGTTAAGATGTTTCGGTTGAAGCAGGAGGTGGGGGCCAGGGCTCTGCCCCCTTGGCTTCTTTCTCCTCACCTCCAGCTGCAGCAATATCTGCAAAGGCTTCCTCAGAGCTTCAGGGTTTAAAGAATATCTAAGCTCTGGCCAGGCACAGTGGCTCATGCCTGTAATCCCAGCACTTTGGGAAGCCAAGGCGGGTGGATCACAAGGTCAGGAGATCGAGACCATCCTGGCCAACATAGTGAAACCCCATCTCTACTAAAAATACAAAAATTAGCTGGGCATGGTGGTGCATGCCTGTAATCCCAGCTACTCAGGAGGCTGAGGCAGGAGAATTGCGTGAACCCAGGAGGTGGAGGTTGCAGTGAGCCAAGATCACACCACTGCACTCCAGCCTGGCACCTGGCGACAGAGCAAGACTCTGTCTCAAAAAAAAAAAATTATCTGGGTGTGGTGGCACTCCTGTAATCCCAGCTACTCAGGAGGCTAAGCCAGGAGAGTCACTTAAATCTGAGAGTCGGAGATTTCAGTGAGCAGAGATTGTGCCACTGCATTCCAGCTTGGGTGACAGAGTGAGACTCCATCTCAAAAAAAAAAGTCTAAGCTCAAATACCCCTTGGCCCTGGGTAAGCTTCCAGCTGTCAGTATGGAACCCAAGTCCTTCCCTAGCCTCTTTGCTGCTGATCTTATCCTTCCCAGGCAGGCAGTCAGCCCTGCTATAGCCTGGCCCTGTAGTCTCTCACCTGGAAAACCCTCCATAAAATCCCCAGCCAAATGTTTCTTCCTCTAGTAAGCCCTCTGATTGGCCCAGCCCAACTCCTTTCCCCCTAAGGCTGGCATGGGGCAGGCCCAAATGTCCAGCAGCTTATCTCTAGACCTTTCAACAGATCCCCATCTCCTATCGTTGGTTTTTATAAATACATGACCCAGACCCACAGCCTGGCCTAGACATGGGCACACAAGGAGATGTACACATGAGGCCTCATGGACACACACAGGCACATACCGCTAAATGTGTATGGATGCACATGGGTATTCACACGTGAGGAAATGTGGCTGTGATTAAAGGGACAGCTTTTGACACAAACCTTTCTTTTTTTCTTTTTTTTTTTTGAGATAGAGTCTCGCTCTGTTGCCCAGGCTGGAGTGCAGTGGCACAATCTTGGCTCACTGCAGCTTCCACCTCTTGGGCTCAAGTGATTCTCCTGCCTCAGCCTCCTGAGTAGCTGGGATCACAGATGTGCATCATCACACCTGGCTAATTTTTGTATTTTTAGTAGAGACGAGGTTTCACCATGTTGGCCAGGCTAGTCTTGAACTCCTGATCTCAGATGATCCACCTGCCTCGGTCTCCCAAAGTGCTGGGATTACAGGCATGAACCACTACGCCTGGCCACAAACCTTTCTTTATTGACTATGTAGTACAGTTTTCAAAGCCTGAAACATCTGTAATCTTCTTTGATTCTTACAAAGGCCCAGAAGCTGGGGCCCCCTTCAAATGAAACCTCCAGATGACAGATGAAGAAGCTGAGAGAGACTCTGCGGAGGTGGGGGAAGAGAGACATCTAGGTGACCTGACTGTTCAGTGGCCAAGCCAAGCCTGGAGCTCAATTCTGGTTGTGCAAGAGAGCTGTGTCCCCATCAGTCTAGTCCCTAGGACTCTGCACCTCTAGGTCTAAGCCTCCTTCCTATCTCTGCTGTCTCAACATGACCCTCAGCTGTCCTGAGCCCTCAAAGGCTGCTGAGGGCAGGTCAGGGACACCAGGCTGTGAACCCAGAGTCCCCAGGATATGGGTCAAAGGTTGATTTTTCTCAAGGCCAAGCTGGAGCAGTTGTATTCAGGGTCTCTCCCCCAGGTCACCTGTGTAAAGATGGGGGTAGCTGTGTTGGCTCAGGAGGAGGAGTCTGGGAATGCTCAGAATAGGGCGATTCACCTCTGCTCTCCACTCCTGATTCCAGTTCAGAGCCAGCCCCCCACCCTCGAACCCTAGAAGCAGGAAGAGTGTTCAACAGTGGCCTCTCTGGAAAGTGGGGTCAAGCATGGAGGGACTCAGTGGGGTTCTGTGTCAGGTCTCCCTGCTCCCCCTGTCTCAGGCTCCCTGGTCTCACTGACCTCTTCACCTGTCTTCCCCTATCCCCATGGGGTTTGAATCCTGGCTCAGCACTCAGTGGCTAAGTGACCTTAGAAGGTAGTCACTCAGTTTCTCTCTAAATCTGTTTTGTCGTCTGTGAAATGGGAAAAATACACCCATTTCTGGGAGTTGTTTTGCAAAGTGGGAGGAAGTGCTTTCTCAACGAGAATATGTCCACATGTATGCTTTGTTCTGCCCCTCCCCCACCCCACTGCGATGCTCTGGAAGAGGTTAGGGTTTTGGGGGTTCTCTAGAGTGAGTAGCTTTCTATGTCTCCACCCCCATCTCTGACTCACTAACAGCAGGGAAGGCCCAGGTCTCTTTCTTTGCTGGTTCAGGCTGTTCCCAGTCAGGCAGAAAGGGTTTGGGGTCAGGAAAGGAAAGGTGTGGCACTCCCACCCGTTTAAGGGCCCCAGCCAGCCCCTCTGGTCCAGCAGGCTGGGACTTGCATGCTTAGCCCTTCCCTTGCCTGGGAACCCACTCTTCCAGCTCTGACCTTAACCAAGTCATGGCCTCCCACGGGGTGGATGGGCTGTTCAGGCCCCTTCCCTGGCTCAGCCCTCCCGCCCAGGTGAGACACAGGCCTTGCTCAAGATGTGCCCTGGGAGGAGGAAGAACCTCTTCATCTGCCTCCTCCCAGAGCACCCAGGAGGGCTGGCTCCTAGCCTGCACCCCAGCTTTCCTTCCCAAAGCACAAGAGGAAGCCAGAGGACTCTGGGAAAGCAGTGACTCAGAGGGCTGCTCACCAAGCTCAGTGTCTTCTCTGTGGGGCCATGCTTTCTTCCGCCTTTGGCTCTAGGGGGCGCCAACCACATTGACTACAATGGGAATGCTGCTCCCGGGTGGCACAATGAGCAGTGGGCTTCTGCCCGCCCCCAACTCAGGCCAGCCCGATGCTTCTGCACACGCATCCTCAGATCCTGACCCCTTTCCATCCCAGGTGACCCAAGGAGGGCTGACAGGAATAAGGGGCCCTTGGAAGGTATTGCATCCTTCCCCTTCCTCCAGCTAGAGTCCTCTCAGATCCACTAAGAAGCAAGAAGACCTACCCATATCTTCTCAGCTCCAATTCTAGCCATTCCAATGTGTGTGTGTATGTATATGTATGAACATGTGTGTACACACAAGCTGTGGACATGAATGAGTTTGGTGGGAGTTCACGAGGTCATGGTCCTGAAGGTTGGGCCCTGATGGAGGGGGTGGGGGGAACAAGGGCATTGAGACCCAGTCCTCATTCTGATAACTAAAACAAATGCCTTGGCATGCGGCTGCATTGACTGGAGGGTATCGCGAAGATGCTCTATGGTGAACTGTGGTCAGGATAATAGATAGGCACATACATGCATGCATATATGGGTGAGTACATGTAGCTGCATATGTGTAAATAAATGCTTCTGGACATGAATAAGACATACAAATCCACAGTTGTGTGTGTGACTAGCTCCTTCCTGGTGCAGCCCATGAGAAAACCCATGTGAGGTGAATGTAGACAGATGTGTGTGCAGGTTGCTTTTTGTTTGTTTGCTTTTTGAGACAGAGTCTTGCTCTGTTGCCCAGGCTGTAGTTCAGTGGTACGACCTCTGCTCGCTGCAACCTCTGCCTCCTGGGCTCAAGAGATTCTCCTGCCTCAGCCTGCCATCATGCCTGACTAATTTTTTTTTTTTTTTTTTTTGAGACAGAGTTTCACTCTTGCTGCCCAGACTGGAGTGGAATGGTGTGATCTTGGCTCACTGCAACCTCTGCCTCCCAGGTTCAAGCAATTCTCCTACCTCAGCCTCCCAAGTAGCTGGGATTACAGGTGCATGCCACCATGCCTGGCTAAATTTTATATTTTTAGTAGAGATGGGGTTTTACCATGTTGTCCAGGCTGATCTTGAACTCCTTTCCTAAAATGATCTGCCTGGCTTGGCCTCCCAAAGTGCTGGGACTACAGGGATGAGCCCCCGTGCCCAGCTGCAGTTTGCTTTTATAAGGGAAGAAGAAAAGAAAGAAAAATTAGAAGTGTGTGTAGGAGCCTTGCTTGTGCCTGCTGGTGGAAGAGCTGTCCCTGTTTTTCTCCCCTGTTCTGGTTCCCAGGCTAGATTTGAATGCCAGCAGGCCTAGGATGGGACAGGGTGAGGATGGGGTGTTGTGGGCTGGGGTTCCCCATTTTCTTTCAGTGTTGAGGAGTCCCCTGCCAGTTTCTGCCCTGTGCTGCCTTTGCAGCTCCACTTGAGACAAGGATGGGCTGGAAGCACATTATAGGGTGGGGAGAATAGGGGGCAGCATGGCAGGGGTGCTCTGCCACTCCCATAGCCTCTGATCTGGGCTCTGGCACCAGGAGTCTATGGTTCTGTCTTGAGTCACAGGCTGGCAGTGGGGCCAGCGGGCAGGTACTCAGTGATGGCTCCCTGATTCACCATGGAGCCTCCCAGCCCAGGGAGGCCTGGAGGGTGGGGTGTATGTTTCTGGGTCAAGGGTCATTAGAATCCTCCTATGGGGGTTCTATGTATGTGTGAGCCCATGTCGAGGCTCTCATGTGAATGGGATCCCTGAGCATGGAGCAGAGCTCAGTGTCGATAGGCAAGTGTGTGACTGCAAGCCATAGGGTGTGTGTGTGTGTCTGTGTGTTTGTGTGTGTGTATGCACAAATGCCTGCCTGTATGTGAATCTACTTTATGTATATTGCTAAACCCATCTCCTTGGGCATGAACCACCTCTGGACTGGGAGCCCTTATTTCTTTTCTTTTCTCTCTTAATATGCCTATTTAGGCTGAGTGCGGTGGCTCATGCCTGTAATCCCAGCACTTTGGGAGGTGGAGATGGGTGGATCATTTGAGGTCAGGAGTTTGAGACCAGCTTGGTAGTGAAACCCTGTCTCTACAAAAAGATAAAAAAAAAAATATATATATATATATATATATATGTATATATACACACACATGCAAAAAAAAAAAAAAATTGGCCAGTGGTGGTGGATGCCTATAATCCCAGCTACTTGGGAAGCTGAGGGAGGAGAATTGCTTGAACCCAGGTGGTGTGATCTCACTGAAACCTCCACCTCCTGGGTTCAAGCTATTCTCCCGCCTCAGCCTCCTGAATAGCTGGGATTACAGGTGTCTGCCACCACACCCGGCTAATTTGTTGCATTTTTAGTAGAGATGGGATTTCATCATGTTGGTCAGGCTGGTCTTGAACTCCTGACCTCAGGTGAGCCACTGTCTTGGCCTCTCAAAATGCTGGGATTACAGGTGTGAGCCACCATGCTTGACCGGGAGCCCTTATTTCTCATAGCCATTCCTCAAAGGACAAGTCCTCAGGATCATTAGCTCACATGGATTAAGACCCTCTGGAAAATGATTTATTTGATCTCCTCTGGCAACACTGCCATAGAAGCCTGGTGTGAGGGCATGTTTTTGCTCCCAGGCCACCAGATGTTTTCTTGTTAAAAGCAGCATAGAGGGCAAGGTGACACTTGGGGAGGCTGAGGTGGGAGGATTACTTAAAGTCAGGAGTTTGAGACTAACCTGGGCAACAGAGCAAGACCTTGTTTTTACAATCAATTAAAAAAATTAGCTAAGTATCATGGTAGCACAGTCTGGAGGCTGAGGTGGGAGGATTGCTTGAGCCCAGGAGTTCAAGGCTACAGTGAGCTATGATTGCATCACAGCCTGGGTGATAGAGCAAGACCCTGTCTCTTGAGAGAGAGAGAGACAGAGAGAGAGAGAGCGCTCGAGTGCAATGTTTTCCCATGGTCTCCCTCAGATGTGGCTGACTCCCCCACAATTAAGTTTGTTTAAAGAGACAGACTCCCACGTGCAGTGGCTCACACCTGTAATCCCAGCACTTTGGGAGGCAGAGGTGGGTAGATAACTTGAGGTCAAGAATTTGAAACCAGCCTGGTCAACAGGGTGAAACCCCGTCTCCACTAAAAATGCAAACATTAGCTGGGCATGGTGGTGTGTGCCTGTTATCCCAGCTACTTGGGAGGCTGAGGCAGGAGAATTACTTGAACCTGGGAGGTGGAGGCTGCAGTGAGCTAAGATTGGGCCATTGCACTCCAGCCTAGGTAACAGAGTGAGACTGCATCTCAACAAACAAAAAAACAACTTTTCCTAGGCTAGGGATAAGCCAGATAGGAGAGGAGAGGGTTAAAAACAGCTGGGACTCACCCTGCTGGCAAGCATGTGGCATGTGGCATGTCAGGGCAACTGCAGCTCAGCCTCTGGAGCCATGAGAGCAATGCATGCAGGTACACGTGTGACCAGCTCAGGTAACCCAACCATGTTCAACAGGCATGTGCACAGCCACGAGGAATGCCCAGCCATATGATCAGGCACACAGGACATCCACCATGTGTGGACGCAGCGGTGGACATAGCTGGCCAGGACATGCCACACACCAGGTGCTCACAGCACAAGGAGAAGGGCCCATAAAGTCTCGCTGGAACTCAGCACATGCATCTGTGTGCCCAGCTGGGTCTGGACTGCTGCTTCCCTGACACAAGCTGCCCTCCTAAAGGGTCCATGCCTATCCTCACAGAAGAGACAGGGTCTCTTCTCAGTTGGGGCCCACAGCCCCCTCCCTCCTGCCCCGAATTGAGGACCTGTTGGGTCCAGTCATTCCTGGAGAGATGAGGCCAGTTCCTTTCTGACAGGTCTCCTCCTGCCCCCAAGGAGGTGGGGTGATCACAGGGCCCAGGTGGTCTCTATGACAGCTGCCTCCTCTCCAGCCATGGCCCTGAATCCTGCCTATACTCCCACCATTGGCTCTCAGATCTGCCTAAGCCTCTCAGCCCCCATGATGCCCCCTCCTCTAAGTGCCCTCCGAGGTCCACCCCTCCCTCGAAGCTCCTTACACTCCAGGCCCGCACCCGCCACCCCCTGCCACCTTCCTCACCAGCTCCCCCCACCCGGCCTCCGCCCCAGCCTCTCAGCCGAGGTGGGGCAGGGTCGCGGGGGCGCCCACTCCTCCGCGCTCCAGGGCTGCAGGGCGGGGTTGCAGGGCGGGCGGGGCCCGGGCCTCCCGCGCGCTGCTATAAAGGGCGTCACCTGCGCTGGAGGCCGCTGCTCGCTGCGCTCGGTGCCTCCCGCAGCCCGTGCCCGCCCGACAGCGACAGCGCCGCCGCCTGCCCCGCCATGGGTCGACAGAAGGAGCTGGTGTCCCGCTGCGGGGAGATGCTCCACATCCGCTACCGGCTGCTCCGCCAGGCGCTGGCCGAGTGCCTGGGGACCCTCATCCTCGTGGTGAGTGGAGGGAGCCGAGGAAGCCCTTTTCTCTCCAGCCCTTGCACTCCCCAAATCCTCACCTCCCCAAAGGGACTGTGCTTTCCAAGGTTGCCTGGACCCATCTCCCCAGCTCTGACCCCCACGCTAAACCCCGGAGGGTCAGGCTGACTTCCAAAGTCCTCTTCCCCATGGTTCTAACCCCATCTCTGACAGCTCCGATTCTTGCCAGAATGACAGCTGTTACTCCTCAGTGACAGCGCCGATCGTTTATCCTCCCACAAGTGACTCAGCCCACAGGCTGGGGACAGTCTGGGACTGCCAGCCACTTCTCCAGCCTCCCACAGCCCTCCAGGTTCCCAGAGTCCCAGCCCCCAGAGGCAGGGGAGGGGGTGGAGGCAAATGAGCCATTATTAGGTTATTTGGGTCCTGGGTGTCTGGCCTCTAATGAATAATTAAGCCTCAAAAAGTCCAAAAGTTGCAGTGAGTGAGGACAGTTTGCCACGGGCCGGGGCAGAGGGCGGAGGCCACATAGGCTGCAAACAGCAAAGCGGGAAGGGAGGCAGATCCTGATGGTAGGAGGGTGGGAGAAAGGTAGGCCCAGACACAGAGGACAGGTGTCTAAAGTTGCTCCCCTGCTGCTGAGCCACCCCCAGACCCTATCTGTTACCCAGACAGATGCTGTCAGCATCTGTGCAGAAGGCTGCAAATATTTTGGTTATTCCCTGGCTTCTTGGTTACTCTGTGGGTTCTCTGAGTGAGTTATTTCCCTGGCTGGGTTACTCCTCAGTCCTAGTTACTCCTTAGTGACATCCGTTTCACCCTGGTTTTGTACTGCGTGGCTCTGTTTGCACATCTTAGGTCTGGCAGACACACCAGATACGGTTTTATTTCCTGTCCCAGTTACTTGCTGATTTTCAGCCACTCATGTGGTTACACCTGCTTTCCTCAGGGTTCAGCCTCTACATTGCAGTGGGTGGGTTACTCTGTTCCTGCCCCAGCCCTAGGTAGTATAGAGCAGCTGGCCCGCTGTGGACTAGGACACTTAACTAAGGGCAAATAGGGCTCCCCAAATCAGGGAGGAGCAGGATCTGTGGGCAGAGGACAGCTGAGACCCACTTCTGGCTTTGGAGAATAGAAGTCGGGAAGCCACGGGGGGACATTTTAACCACAGCCTCCCATAAGATGAGTGGTCCTATCAGCCAGCCCTACCCCATCTCTCCTGTGCCAAGAAGACAATGGGAGGTGGTCTTATCACCCTCTTGCCTTGGAGCCCCCACTCCTGAGTCCTGAGTCCAGCCACCTGTTTTACAGCAGTCAGGCCAGGGGACGATGGTGCCTTCCAGGTTCCTAGAGGGGCCTCCTCATTCCCTCCTAAGTCTCAGTTCACTCTCCCACAAAGGAGCAGTTAGTTCTCCCACTGAGCCCCAGGGTCATCAGGCTTATTCGAGACCACAAAAGAAGGGTGTTAAATTTGTGGAGAAGGCTGACAGGCTCAGATGGATGTGAGGTATTGGATATCAGTGAGAAGCAGAACTTCAAGGACTGCATGAACTGAAGGGGCCAGGCCTGGGGGTCCCTGTGGGGTGGGTGAGTGCCTGCCTGCACACCTGTGTGTTGGGAGCCTAGGCTTGCAGTGGCAGAATCAGGGTTGGCTTTGGGGTGAAGAAAGCCCCTTTCTCTGAGATACCTGGTGCAAGGGGAGGGGGCAGGTGCTGGCCAAGAACTTGGAGCAGGGGGGTGGGAGAGGAAGAGGAAGATTAGCCTCAAGGTGGTGGAACTGGCTCTGACAGCTCCTCCCTCCAAGGCCTCCTGGGATGGAGCCAGGTCTGAGCCTCTGGCAGGTAAGAAGCTGAGGCCAGGGCTTGCCAAGCAGGGCAGGGCACCCTGGACCCCCTCATGCCTGTCTCCCACCACCCCTCCTCACACATACATACACCTGCAGTCTCTGATCTTTGCTCTCACTGGCCTGTACACCTTTGCCCCATGTCATAGCTCCTGGATTCTCCATTATCTCTTGGTCTTTCTGGGATGATAATCAAAATGCTTAACAATTTAGTACAACAGGCACTGACCCGTCAGAATAAACAGGGCCCTTAGCACAGGTCCCAGAAACTGCCTGCTCTGTGGGCATAAAACCTTTAGTTATGAGCAGGTGGGAGAGGAGACCTGGGGAAGGCATTGGAGCAGCTTCGAGGGACACTCAGGGTGCTCAGGGCAACAACTCTTCTCCTGCCTCAGCCTCCTGAGCAGCTGGGATTACAGGCGCTGCAGAAGTATTTTCAGGCTTGAACAAAGGGAACAGGCTTGAACAACAGAAATAGTGCATTCTTTTTCTTTTTTAAGTAGAGACAAGGCTGGGAACAGTGGCTCACGCCTGTAATCCCAGCACTTTGGGAGGCCGAGGCAGGCGGATCACCTGAGGTTGGGAGTTCAAGACCCGCCTGACCAACATGGAGAAACCTCATCTCTCCTAAAAATACAAAATTAGCCAGGCATGGTGGCACATGCCTGTAATCCCAGCTGCTCGGGAAGCTGAGGTGGGAGAATCACTTGAATCTGCGAGGCAGAGGTTGTGGTGAGCCAAGATCACACCACTGCACTCCAGCCTGGGCAACAAGAGCAAAACTGTCTCAAAAAACAAAAAAAACCCCACAGAGATAGGGTCTCACTATGTTGCCCAGGCTGGTCTCAAACTCCTGGGTTCAAGTGATCCTCCCATCCCAGCCTCCAAAGTGCTGGGATTACTGGTGTGAGCCACCATAGCTGGCTCTATTATGTTCTATGTATGCAGAACACCAGGGCCCTTAGTCTCTCTTAGTTCTCCCATTCTTGGCAGAAAGTTTAGAACCGATCTCTTCATTTCTACTTCTCTGGGTCCCAGACTGGGAATAGTGAGAGGAGCCATTCAGATCCCTGTCTGTAGGACCTCCAAATCTGAGTGGGGAGGGAATCTGGACCCCTGAGAGCAGAGAGGTCATGGGTGGAGAGAGGAGGCACTGGGACAGGGACAGGCAAAGGAAGGGGAGGGTGCTGAGAGGGGGATATGGCAAGGGCTGGGGCTCTGACCTGGATTCAGGAGCAGTGGATTTAACCTCACTTCTGGTCTCCTCCCTATTTATTTGTACCCGCCCCCATCATTGCCACCACCACCACCACCACCACCACATGAGCTTTTCTTTTTAACTCTTTTTTTGAGACGGAGTTTCGCTGTTGTTACCCAGACTGGAGTGCAATGGCACGAGCTCGGCTCACCACAACCTCTGCCTTCTGTGTTCAAGGAATTCTGCCTCAGCCTCCCGAGTAGCTGGGACTACAGGCACGCACCACCATGCCCAGCTAATTTTTGTATTTTTAGTAGAGACGGGGTTTCACCTTGTTGACCAGGATGGTCTCAATCTCTTGACCTTGTGATCCACCCGCCTTGGCCTCCCAAAGTGCTGGGATTATAGGCGTGAGCCACCGGGCCCAGCCGTACTCTTTTTTTTTTTTTTTTTGAGACGGAGTCCTGCTTTGTCGCCCAGGCTAGAGTGCAATGGTGCGATCTTGGCTTATTGCAACCTCTGCTCTCCGGGTTCAAGTGATTCTCCTGCCTCAGCCTCCTGAGCAGCTGGGATTACAGGCGCCTGCCACCATGCCCGGCTAATTTTTATGTTTTTAGTAGAGAGGGGATTTCTCCATATTGGTCAGGCTGGTCTCAAACTCCCAACCTCAGGTGATCCCCCTGCCTCGGCCTCCCAAAGTGCTGGGATTATAGGTATAAGCTACTGTATGTGGCCCACATGAGGTTTTATCTGGGGCAGCTAGGGGATGAGTGAGAGGCTTCTCACCTCTATGGTCCAGGCCTGAAGAGCTACAGATAAACTGTGCTAAGGTGAAAGCTGTTTCCTGACACCTACTCCTGCTGGGATTCAAGGAACATCAGTGAAGACGGTCCAGTCATCTGGGGTCTTAGTCACAGGCCCTGCTTCTAGCCCTTTCCATAAAGCCCTCTTATGTTAGGGTTGGGACAGTGAGGGTGGGAAGGCATGTGTCCTTTTTCTGGAGAGTACAATTGCAGCTGAAGGGGTTTGGGTTGGGTTCCAGGAAGGGCATTTGTCCTCCCAGTGGTGGCAGGTGGGCAGGTTGCTGGCTTCACCCCTTCCTTCTGGCTCACCCTCCCTGCCTTGTTCTTCTTCCTGACAGATGTTTGGCTGTGGCTCTGTGGCCCAGGTCGTGCTCAGCCGGGGCACCCACGGTGGTTTCCTCACCATCAACCTGGCCTTTGGCTTTGCTGTCACCCTGGGCATCCTCATCGCTGGCCAGGTCTCTGGTAAGGTCTTAACCCTGCCCCTAGCCCTTGGCCCTCAATAGCATTCCCACTAGATGTCCTGGCATTCCTAAGGGCAGGTCAAAGCTGTGGCCTCTGCTTTGGCCCCTTGGGAAAGAAGGGTGGAAAAGAAACTTGACACTTAGAACCTTGGAATCAGTGATTATCATTTGGCCTTTTACATAGACCAACTGTCATCCTGTGCAAGAAACCCCTCTCTGCACCCCTTCTCAGGGGACTCTAGCCTCCCAACTGTGGCAGGCTGCAGCTAACATGTCCCATGTCCCCTCTGCCCAGGGGCCCACCTGAACCCTGCCGTGACCTTTGCCATGTGCTTCCTGGCTCGTGAGCCCTGGATCAAACTGCCCATCTACACCCTGGCACAAACGCTGGGAGCCTTCTTGGGTGCTGGAATTGTTTTTGGGCTGTATTACGGTAAGCATTCCCCACCCTGTCCTCCTCCTCTACCCCCTCCCTCTGTTCAGGACCTGCTGGCATTGGGCCTTTTGATGACAGACAGCTAGGGCCTGCCCAGGCCCCAGGCTCATGACTCACTCATTCACACACGGGGCCAAGGTGGGGGGCATGAGGGGAAAGAAAAAAGTTGGGCAACAACAGAGTCTCAGGCCCTCCACCCCACCCCATGCCACCCCCTCTACCCACTGCAATACAGCAGTATTGACACTTACCCATAAACCCTGGGAAGGTGGAGAGGGCCCACCCGAAAGGGGAGGCTGGGCTCAGTTCTCTCCCCCGACTCACTCTGCATCTAATCTGTCACCAGATGCCATCTGGAGCTTTGCCGACAACCAGCTTTTTGTTTCGGGCCCCAATGGCACAGCTGGCATCTTTGCTACCTATCCCTCTGGACACTTAGATATGATCAATGGCTTCTTTGACCAGGTATGGGCTGGGGATGTGTGAGGGGAACACAGGGAGGGGACCGAGCTGCCTTGGTAGCTCATGGGCTGGCTGGGGGACAGGACTCCTTGACTGTAACAGGGTTTCTCAATCTGTGGGGTAATACCCATCAGGACATGTCACAGGTACTTACAAAACGTGGCTCTCCAGGGGGTTCTCGTGCATACAGACATTCCAGCACCGTTGCTTTCAGGAGCAGAGCATGGGCAGGTGCTGATGGAGTCTAAGAGCTAGAGGGAAGGCAGGGGATGGAAGGAGGGGTCAGAGAGAGGGAGGGAGCTGCTGCTTATCCCGTTCTCCCCAATCCCCAGTTCATAGGCACAGCCTCCCTCATCGTGTGTGTGCTGGCCATTGTCGACCCCTACAACAACCCTGTCCCCCGAGGCCTGGAGGCCTTCACCGTGGGCCTGGTGGTCCTGGTCATTGGCACCTCCATGGGCTTCAACTCTGGCTATGCCGTCAACCCTGCCAGGGACTTTGGCCCCCGCCTTTTTACAGCCCTTGCGGGCTGGGGCTCTGAAGTCTTCACGTGAGTACAATTCCTGCCCAGCTCGCCCCAGCCTGCCTCTCCTCTGCACTGCCCCCAACATCCTTGACCACAAGTGTCTGTCCCCATAGGACCGGCCGGCATTGGTGGTGGGTTCCCATCGTGTCCCCTCTCCTGGGCTCCATTGCTGGTGTCTTCGTGTACCAGCTCATGATTGGCTGCCACCTGGAGCAGCCCCCACCCTCCACTGAGCAAGAGAATGTGAAGCTGGCCCATGTGAAGCACAAGGAGCAGATCTGAGTGGGCAGGGACCATCTCCTCACTCCAAGGCCCCGACCTTGAGCAGCCACTGACTGTCCAGGGGCCACTTTTAAGAAGCGCCCTTCACAATCCACCCTTCCAGGCTACAAAGCTCCCTATCTACCCTCACCCCACGAGACAGCCTCTTCAGGATTTCCACTGGACCTTGTCCAAATAGCACCTTAGGCCACTGCCTCTAAGCTGGGGTGGAACCTGAAGTTTGGTCAATACATCCTTTGTCTCCCAAGGGGAGAGAATGGGCAGCAGGTATGTGCGTGCATGCATGTGTGTGCACGTGTGTGTGTGTGGTTTCCCAACTATTCAAGACAAGGGACTACTCAGAGGGGATTCTGGCTGTTGGGGGAGCCCAGAGACGAGGGAAGGCAGCCTGTCCATCTGTGCACGAGGAGAGGAAAGTGCCAGAGTGTGTATGTTTCAGGGGCTCCATATGGAGGAGCTGCAGATATAAATGTGTTTCTGCATATGTATGTGTCAGCTTTTTTTTCTGAGTGGGGGCTTCTATGGGCTTTTGTGAGGTAGGGTGGATATGGGTAGGGCTGGGAGGAGGGGGCCATGGCTTAGGTTTGGAGCTGTGGGACATGTTTCTGTCATAACGCAGGCATGAAGGGTGGGGTAAAGTCCAGGTCATAAGTTTCATGTTTGCTTTTGTTTTGTTCTGAATGTATGTAGCAGATGTTACAACCTTAGGGATCGGGGTTGGGAGACCCCATGTTAGAAAGGGTCTTCACTCCTTTAATCCTCTACTCAACAATGTACTCTTTCATCTTTTATATTTAAAAAAAAAACAATAAAATGTGTGCCTAAAACCTCCAGTTGTGTAAATATCTTTCTGCTTGCTCTGCTGCTTTTCTGGAGCCAGTTAAGGAGCTTCACTGTGCCCACAGTGACCCAGGCTGCCCAGCTGAGTGTCTGATCTGGTCAGGTTACCCTGGGGATCATACAGAGAGGTTAGAGAGCCTCTTCGCCAAGTCTCTCAGTTTGAACTCACTGGTCGCAAACTTTCCCCCAAGCTTCCCTCCTCACGGGTACCCCCAGAATAATGGATAGAATCTTCTTCCCAATCCTTGTAGCCACACATCACCCCAGGAAGGCTTGAGCCCCATGCAAAGAGGAGCTTGCTGCAGAGCTGTCCAAAGGGGAGAACTGCTGGCCAGGAGGTGGTGAGTTCCAGGTTGCTGAAGGAGGCCCATCAGACTGGGAACCTGCATTGTCCTCCACCACCTGCAGCTGTTCAGGCTCCATGACCTCCACCCAGACCTTGGCCACAGCCCCCTGGCCTCCCTGCCTCCAGGCCTGTCCCAGTCAGTCCACACAGCAACCAGAGGAATCTCTTCAAAACCCCTGCTGAGGCTGGGCGTAGTAGCTCATACTTGTAATCCCAGCACCTTGGGGGGGGGCCAAGACGAGTGGATCACCTGAGGTCAGGAGTTCAAGGCCAGCCTGGCAAAACCCCATCTCTAGTAAAAATACAAAAAAAAAAAAAAAAAAAAAAAAAAAATTAGCCAGACATGGTGGCAGGTGCCTGTAGTTTCAGCCACTTGGGAGGCTGAGGCAGGAGAAGTGCTTGAACCCGGGAGGCAGAGGTTGCAGTGAGCTGAGACTGCACCATCGCACTCCAGGCTGGGTAACAAGAGTGAAACTCCGTCTCAAAAAAACAAAACAGCCAGGCGCGGTGGCTCACGCCTATAATCCCAGCACTTTGGGAGGCCGAAGCGGGTGGATCACGAGGTCAAGAGATCGAGACCATCCTGGTCAAAAAGGTGAAACCCCATCTCTACTAAAAATACAAAAATTAGCTGGGCATGGTGGTGTGCGCCTGTAGTCCCAGCTACTTGGGAGGCTGAGGCAGGAGAATTGCCTGAACCCAGGAGGCGGAGGTTTCGGTGAGCTGAGATCGCGCCATTGCCCTCCAGCCTGGGTAACAAGAGCGAAACTCCGTCTCAAAAAAACAAAACAAAAACCTGCTGAAAGTGGGGCTCTTTCCATGGCTTTCTGTACCCATCTGGAGACCATCTGCAACCCTCCATCTGGCGTTCAGGCCCTCCAGGACCTGGCTCCCAGCCCTACCCCTCCTCTCACACGGTTCCATCCACCTCAGCCTACTTTGTGTGCTTCTGTTTTTGTATTTTCAGACTTTGCTCATTGAAGTCCTCATGATCTGCTTTAATGCCTCTTCCTCCAGGAAGCCATTCCTCCTCTGCCTCACTCTTCGAGCTGTTGAAGTCACCGAGACCCGCAGTTGCGTTCATGCCCGTCTCCCGCTCTGCTTCAGTTCTTCAGTCTGAGGCACCTCTGTGCCCAGTAAGGCACTGGCTTGGACTGATTGACTCTGGCACCCTGAGTTGTCCAGAAAAGCAAGGGGCTCAGCACACCTGAGCCAGGAAGCTTTTCTGATTTGCTTCTTCCTTACTAGATCCTCCTTGTTTCATCAAGGGAAACTTCATGAAATACAAGGGAAGGCGTCCCCTACTTAATCCCTCCTTGGAGTGAACCCCGTGGGAGCCAGAGGATCCCTGGGTGTGACAGAATTGTGGTTTTTAGAAGCTAAGGCAGCTTTTGCTCTCCAGCCTTCATAGCTAAGACTATGGCCCAGAGAGGGTGGGTGGTAAAGACAGGGTCACACAGCCAAGAATCTGCCTGGGGAGGTAAGAGGAAGAGAAGGCAATTCCATTTTAGGTTTCTATCCCTTCTTTGTCCCCAGCTCCCAAGAGGCATGTCTGGAATGTTGGAGGAACCTGAGCCAGAGGGAGTGTCCCCTTCCCAGGCCCTGTGGGGAGGAAGGGCAAACCTTGGGAGGGCAATATGGCTGCAAAGTGTCATTCCAGCCACACCAGTCCCAAGTGGGCTGCCCTCGCCTGGCTGTCCTCCCCAGCATACCCCACGTCCTTCTGTCACCCATTTCTTTCAAATCCTGCTGCTGACCCTGACCAGTCAGCCCAGGAGGTGGTGGCAACCCTTTTGGTGCAGTAATTAACGGGTATGCAAACCTGGGTTCCTGGCCCAGCTAGGTGACCAGCAGATGGTAAATCCTCAATAAATGTCACCTCATGATTTTTCCTGCAGAACCACAGATGGGGGTGGGGAGGCAGTGGAGGGAGGATGCTGAAGGCTGTTTTTTTAAAGGTCATTGAATTCAATATCCTCTTCCTCCTCAGACTCCTTCCACAGATTCTGAATTTCCTGAGAAAGGGGAGGGAGGAAGTGTGAGGGTGATGGTGTGCTGTGTCCTGACTTTAGAAGGCTCTTGGAGAGATGGAGGGGAGACAAGAGGGGCTCACACACACAGGATGCAGGGCAAAGAAGCATGCAGCTACAGCCAAGGGAACGTGTTGGATGGAGGGTCAGGCCACGTGAGGGAGGGTAAGACCCGACCAGGACCAGGAGTGGTAGGGGTCAGGGCAGGGGCTGATAGGAATGTGAGCCATTCAGCAGCTGTGCGACCCCTCCGGGGGTAGGAGGCAGCTCCCCACCTCCTCACCCTACCTCCAGGTGTACCTTCCACCAGAGTTCTGGCTGTCAGAAAGTTCTAGCAAGATAACTCATCATCTCCTTTAGGAAGGTATCTTCTCCCATTCCATGTAATCCATTTTCTGGGGAGGACATGGAGGGAGAATCCCCCGCCTCACCTCTGTCCCTTCTTCCTGTGCTGAGCCATCTCCACAGCCCACTTTGGAGGAACCTATGTTTCCTTCAAATTTGGATCTGCTTGGGTTAAAATCTGGCTCTGTGAAACTTGAGCTTGGTTCCTGTTTCTTAGTGTGCCTGCCTCAGTGTGTGTGTGCACATGGGGAAGTGTGCACTTTTTTTTTCCCCTGAGACCAAGTCTCTCCCTGTCACTCTGGCTGGAGTATAGTGGCATGATCTCCACTCACTGCAAATTCTGCCTCCGGGGTTCAAGTGATTCTCCTGCCTCAGCCTCCTAAGTAGCTAAGGACCACAGATGTGAGCCACCATGCTGGGCTAATTGTTTGTATGTTTAGTAGAGACGAGGTTTCACCATGTTGGCCGGGCTGGTCTTGAACTCCTGACCCTAAGTGATCCACCCGCCTCAGTCTCTCAAAGTGCTGGGATTACAGGCGTGAGCCACTGCGTCCGGCCAGCAAGTGCGTACTTCTCAGTGTTTCTGGTTGTGTCTTTCAGTGTATCCGGTTACGTCTCTGCAGGCCCAAGCTTCTGGTAGGCCATGTCTCTGTCTCTTTCCAAGTCTCTCTCACTGCCTACTCTTTGTGTGCGTCTGGGTCTTTTTTTTATTTTTTGAGATGGAATTTCGCTCTTGCCACCCAGCTGGCGTACAACAGCACAGTCTTGGCTCACTACAGCCTCCACCTCCCAGGTTCAAGTGATTCTCCTGCCTCAGTCTCCTGAGTAGCTGAGACTACAGGTGCATGCCACACACTCGGCTCATTTCTATATTTTTAGTAGAGATGGGGTTTCTCCATGTTGACCAGCCTGGTCTTGAACTCCTGACCTTAGGTGATCTACTCGCCTTCGCCACCCAAAATGCTGGGATTACAGGCATAAACCCCGTCACCTGGCCTTGTGTCTGGGTCTTTGTGTATCTCTAAGGGAACATCCTATGACTGTGACTCTTGGACCATATCTCTGCACGTTTCTCGGAGCTCGTCTCTGTGTGCTTGAGCACACCTCTGAGCCCGTCTCTGTGTGCTTGAACACACCTCTGAGCCCGTCTCTGTGCTTGAGCACACCTCTGAGCCCGTCTCTCTGTGCTTGAGCACACCTCTGAGCCCGTCTCTGTGCTTGAGCACACCTCTGAGCCCGTCTCTCTGTGCTTGAGCACACCTCTGAGCCCGTCTCTCTGTGCTTGAGCACACCTCTGAGCCCGTCTCTATGTGCTTGAGCACACCTCTGAGCCCGTCTCTCTGTGCTTGAGCACACCTCTGAGCCCGTCTCTGTGTACTTGAGCACACCTCTGAGCCCGTCTCTGTGTACTTGAGCACACCTCTGAGCCCGTCTCTCTGTGCTTGAGCACACCTCTGAGCCCGTCTCTGTGTACTTGAGCACACCTCTGAGCCCGTCTCTCTGTGCTTGAGCACACCTCTGAGCCCATCTCTCTGTGCTTGAGCACACCTCTGAGCCCATCTCTCTGTGCTTGAGCACACCTCTGAGCCCGTCTCTCTGTGCTTGAGCACACCTCTGCGTGTACTCAGTGCAGATCTCTGCGTGTACCTACTCTGCCAGCTCAGTCCCGCTTATGTTCCCCTAGGGCAGGCCTCCTTAATTCCTGGTAATGAGCTCCTTCCTTTCTCTTTCCTCTTCATTTTGTTTTCTTGAAAACCTAGGTGGGGCACCTCTAGGCTTGGGAAAACATGGGTGGGGTAGAGTTGGGTGGGGTGGGAAGAGGAGCAGGAGGACTGCTCCACCTAGTATGGAGACCCCAGGGGCCAGAGACAGCCCTGATCCCCTGAGAAACAGTTTTTGAGGGTGCTGGCCTAAGCAGGACCTCGCATCTCCTCGCTGGGAGGAGGAAGCCTGTCCTGGGGGTATGACCCCTGAGCTATGGGCCTGGGGAATGTGGTAGTGCAAAGAAAGGAGAGTAGAGATGGAGACACTGGGGCCGCCAGGGAGACTGGAATGAGGCTTCTCGGGCAGAACCTCAGAGTCCCACGGGGGCAGGGGAGTGGGTGCATCTGCCCTGCAGCTGGGGATGGGCTTCTCAGGGACTCAGCATCTCCATGCCCTGGGCTTTGGCCTTTGGTGCCAGGTTTGTTTGAGGTAAGGGAGGATTGGCAGTGGAAACACAGAGGCTGTGTCTGGTCCGGGCACCTAGACTGTGGAGTGTGCCAGGAGAGACCACCTCCTCTTTCTGTAAAGGAGAAACTAGAGTCCCATCTAGAGACACAGCAGTGCTGCAGAGCCTGTACCAGACCGCAGCCTTCTCAATCCCTTCCCCAGAGAGCAGTTTGCAGCATCTCAGGGAGAAAGGCTCTGAATGCAGATCACCTGGGTTCCATATGAGCCCTTCCCAGCCACAGAACCTATGGGTGGGAGTCTCCATCTGCCCCAGATCCAATCTCTCTCCTGCTCTGTGTCTCAGGAGGCTAATCTCCATGAGAACATTCCAGGGTCTTCTTGCCCTCAGGCTTTGAATTGGGTTTGGCAAATGGGAGACATAGGTAGGAAACCAGAGGGCAGGGAGGGTGAGGATATAAAGGTCAGGGTATTCATGCCTTTTCCAGGGCTCTGGCTTTCCCTGCATTCTAGAACACTGCTCTCTCCTTGCCTCTTCTGGCTGAGGGGGAATGGCTGCTGTTGGTTAGTCCCCAGGCCATCCCTGATTGGTCCCCTTGACTTTACCACCATCTCTGTAAATAGTCCTTTCTCAAGCTCTCTTCAGTGAAACCCTCAGAGGACACTATCTGTCCCTGCTTTATCCCGGACCGGTGTCACCTCTCTGCACATTCATTTCTTCCTCTGAAATGGGATAGTATCTACCTCATTAGGTTGCACAAGGTGGAGATTAGGCGGATTAACACAGGCATCAGAACAATGCCAGATATGGCAGTAGGGGCTTTGGAAGTGGAGCCTATATTGATGGTGACGATGACTCCTTCCAAGTTCCTTGTGTACTGTGGGGAGGGAAAGCATGAAGACAGGCTTGGAAGTGACGCCTGATTCCCCAAGGCCATCTGCTCTAGTTCCGGGAGCTTGGAGCTTCTGTGGGGCCTTAGTCAGCCCGGGAGTCAAGCTCCAGTCCCTCCAGCTTCAGTGAAGTCAGCTTTCCCTAGGCAGCCTGGGGTTAGGAGAGATGAAAGCCAGAGCCTCTTTCTCACCCTAAGCCTTCTCCAGAAAATTCAGGCTGGGCATTCCATTCCCTCATGTGGCTCAGGGGATATGGTAGGGTTGAGAATGGTGATGGTGAGGAATCTGGGGTTCAGAGGATGGTGTATGTGGGGTCATGGCCGGGAGTCAACCCCAGCAGGTTGAGGGCACAAGCAAAATTCCAATCTGTGTTTACTAACCTTGTTTCACAGCCTCCTATCAGGAAGTTCTTCCTGAGGTCTCATTGGCGTTCCACTTTAGCTCCTCAAGAACAGGGCAGAAACCAGGACAATTGCAGTGACTCTGGGGACCTCTTCCAGCTCTCACCAACAAACAGAGTCCCAGCAACTGTGGGAGCCAGAAAAGGATCTGTGCCCCTTCCCAGCCCTGTGTATGGTCAAAGCACAGGAAGCCCAAGGGATGCTAACAGGTGTCTTAGGGACACCTGAGATTGACAGTGGGGTAGGGTGATAAGTGAGCTGAAAACCAGCCACCCTGACTTCTATAAGGGTCCCCATCCCTCTATTGCCTTGGTCATACCTCCAGGTCAGAGTGAAATATAAGGTGTGCAGAAGGAATGGGTGGTACTGCCCCTGCCTCCAGAGTTCTCTGGGGATAAAGCCTTATACCAGATCCAATTGCCTCAGCCAACTTCTTCCGTTTCTTGTATTGAGAAGCCATCTCGAGGATACTTCCATGGCTCTGTGGTCTCTGCCTTTTTCAGAAGCTCCTGTGAGGAGTAATGAGCTCTTGTCAGACTTCTGGTAAGGCTTAGTGCTAAAGAGGTCTGGCTGGGAGAGACTGGGGGAGGGGACCCTGGGAGTCGCGATAATCATCTTGATGTGGTCGGCTGCTTGTCTCCATGGAGATGCTCCCCACAGCTGGTGGGGCACATGGAATGTCTGGCCACCACCCCGTCCTATCCTTCACCTCTTGGTCCAGGGTCACTCACTGCCAGGGCTGGGCTGGAAAGCAACTGAGAGGAGGGGGCAGCCTGGCTTGAGGTGGGAGACAGGTTGTAGGTTCCAGTCTCAAGGTGTTCATTCCTGACAGAGGCGACATTTAGCTGGGGGAATCCCTCTTCCATGTCAGGGCAGGGAGGGGAGAATGATCGCTGGCCTGTGGACAAAGTCTTCCCTTATCGGAAGATGGGCTTACAGCTTCGCCACCTTTGACCCTTGGAATGCGTATATGCCCATGTGCACATGAGGGTGTATCTGCTCTGATTAACGAAGTACTGGGGCTTTGCACCCCTACTGGCTCATCTACATCCCACACATGGCACACTCACTCCACACTCGACCCAACTACAGTCAGACAAGCCCCGACAGCGACTCTCACTCATTACACACTCACATGCTCAAACGCACTGATACATACCCACACTCCAAGCCTTTATATCCACATACCCTTGCACTCTCAGGGGTACTCATACTTGAATACACACTCACCCACCCTCCTACCTGTGGGGGGCCAGAAGCTGCACATCTATGCACCGAGTTGGACAGGGTGGCAGTGTGTGTGTGGGGGGGGGGGGTGGGGGGAGGGTGGGCACAGGACTGGGAATACCGGGTCAGGGGCTGCAATACTCCAAACAAGACATGAAGGTCAGGACATGGGGTTGGGAAGGCTTTAAGTTTTCTTCTTTTTTTTTTGAGACAGAGTCTCACTCTGTTGCCAGGCGCCAGGCTGGAGTGCAGTAGCACAATCTCAGCTCACTGCAACCTCCGCCTCCCGGGTTCAAGAAATACTCTTGCCTCAGCCTCCCAGGTAGCTGGGATTACAGGCACATGCCACCACGCCCAGCTAACTGTTTTTGTATTTTTAGTAGAGACGGGGTTTCATCATGTTGGCCAGGATGGTCTCGATCTCTTGACCTTGTGATCCACCCGCCTCGGCCTCCCAAAGTGCTGGGATTACAGGCTTGAGCCACCGCACCCGGCCTTTAAGTTTTCTTTAAAATTTTAAATGTCTTTTTTTGTTTGAGATGGAGTTTCTATCTTGTTGCCCAGGCTGGAGTGCAATGGCACCATCTCGGCTCACCACTACCTCTGCCTCCTGGGTTCAAGCAATTCTCTTGCCTCAGACTCCAAGTAGTTGGGATTACAGGCATGTGCCACCATGGCCAGCTAATGTCTTTAGGTTTTCATATCACAACCCAGATTTTCAGAGCAAGGGATCGGGAGGTGGGAGGTTTGAAGGCTGTGACTGAGTCCGAGTGCCTGGGCAGACACATACCGTAGCTGTTGACAAATACTTGCTGAATTAGCAAACAACAGGATCCACGCAAACTTCTGATTTTCAACTGGTAGAGCAGCCTGTCTCACAGTTTAGAAACGCAGGCAGCAGGAGAGTCAGGGCCATCTTACCCTCTGAAGTCAACGAATCCACACCCTTACTGCACTTCTGCAGAGCAGGGAGCTGAGTCTCAAACACAGGTGACTCACACGAAGCTACTGGGTAAGGCAGTGGCCTCCCACCCCCGCAGCCCCGGGTCCCCAGTCTCACAGTATGCTTTCTAAACCCAGAGACATCTGACCCAGAGAGAAGCCTCAGGGCGTCCAGCTGCCAGAGGCTGAATAGAAAGTGACAGTGGTCTGGGCTGTCCCAGGAATTTGGACTCTGGCTAGGAAAGAGGAAGACTTGTAGGGGGTCCCTTGAGGTGCGCAGGGTCAAAGAGGCCAGCAGACACCTACCTGCAGAAGGGCTTCTGGAAAGTCTTATGTAAAAAAGAGTATTTCCTGGCCTTTCTGCTAGAGAGCTTATTTTATTATTTTGAGATGGAGCCTTGCTCTGTTGCTCAGGCTGGAGTGCAATGGCATGATCTTGGTTCACTGCAACCTCCACCTCCTAGGTTCAAGCGATTCTCCCACCTCAGCCTCCTGAGTAGCTGAGATTACAGGTGCCTGCCACCAGGTAATTTTTGTGTGTGTGTTTTTAGTAGAGACAGAGTTTTACCACAGTTTTTTAAATTTTTTGGGTATTTTTAGTAGAGATGGGGTTTTACCATGTTGGCCAAACTGGTCTCGAACTCCTGACCTCAAGTGATCTGCCTACCTTGATCTCCTAAAGTGCTGAGAATACAGGTATGAGCCACCATGCCTGGCCCTTATTATTTTTTGAGACAAGGTCTTGCCCTACCACCCAGGCTGGGTACAATGGCATGAACATGGCTCACTGCAGCCTCCATCTCCATCAGTGACCCTCTTACCTCAGCCTTCCAAGTAGCTGACACCCAGCCATGTGCTACCACGCCTGGCTAATTTTTCAAATTTTTTGTAGAGATGAGGTCTTGCCATGTTCCTCAGGCTGGTCTCAAACTCCTAGCTTCAAGTGATCCTCCCACCTCAGCCTCCCAAAGAGCTGGGATTACAGGCGTGAGGCACAGCACCTGGCCTATGTATTTATTATTTCATCAAATATTTATTGGCTGGGTGTGGTAGCTTACACCTGTAATCCCAGAACTTTGGGAGGCTAAGGTGGGTGGATCACTTGAGGCCAGGAGTTTGAGACCAGTCTGGCCAACATGACGAGACCCTATCTCTATTAAAAATGCAAAAATTAGCTGGGCATCGTGGCAGGTGCCTGTAGTCCCAGCTACTTGGGAGTCTGAGGCAGGAAAATCTCTTGAACCGAGGAGTCAGAGGTTGCAGTGAGCTGAGATCATGCAACCGTACGCCAGCCTGAGTGACAGAGCAAGACCGTGTCTCAAAAAACAAAAAACATTTAAGCATCTTTAATTAAAAAAAAAATTTTTTTTTGAGATGGAGTTTCGCTGTTGTTACCCAGACTGGAGTGCAATGGCACGATCTCGGCTCACTGCAACCTCCGCCTTCTGGGTTCAAGCAATTCTCCTGCCTCAGCCTCCCGAATAGGTGGGACTACAAGCACGCACCACCATGCCCAGCTAATTTTTGTATTTTTAGTAGTTTCACCATGTTGACCAGGATGGTCTTGATCTCTTGACCTCATGGTCCACCCGCCTCGGCCTCCCAAAGTGCTGGGATTATAGGCATGAGCCACTGCGCCCGGCCAAATTTTTATTTTTTAGAGATGGGGTTCCATCTGTTGCCCAGGCTGGAGTACAGTGGTGCGATTCCAGGTCACTGCAACCTCAACCTCCTGGGCTCAAGTGATCCTCCCACCTCAGGCTCCAGAGTAGCTGGAACAACAGATGCGTACCACCACATTGAGCTAATTTATTATTTTTATTTTTTGTAGATATGATGTCCTGCCATGTTACTCAGACACTTCAGGTCTTTAACTCTTGAAGTGAGCCTCCTGCCTTGGCCTCCCAGAATGCTGGGATTATAGGCATTATAGGCAAAAACCACCTTCCTGCTTGGACAAGCACTTTTTTTTTTTTTTGAGGGGGAGTTTAGCTCTTGTTGCCCAGACTGGAGTGCAATGGCATGATCTCGGCTCACTGTAACCTCCACCTCCCAGGTTCAAGTGATTCTCCTGCCTCAGCCTCCAGAGTAGCTGGGATTACAGGCATGCACCATCATGCCCAGCTAATTTTTGTATCATTAGTAGAGACGGGGTTTTGCCATATTGACCAGGCTGGTCTCAAACTCCTGACCTCAGGTGGTCTGCCCACCTTGGCCTCCCAAAGTGCGTGAGCTACCATGCCTGGACTCCCAAGCACCTTTTTAAAAATGTCAGGCTGGCTGTGGTAGGCACCAGGAATACAATGACTAATATCTCATATAATATTATAAGATATACCACAATATCAGGTAGAAAGCATCTGGATGGCAGTAAGAGGAAATCAGACTCAATGTGGCTTGGGCAACAGTGGTAATTGGCTCAGATAACTGAAAAATTTAGATGAAAACTTCAGGTGAGGCTTGATCCAGCATCCATGTCCATTCTGTCTCTTCTCTTTTCCTTCCATGCTGTCAGCCTCATCCTAAGGCTAAAAACCCTCTGTGGTTTAAGAGAGTTGGCCATGGCTCTCAGGCCACATGCTTCCTGGTTAATGCTCCGCAGACAAGATGGAACATGTTTGTCACAGCTGTTTCAGTAAACACCCTAAGGTACACTCTAATTGGATCAGCTTGGTCATGTACCCATCCCTCATGTGTCCCACCTCTGGTTCCAAGAAAGATATCAACTTCCTCTGAAAAAAATGGATTCCCAAATGGAAACTGAGGACTGTTCCTGCCTTCATGGAACTTAAATTAGTGGAGGATACTGCAAATACAAGCAACCAGCGGCAATCTGGACAGCATTCAATCAAGTGCAAGGCCCTTTTAAAGCCCACATCACCTTCCCATGGCCCTCCACCTTCATTTACATTTTTTTTTTCTTTAAAGACAGGGTTTCGCTGGGCACGGTGGCTCACGCCTATAATCCCAGCACTTTGGGAGGCCGAGGCGGGTGGATCACAAGGTCAAGAGATCGACCATCCTGGTCAACAACGTGAAAACCCATCTCTACCAAAAATACAAAAATTAGCTGGGCATGGTGGTGCGTGCCTGTAGTCCCAGCTACTCAGGAGGCTGAGGCAGGAGAATTGCTTGAACACAGAAGGCGGAGGTTGCGGTGAGCCGAGATCGTGCCATTGCACTCCAGTCTGGGCAACAACAGCGAAACTCCATCTCAAAAAAATAAATGAATAAAGACGGGGTTTCAGCATGTTGGTCAGGCTGGTCTTGAACTCCCAACCTCAGGTGATCCGCCCGCCTTGGCCTCCAAAGTGCTTGGATTACAGGCATGAGCCACCACGTGCAGCCCAGCCCTCCACCTTTATATTGAGACCGGAAGGATGAGAAGGAATTAGCCGGGGGGATGCTCCAGGGAGAGGTAACAGCTTGTCCAAAAGCCTGAAGGCAGGAGATGAGTGTTCCCTGTAAGAGCTGGACAGAGTTCAGTGTTGCTGGAGCTTAGAATGCCAGATGAGAGGAGAAGGGTGTGTGGGGCCAGGTCAGGCAGGATCCAGATGAGGGAGATTCTGGGAAACCACAGCCTCCTACTGTTCTTTTAGTGGCCCCTATAAGCTTATCCATCACCAGCCTAGGGTGTCAGGAAGAAGTCAGCTTGGGGCCAGTTGCCACCCTGGATAGAGACCAGACTCACATGGTATGGTGAGGGGCCTGGGTGTCAGGAGCTCCAAGTTACTCAGACCCAGAGCAATTCCTACTACTGCTCTTTACCTCAGTTTCCCCCTGAGGACCACAGGGACGTTGCATGAGATGATTTGAGCCTTAATTTCCTTGCCCAGGCCTAGCATTCTGATTCTTTTCTAGAGTCGTAACAGCCTTAGATTCAGATGAGCGAGGGCAGGGGGGCATTGCATCAGAGGGCAAGGGATGAGAAAAGGGACTGAGACACAGCTGAAGCAGAGCGTTCCTGAAAGGCACAAGTGAAACCAGAAGGCAGCGGCAATGGGAGGGGACTTGGCTGAGAGGACCTGGAATGCCAAGTGTAAGAATTAGAAGATTCAAGTGACGGGGTCGGAAAATGCATCCAAAACGGTACTTAAGAAAGGTGGATTTTGAGCTGGATGTAGTGGCTCATGCCTGTAATCCTAACACTTTGGAAGGCTGAGGTGGGTGGATCACCAGAGGTCAGGAGTTTAAAACCAGCCTGATCAACACAGTGAAACCCCATCTCTACTAAAAATACAAAAAATTAACTTGGTGTGGTGGCGGGTGCCTGTAATCCCAGCTATTAGGGAGACTGAGGAAGGAGAATCGCTTGAACCCCAGAGGCTGAGGCTGCAGTGAGCTGAGATCACGCCATTTGCACTCCATCCTGGGCAACAAGGACAAAACTCTGTCTAAAAAAAAAAAAAATTGTATTTAAACAGAAGAGATATACAACAAAAGAAAACAAAAACAAACAAACAAACAAAAAACAAACAGGGGCTAGGCACAGTGGCTTATGCCCCTGAAATCCCAGCACTTCTCGAGGTTGAGGCGGGTGGATCATCTGAGGTTAGGAATTTAAGACCAGCCTGGCCAACAAGGTGAAACCCTGTCTCTACCAAAAATACAAAAGTTAGCTGGATAAGGTAGCAGGCACCTGTAGTCCCAGCTATGTGGGAGATAGAGGCAGAAGAATCACTTGAACCTAGGAGGCAGAGGTTGCAGTGAGCCAAGATCGTGCCACTGTACTCCAGGCTGGGCAATAGCGTGAGACTTTGTCTCAAAACACACACACAAAGAAAGAAAGATGGGTCAACATAGCTGCTGGGGAGAAGATTGGGAAAGATGGGAAGCCTGCCAAGAGACAGTAAGAACTCTGTCCTAAATGGATCTGTCAGACCCACTGACAGGAGGGGAAAGGTTGAGGGCCTGACATTTTTGCCACCATCTTGGCCTGGACACTTGGTTCCCTGAAACATACCATGGTAACCCAGATGGTAACTTGCTCCTTTTTTTTTTTTTTTTGAATTCCACTTAAAAAAAGAAGAAAAGGAATCTCTGCCTGGGTGTGATGGCTCACACCTGTAATCCCAACACTTTGGGAAGCCAAGGGTGAGTCAATCACTTGAGCCCAGGAGTTTGAGACCAGCTTGGGCAACATGGTGAAACCTCATCTCTACCAGAAAAAAAAAAGAAAAAAGAAAATTGTATGGACATGGTGGTACATGCCTGTAGTCCCAGCTACTCAGGAGTCTTGGGTGGGAAGATTGCTTGATCCCAGTAGGTCAAGATGACAGTGAGCTGTGATTGTGTGACTGCACTCCAGCCTGGGCAAGAGAGTGAGACACTGTGTCTCAGGAAAAAAAAAAATTCCATATATGCGCTACAACATGGATGAACCTTGGAAACAGTATACTAAGTGAAAGAAGCCAGTCACAAAGTCTACCGCGACAGAAACTCCTAATGGGGATGAGGTGTCGTTTTAGAGTGATGAGATGTTCTGAAATTAGACAGTGGTAAAGGTTGTATAACTTTGTGAATACACCAAAAATCAATACATTGTAAAATTTAGAAGGGTAAATACTATGGTATGTGAAGTATATATAGATAAGAAGGAAGTAACAAACTTCTTTGTTAGTAACAAACTGTGTGGAAAGTGTAGGGTGATGGAGGGAACTTACTTTTTTTTGAGATGGAGTCTTGCTCTGTTGTCTAGGCTAGAGTGGGCGCTTGATTGCTTGAGCCCAGGAGGTGAAGGCTGCAGTGAGCCATGATCACGCCACTGCACTCCAGCCTGGGTGACAGAGTGACCAAAAAAAAAAAAAAAGTTTTCCCCATTCTGTTACAAGTGAATAGCACTGTCCCAATGGTGGCTGCCATTCACTGCCATTGTTCTTCAAGACTGAGCTTCATGGAGACAGGGAAACAGGTCTGATTGTAAAAGTCAGTCCTTAGTACCTTGCAAGGAGTTTAATAAATACTTGTGGGATGAATGGATGGGATTATTCAGAATCCTCTTGAAGTCTACGTTCCTTTCTCTCTCCCCCACCCAGGGGAGAGTTATGAGAAAGAATTAGAGGCCCAGAAACTTCTAATGGAGTCAGCTGTGGAAGAAGTCTGGTGGAATAGACAAAGCCCTGGCTGGAACTGTTCCCGTCACTAAGGAGAGGGAGGCTAAGTGTTTTTGGCCATCCCCAGATTGGAGTAGATGTGGACCTGGGAGGGAAGAGGCAGAGATGACATTAACCTTCCATGCCTGGGCCCCTCAATGGGCCTGGGCACAGCCGAGACAGGCACCCAGCCAGCCCCCATGGCTGTGGCTACACCTAGAGATCTTATCAGAGGCATGGCTGTACATGGTACTGAGTCATGAGACCTGCGGCCGAGGAAACAGTTCCGCTGTTGAAACAGGCCCAGGGGAGGGTGTTGAGGTGGGTGTCTCTGACTTGCTACCAGCACAGACATTATCACCGCCCATACTTCCTGTCACCCTTGGGTCACCTTGATGGTCATCACTCATCTCTGACCCTGTCACTCATTTGTCACCCTCACCATCATCCCTGCATCATAACCACTGCCCCTTACCCATGCTGTCACTTGACCCAGTTCCATGTTACCATCTCTAGCATTGAGGCCAACCCTGCCCCGGCCCCATGTCCCAGCCTGTTACTATCTGGACCAACCCTTCATCAGCCACCTCCAACACAACCTGTCACTTGCTAGTTCATTTCCATCTCTCCTGTCACCTTGAGTGTCCCCACCTGACCCTATCACCTTGTCACCTTTGCTGCCACAGCCCCAACATAGTCCCCCAGCTCTTACAACCTTAGTCCCCATCATCTCCGAGTCCTCTGGATTGTCACCACCCTCTCCCTGCCTCTTTGTTAGTCCACCACTACTGCCCCATCTCTGTCTCCTCCCCATCATCATCCACATCCTCTGATTTCAAGCCCCTCACCTAGGTTCCCTTGGTGTCTTTCCCCTTGATACACTCAACATGTGCCCACATTTGAGTCTTTGCCCCTGCCTTTCCAGCCTCTGGCCTCCCCTGGGGTTCCCGACATGGATTTGCCACACTTAGCTTTGCCATCTGCCTTGGCCAGCGATGCTTCATTTTGACCCCTAGGTGGGCTAGGCCTTGGGCCTAGGCACTTATTCCCAGGGTATTGATGGAATACCAGGTAGAAGAGGTCTTTTCCAGGAAGCCCTGAATCTTCTCTGCATATACTCATGACACCTGGCAGTTGCCTCTGCCCAGCCTGGCTCTAAAAAATCTCCATTTATAATGATGATGATGATAATGATGATGATTTCCCTTTTTAGAATTCCCCAATGTTTCCCCTCCTTTTTTTTTTGAGGAGTCTCATTCTGTCCCTCAGGCTGGAGTGCAATGGTGCGATCTCAGCTCACTGCAACCTCCACCTCCTGGGTTCAAGTGTTCTTCTGCCTCAGCCTCCAGAATAGCTGGATTACAGACATGTGCCACCATGTCCTGCTATTATTTTTGTATTTTTAGTAGAGACGGGGTTTTACCATATTGGCCAGGTTAGTATCGAACTCCTGGTCTCAGGTGATCTGCCCACCTTGGCTTCCCAAAGTTCTGAGATTACAGGCGTGAGCCACCGTGCCTGACCCCAATGTATCCCTATAATTCATCAATGTCCCCTTATCCTGCTGTGATAGCCCCCCAGTACCTTGACATTTAGCACTTATAACTAACCACCATTCATGTAACCATGTGTTAAAGCTGTCTTGCCCACCAGGCAGGACTCTGTGGGAGGGCAGTAACTGTCATGGTTACTGCCAGGTCCCCACAGTGCTGGCTTCCAGTAGGAAATCCATAAATGTGTGTTGAGTGAATAAATACCATTTACTAAGTGCATAATGTGTGCTGGGCACTATGCTAAGTGCTTTATTAACTTGTTTGTTTCCCATTTTATTTTTGATGTACCTTTCTATTTTATGTACTTTTGAGCATTTCAAGGCTTTTTGGCACGGACATTTCTGACAAAATTCAAACGAAGTGCATTTCCAGTTACTCATCAGAAAGTGAGGCCACTTAGAGAAAGGCAGTTACTCATGGAACAAGTAAAACACTTTCTTGTAATTAGAGCAAAGGGATTCTGTGCATGTAATATCAACTCTCTATTTCATCTTTCTCTTCTCTAAGGGAGTTTCAAGAAACTGAGGGCTAAGATGATGGGACTTAGGGTGCCTGAAGAAGACCCCTTCTTCTCACCTCTGGAAAGCAAAAACTAGATCCTCACCTCATACCATAAAATTGATGGATTCAAGAGGCAAATACAGGCAGGCGTGGTGGCTCAAAGCTGTAATCCCAAAACTTTAGGAGGCCGAGGCAGGTGGATCACTTGAGGTCAGGAATTTGAGATCAGCCTGACCAACATGATGAAATCCTGTCTGTACAAAAAATTTGAAATTAGCCGGGGGTGGTGGCAGGTGCCTGTAATCCCAGGTACTCTGGAGGCTGAGACATGAGAATTGCTTGAACCAGGGTGGCAGAGGTTGCAGTGAGCTAAGATTGAGTCACTGCACTCCAGCCTGGGTGACAAAGACCCCATCTCAAAAAAAAAAAAAAAAAAAAAGATAAATATATAAAGGATTAAATTAAACATGGATATTTCTCATATTCCTTGCCCCAGCTATTTCATTTCTGAGGCTGATCCTTGGGAAAGTAATTGCAGAGATGGACAAAGCCTTTGCCCAAAGATCATTCCAATGTTATATTTATGAATGAAAAAATGAAACAGGCTGGGCGTGGTGGCTCATGCCTATAATCCCAGCACTTTGGGAGGCCGAGGCGGGTGGGTCACCATGTCAAGAGATCGAGACCATCCTGGTCAACGAGGTGAAACCCCGTCTCTACTAAAAATACAAAAATTAGCTGGGCATGGTGTTGCACGCCTGTAGTCCCAGCTACTCGGGAGGCTGAGGCAGGAGAATTGCTTAAACCAGAAGGCGGAGGTTGCGGTGAGCCGAGATCGTGCCATTGCACTCCAGTCTGGGTAACAACAGTGAAACTCCGTCTCAAAAAAAAAGAAAAAAAGAAAGTTTAAAAGCTGGAAACTAAATACTCAGTGACAGAAGATAGTGAAGTATAGTTATTAAAATAATAGTTCTGAAGAGCTGATAACTATTCTATCATCATGGCATTAGCTGAAAAGGGCATTATACAAACAGGCTTATGTGGAATTAGTTTCAATTATGTCAATAGAACACTTAGAAAGATTAATGGATGAAAAGAAGTGAAAGCATTAATAGGCATTATGTTATTTCTGAATTGTGAGCCATTTGTTTTTACTTGTAGTTTTCACATTTTCTTTGGTGGGCAATATTACATATAGAATAAAAAGAATAAAAGCTATGCAATGGGTGGGCACAGTGCCTTACGCCTGGAATCCCAGCACTTTGGGAGACTGAGGTGGGTGGACCACCTGAGATCAGGAGTTTGAGACCAGCCTGGCCAACACGGTGAAACCCCATCTTTACTAAAAACACAAAAATTAGCCTGGCAAGGTGTCCAGCACCTGTAATCCTGGCTACTTGGGAGGTTGAGGCAGGAGAATAACTTGAACCCGGGAAAAGGAGGTTGCAGTGAGCCGAGATCAAACCATTGCATTCCAGCCTGGGTGACAAGCAAAAAACTCTCTCTCAAAAAAAAAAAAAAGCTAAACGGCAGGGACTGGTGGCTCACATCTGTAATTCCAACACTTTGGGAGGCCAAGGCGCCTGTATCACCTCAGGTCAGGAGTTTGAGACCAGCCTGGCCAAAATGGTGAAACCCTGTCTCTACTAAAAATACAAAAATTAGCTGAGCATGGTGATATATGCCTCTAATCCCAGCTACTCAGGAGGCTAAGGAAAAGAATCACTTGAACCCGGGAGGTGGAGGCTGAAGTGAGCTGGAATTGCATCACTGCAGTCCAGCCTGAGTGACAGAGCAAGACTCCAAACTTGCATTGTAGCTTCTTGTTTACTCACCAGCTTCCCTACATGCCTCGTAAGTCCTCCACAGCTGGGACTGGGACTTGTTCTCCGGTGCACATCCAGCACCTAGCACTTGGAAGGGCTTCCATGGCTGAATAAATGAATAATAAATTAATGAATAAATGAAGTACTCTTGTAGGAACTGATTAACACGTTTTTGTGAGATCGAGTTTTGCTCTTGTCGCCCAGACTGGAGTGCAGTGGTGTGATCTTGGTTCACCACAACCTCTGCCTCCTGGGTTCAAGCGATTCTCCTGCCTCAGCCTCCCCGGTCGGTAGCTATGATTACAGGCATCTGCCACCACACCCAGCTAATTTTTGTATTTTTTTTTTTTTTTTGAGACGGAGTTTCGCTCTTGTTACCCAGGCTGGAGTGCAATGGCGCGATCTCAGCTCACCGCAACCTCTGCCCCCTGGGTTCAGGCAATTCTCCTGCCTCAGCCTCCTGAGTAGCTGGGATTACAGGCACGAGCCACCGTGCCCAGCTAATTTTTTGTAATTTTTAGTAGAGACGGGGTTTCACCATGTTGACCAGGATGGTCTCGATCTGTTGACCTCGTGATCCACCTGTCTCGGCCTCCCAAAGTGCTGGGATTACAGGTAATTTTTGTATTTTTAGTAGAGACAGGGTTTCACCATGTTGGCCAGGCTGGGCTCAAACTCCTGACCTGAGGTGATCCACCCACCTCAGACTCTCAAAGTGCTGGAGATAAAGGCCGATGAACACTTCTTAAGATGCTAGGTAGACATTCAGAAAAAGACGTCCTAAAAGGATCCATACATTCTCCAAAGGTGGCTTGTCTTAGGATCTAAGAAGTCGTGTAGATTGGATTGGCAGAAATTTGGGGGTGAATATATAGATAGGAATCGTGTGTACTAAGGGGAGGGGTCAGTGGGAATGGTCCACCCCATCTGTGTATTTTACCACTGACATTGTTTAACATTGCTGCCTATGGTGACAAGAAGCAGACTGACTTTTAGTCAGTTTTATTAAGTTCACTGCCAATGATGCATCCCCTATTGCCAGCCCCTGGAGAGGACGGCACCCACCCCCACACCCCCATTTAAGTATGCTACGAGTAAGGAACACTCATTACCAGGTGAGCTGGTTTGTTTTCCTTCCCTCAGCACTGAGCTGGGAAACATCCAACCTCCCAAAACTCTGCAGAGCAAGATCGTCTCTCCAGGACTGGAACCCACCTGCCAGTGACTCCTCTACCACCCCCCACTCTCTGAGGGGATCCCTCCGAGTCTTCTCCAGGGAGGCTGTGGGCAGAAGCCTTCCTGCACAGGGATGGGAGGCCTTCCCCTGCATGGGATCTAGCCTGGGATCTAGTCTTGTTCCAGCTAGGAACCCATCCTGAGGCCTTGGGCTGGCCCTTGGGGCCTTACTCTGCCTACCTGTAAACTTGAGTTTGGTGAACTGGGTCCCGAGGTCCTACATGGACCTCCCTGAGTTGTGGAAGGGGTATCAGCCATGGGGGTGGGTGGAAGGTGCCCCTCAAGCCCCCTCTTCCTGCTGTTCTCTCTGACCTGAGTGAGACATTCTACCACAGGGCACTGGCTGGGTTGGGTGTGTCAGCCCATAGGACGGAAGGCAGGTCTGGACAGGTGGACAGTGGAGCCTCGGCCCCAGGGTGGGGTGTGTGTCTTGGAGAGCTGAGAGACAAGGGTGGATCCTAGGCAAAGGTCAGGGGTGGGAGAGGTGAATCCAGCAGGCTGGCTGCCCTTACCTGGTGACTGTCTCCAGGAACTGCAGCACAGACAGAAGCTAGGCTGGGCTAGGTCCTCGCTCTGTGGTAGGGCTGGGGAGGGGCTGGAGGGTGGAGAACAGCCCCTTGGTGAGGTCACTTGTAGGGTGGGACCCCAGATCCCTTTCTGGGAAGGAAAGACAGTGTCATGAAAGCAGGAGCAATTCAGGTTAGACTATAGGAAGGGCAGGCCAGGCACAGTGGCTCACCCCTGTAATCCCAGGACTTTAGGCGGCCAAGGCAAGTGGATCACTTGAGTTCAAGAGTTCCAGCCTGGCCAACATGGTGAAACTCCCATCTCTACTAAAAATACAAAAATTAGCCTGGCATGGTGCACACACCTGTAATCCCAGCTACTCAGGAGGCTGAGGAAGGAGAATCCCTTGAACCCAGAGAGGCGGAGGTTGCAGTGAGCCAAGATTGCACGACTGCACTCCAGCCTGGGCAACGGGCAACAGGCAACAGAGCGAGACTCCATCTCAAAAAAAAAAGGAAGGGCAGGTTAGCAAGTCCAGCTCGGCCATAGAAACTTCCACCCAGGCGGTGCTGAAGGAACTGAGAAGCAGACACCCAGATAGAACAACGAAGTGGGACTATCAGGGGTCCAGTAGCCTTCCGAGCTGAGGACCTCAAAGGCTGACAGTGATTCATGCTGAGGGCCTCGAGCAGATGCTGACCCACGCATTTATTCTCTCTGAACAGGTGCTCATTATTAACAAACAGGTGTTCGGTATCTTCTCATAGAACAAAAATAAACTAGGAAGGCAGCTGGTGCCTGCTTACCACTGATCACAGACAAACTAAAGAGTATTCTCCACGAGGGAGCCACGGGGGCAGGGTCACATATCCCACACTTAAAGAACTGTTTTGGCCGGGCATGGTGGCTCATGTCTGTAATTCAAGCACTTTGGAGGCCAAGGCCAGCGGATCACCTGAGGTCAGGAGTTTAAGACCAGCTTGACCAACATGGTGAAACCCTGTCTTTAAAAAAAAAAAAAAGAATTGTTTTAACTGGTGTATGATATGTATATACTGTCTTGCCACTTTAGAATGCCCCAACCAGTTTTCCACTTGGTGGTGGGGGGCGGCTAGGTTTTCCTTGCCATCGTTCTTGGCAAATGATGTATTTTATCATACACTCAGCATTTCTCAATAGCAGGTGATAGTGGATTAGGGAGAATGAGATGTTTATTTGGGCTGCCTCTGAGGAGGGAAGGGAAAAGCCATACCATTTAGCCCCTCCATGGGAGAGGGGGCTGTCTTGTTAGAAGGCAGGGGAGGAAAAGACAAAAAAAAAAGGGCATTCAAAAGAAAAAAAAGAAGAAGCCTGGTGTGATGGCTCACCTCTATAATCCCAGAACTCTGGGAGGCTGAGGCAGGTGAATCATTTGAGGTCAGGAGTTTGAGACCATCCTGGCCAACATGGTGAAATCATGTCTCTACCAAAAAAATATAAAAATTATCCGGGCATGGTGGCATGTGCCTGTAATCCCAACCACTTGGGAGGAGAATCGAGGCAGGAGAATCGATTGAGGCTGGGAGGCAGAGATTGCAGTGAACTGAGATCGTGCCACTGTACTCCAGCCTGAGTGACAGAGCAAGACTCCGTCACAAGAAAAAAAAGATGGAACTCTTCACAGATTTGCCTGTCATCCTTATGCAGGGACCCTGCTAATCTCCTCTGTATCTTTCCAATTGTAGTATATGTGCTGCTGAAGTGAGTGTGACACTAAGTCTTGAAGAGTGACTTGTGTTTGCCAGGGAGCGCTATGGGGGATGGCAGAGGCACAGGGGGTGGTGTGCTGGAGCCACTCCAACAGGCTAGTGAGAGCCAAGTGTTACATTTTCTGGAATGTTGCAGGCTGCTTGTTAAACACTGCCACCACTAAAAATTAAATTATATAAACAAAAATTAACTAAATTGTTTTAAAAACAAAGGTAACATATAATCAAAACTCATCACTTCCTAATTATTACTATGTTTTACTATTACATGCTCTTCAAGGTATTTCCATCTATTGTATCTTTAAGGTGGAGGTTCTGTATGATGATGTGCTCTGATCATTCTCCTCACCTCCTTGTTCAGTGACAACACAGTGGCAGTTGGAAATAGGCCATCGTGGGAGTATTTGCATCACTGAAATCGACAAACACTACAAATCAGGGCTTAATTTACTATTCTGTTGATTATACAGACCAGGGGTTGACAAACTACAGCCTGCAGGCTAAATCCAGCCTATGAGCTAAGAATGGCTTGTGAGTGTGTGTGTGCGTGTGTGCGTGTGTGTGTGTAGAGAGACAGGTTTTGCTCTGTCACCCAGGCTGGAGTGCAGTGTCACAATCATGGCCCTCTGCAGCCTTGAACTCCTGGGCTCAAGTGAGTCTCCTGCCTCAGCCTTCTAAGTAGCTGGGACTACAGGGGTGTGCCACCATGCCTTGCTTATTTTTTTTTTGTAGAGACAGGGTCTCACTATGTTGCTCAGGTTGGTCTTGAACTCCTGGGCTCAAGGGGTCCTCCTGCCTCAGCCTCCCAAAGCTCCAGGATTACAGGCCTGAGCTACTGTGCCTGGCCTATGAATGACTTACTTGTTGAATTTGATAGTAACCAAGCAGTTGTTCATAGTTTGACTTTGTCAAATCCTATGAATTGCAACCATAGGTTGGCTGCAGATGTAAAGGTTGGCAAAAGGCAAAGAGAGCATTCTCCACTTGATCGTAGCCAAAAGGGTGAGAAGTGATGAAGAAAGCATTCTCTGGAGCATTTAACTTTGTAGAATTTACAATAAAGAGCACTGTGTACTTTGGTATTATTTGTATATTATGTGCCATTTTACAGCTTTATACTATTAAAACTTAGAATAAATAGAGGGATATATCTAAGCATGCAGTTTTTTAAAATTTTTATTATTATTTTATTTTATTAGATACAGGGTTTCACCATGTTGGCTAGGCTGGTCTCGAACTCCTGACCTTGCGATCCGCCCTCCTCAGCCTCCCAAAGTGCTGGGATTACAGGCGTGAGCCACCACGTCCAGCCAAGCATGCAGTTTTTATAGACATCCAATTGTTAAGCATTTTCCAGCGCACCAGGGTATAGAAAGTTCTAGGCAGAGACAGCAGAGGGGAGTCTGGGTGTTCAAGGCAATGTGAGAGAGACAATGGCAAGGCTGGAGCACTGGACCAGGCGTGAAGGGCCTTCTGAGTAGGGCTAAGGAGCTGGACAACATCCTGAGGGCCACTGGGAGCCATGGACGATAGCAGGTGCAGGAGTGACCCCATCACATCTGTGGTTAGAAGGTCACATTGACTGCTGTGTGAAGATTGGATAGCTGGGAACAGAGTCTATGGAACTGAGTGGAGGGAGGAAGGATAATAGTAGCAAACTCTGAAGAGCTCTTATGATAGAACAGGCCTTCTCCTAAGCACTTCATTTCTGTTATTGACTCATTTAGTGTTCACAACAACTTCAGGTGGTAGATATTATCTCCTTTTCACAGATGACGAAACTGAGATACAGAGAGATTAAGTAACTAGCAAGCAGCAGAGCTGAGATTTAAGCCCAGGCAGTCTGGCTTCAGAGGCCATATCCTTTTTTTTTTTTTTTCTATTTTTTAATAGAGACGAGGTTTCACTGTGTTGCCCAGGTTGGTCTCAAAACTCCCGAGCTCAAGCATTCTGCCCAGCCTCGGCCCGGAAAAGAACTGGGATTACAGACATGAGCCACCACGCCCAGCCCAGCCCAGAACCCATATGCTTAACCACTATATGTAAAAAAAATTCAGATTAGAAAGATAGAAAGATGGCAAGAGTTAGAATGTCCTTCCTTCCTCCCTCCCTCCCTCCCTCCCTTCCTTCCCTCTCTCCCTCCTTTCATCTCCCTCTCTTTCTTCCTTTCTTCTTTCTTTCTTTCCTTCTTTCTCTCTTTCTTTTTCTCTTTCTTTCCATCTTTCTCTCTGTGTCTTTCTTTCACACAGTTTTGTTCTTGTTGCCCAGGTTGGAGTGCAGAGGCACAATCTCAACTCACGGCAACCTCCATCTCCCAGGTTCAAGCCATTCTCCTGCCTCAGTCTCCCAAGTAGCTGGGATTACAGACACCTGCCACCATGCCCAGCTAATTTTTCTATTTTTAGTACAGACGGATTTTCACCATGTTAGCCAGGTTGATCTCGAACTCCTGACCTCAAGTGATCTGCCTGCTTCAGCCTCCCAAAGTGCTGGAATTACAGGTGTGAGCCACCACACCCAGCCGAGTGATGCATGTACAAAGTTGACCATGTATTTACAGAGATGTCTGGCACAGAGTAGGAGTTGAGGACATTCTTTAGACCCAGCAAGACTTGGTGACTAATTGGGTGTGCTGGTGAAGCAGGGGAGGAGCCAGTTGGGGTTTTAACCAGCTTCTTTCATCTGGGGGACAATCGACTCACCTGGGCTACTTGGGTTTCCTGGTTCTCTATGTTCGCAGACTGCCCCTCTGTCCTCAGGGAGTTCCCAGAATTGGGGACTCCTGAGCAGGAATACAGAGGTGAGAAAGGGCAGGAGGGAAGAGAGCCTAGAATGGGGCTCTTCGCTCAAGCTCGTGTGAGCTAAGAGGAGCAAAAGGCTTGAATTATCAACAAGAAGGGCTTCCATGGGGGAATAGTTAGAAGTCTTGGAGTTTGGACAGAGGAGAGGAGAGGGATGGGTCCTGCTGCCACCCAGGTTTTTCCTTGAGGCATCTTTACAGCAAAATCTGATAGTAGCCCTTGAGGCACAGTGACAGCTCAGCTGCAGATCCATATTGTAATGGAATAGAGGTGCCTTTCTGGCATCAGTCCTGGCTGAGGGTGTGGTTAGGAGGTAATAAGGGTGGAGGTAAGATGTTGGGGGGCTTTGGAGGCTGGTGGTTGGGCGGGCCCCACGCAGGGTGTTGGTCCCTTGAGGCCACAGGTGTCAGCTTGCGACTTCCCATCCTGCTGGCTCAGCAGGTCCCACGGGTTGGCGGGTGACTCACCCCTCACCCTCAAATGGCCCTTGCTCTGGAAGGGGTAGGGGGGATGCAGAATGTAGCACCTGTGTGTTAGTCTACATGTGCAGAATGTAGCACCTGTGTGTTCATCTACATGTGCAGAATGTAGCACCTGTGTGTTCGTCTACATGTGCAGAATGTAGCACCTGTGTGTTCGTCTACATGTGCAGAATGTAGCACCTGTGTGTTCGTCTACATGTGCAGAATGTAGCACCTGTGTGTTCGTCTACATGTGCAGAATGTAGCACCTGTGTGTTCGTCTACATGTGCAGAATGTAGCACCTGTGTGTTCGTCTACATGTGCAGAATGTAGCACCTGTGTGTTCATCTACACTGGTGCAATACTATGGAATGTGCCTGGGTCCAAGATGTGTGTCTGCATTTCCCTGAGCATACACAGGAAGTCCCCAGGCACACAGTCCCCTAGACTGTGGGCCACAGGTGTGAAGGGTGCAGGTAGCATGAGGCAGAGGCAATATAGATGAACATGCAGTGCTTCCCAGAACACATGTCTACGGGTGCAGGTGTCCTCCTGAAAGAGGGAAGAGCCTGGGGAGCCATAAGAAGGAGAGGTCTGAGAGGTGAGGAGGGCTTCCTAATGACAGCTCATCTTCCCCAAGAAGGGCTTGGCTGGATCAGTTGGCAGAGCTGGGCACCCTAAGCCTGTGGTGACGGCAGCAGCTTTCCTAAGCTTCTCCCTAAGCTCCCGGCTGCAGGCCAGGGTGGTTCCCCTGTCCTATCCCTGAGACTGCATGTATACCCCACAGGCCATATGGGCAGGCCGGGAGCAGTGAGTGGCAGGTGGGCACTGAGTCATTGCTTTCTCTTACCCCCTCTGCAGGCGGGAGGGACATGAGGGTCCCCGCTGCATCTGTCTGGGGGGCTGTGGGGTGAGCATATCAGCCCCAGGTTGCCCACACGGTGGTTTGTGTGGTACTGTGTGCACAGGCCACAGCTGGGTGTGTTGGCTCCTGCCCCGGTGCCTCAGGCCTGGTGCTGCCTTCCCATCTTAGTCCATGATCCAAGAGACGCTTGAAGTGGGGCAAAGAGTCTGGGCTAGGAGCCAGGAAGCTCCCACTTGGTGACTTTGGAGATGTCCCTTTACCATGTCTGGGGTTCAATTCATAGAGGGGCAATAATCCTGTGGGGTCACCTTACCAGGCTGCTGGGTAACAGATTCTCATCGAGGTGCATGGAAAGTCAGGAAAGCTGGGTCCTAGAGGCTCCCCGTGGGGGATGGTGGTGTCCCCTGTGTGGTTCAGTTGAAGGACTAGGGCTGACATCAGATAGCAGCCTCCAGAGAACTTGTACTGCCCCACGGAGGGGTTCAGACCTCCTAGAGATGGGAGGCATTTAGAGTTCTGGGGCTGAGCTTCCAAACAAACGATGGGACTTGAAAACATTGATGTGACAGGCCAAGACCTGCCCTGAGTGAGGCTGGAAAAATTCTTCCACCCATCTCTGCCCCTAGGCCCCGACCCTGCTGCTGGAGTGAACAGCCGTGAACTCCAGAGGGAGGCTGGGAACCAGCTCAGATCTTACCCTTTCTCTCATTTCCCTCCGTCCCCACCCACAGCCTGCTGACTTTCAGGTTCACACTTCCTGGGCTCAGAATGAGTTTCATCCTGAGGCTGTCGGCTCAGCCAGAGCAAACAAGACAGCACGAAAGTCAACAAAACAGGAGAGCAAGCAGCACAAGTGACGTGGAAAAGAAAACTTGGAAGCCACAACAAAGGAATGGGGTTGGGCCAGGTGGAGCCGCGTGTCTCCCCTCTGAGCCGAACCCTGGGGCTAAGGTGGGCCCTGCCAGTCCCTTGAGGGGACTGGAGTTGAGTGGTACTTCCAGTGGATTCAGGCTAAAGGAGTCAGCCTCGACGGCCAGCAGGGGGTGCTAGAGCCAGTCTCACTGATGCTCCCAACAGGATGAGGTTGGGAGTTTGTGGTGTAAGGTTCCACCCTACCCAGCCCCATCTCACGGAGGCCCTCGGCTGGGTTGAAAGCTGCTGTGAAAGGAGCGAGAGGCTCAACTAGGGGCCAGGGCTGTGGGTGGGGGTGGGCAGGGCAGGAGTAGACAGGCTGGAACAGGAGCAGGAGGGAGGTGCTCCTGGTTCTCTGCTCCATCCCAGGTGCTTCCCCCACGCCCCCTCAACAAGGGCTCAGGGGCTTGGAGCCAGGAACTCCTGGGGATGCCCAAGATGCCCCCACAGGCAGAGTCACCTGACAAATGATTTCTCTCCCACTCTGGGCAGGGAAAGCTCCCTTCTTTCAACATTGATTGTGCATCTGCTATGTTCCCAGCTTGGGATAAATCATCTGGGAATCAGATGGCCCCGCCCATCACAGGCTCATCAGGCCTGGTATCCCCGGGAGGTGGCCCAGGAGTTCAAGACCAGCCTGGGCACATGGTGAGACTTCATCTCTACAAAAAAAATGCAAAACTTAGCCTGGCATGGTGGCATGCGCCTGTAATCCCAGCTGAGAGAATCACTTGAACCCGGGATGTTGAGGCTGCAGTGAGCAATGTTCACCCTGAGGGGGTGACCACGGGTTCAAGTCCAGAAAGCTAAGCTGCTGGGCTGCAATGGCAATGGGAGACCAGACGCCCCGCTGGAGCAGCCGAAGGGGAATGTGGATGTTCCTGGGTGTTGCTCTTGCTGTCTTCCAAATGAGCGTGTTATACTCTACTCCCAGCACTTCTAGCTTGGGCCTGGCATTGGTCAAGAATCTGTTAGGGCAGGAGAAGGACAGGAGGCGTGGAGTACAGAGTTCCCCTTCCTCAAACAGGTTTCCTACCTACCACCCAGAGTGTTTACTTTACCAGTCACTTGCCATGCCCTCTACCCACCCAGTTCGTTCTCCCAACAACCCTGCAAGGTAAAAATTAATGTCTTCATTTTATAGGTGAAGAAGCCCAGTTAAAATTTTTGCTTTAAGTCACCAAATGCCAATTAAGAAGCTGAGCTGGAATCAAGTTCAGGTCTGTCTGTCTACAAAGCCGGAGCTATAAACAACTCAGGTAGGGCCCTGAGTGGGAAAATCTCAAACCAGTCTCAAACTCAGGCTCCTGGCCAGGAGGTCTCTGTATTTTTCCACTGCTCCTTCCGGCCACCACTTCACTTTCTCCTTCCTCCTTCTCATGAGGTGCCCCTCACCCTCCTCCCTGCTCTGATTAATCTGGTACCTGAGTCTCTACCACTTTTAGACTCTTACCTGTGAGTTAGGAAATTGCTGCTTGGAGCTTTTCTTTTAAAATATTTTATTGTGGAAAACTTATGAAATGGGTTTAGGTAGAAATCAAAGAATAAATGCAGAAGGTGGACTGATGGAGGTGGGGGGGGAAGGTGACAATGGAAGGGTCAGGCTGTCACTCCCTGAAGCCACAGAACAGTTGGCATCACTGAGCGTGCAGTGTTTAGGCACGACTTGACTCCTGATGGGATGCAATAGGAAACATGCAGCACCCTCCAAGAGGATCCTCTGCCCCAGCCTACACACAAGACTGAACCTAAATAAAATACACCAGGCCAGGTGCGATGGCTCATGCCTGTAATCCCAGCACTTTCGACGGCCGAGGTGGGTGGATTGCTTGAGCCCAGGAGTTCAAGACCGGCCTGGGCACATGGCAAGACTGTATCTCTACAAAAAATACAAAAATTATCATGGTATGGTGGCACATGCCTGTAGTTTCAGCTGAGAGAATAATTTGAAGCCAGGAAGTTAAGGCTGCAGTAAGCAATGTTCACACCACTGCATTACAGCCTGGGCAACAGAGTGAGACTTCCTCAAAAAAAAAAAAACCAAACCATATACCATTAGAGCTAACTTTTTTTTTTTTGAGACGGAGTTTCATTCTTATTGCCCAGGCTGGAGTGCAGTGGTGTAATCTCGGCTCACTGTAACCTCTGCCTCCTGTGTTCAAGCAATTCTCCTGCCTCAGCCTCCCAAGTAGTTGGGATTACAGGCATGTGCCATCACACCCATCTAATTTTGTTTTGTATTTTTAGTAGAGACGGGTTTTTCCATGTTGGTCAGGCTGGTCTTGAACTCCAGACCTCAGGTGATTTGCCTTCCTTGGCCTCCCAAAGTGCTGGGATTACAGGTGTGAGCCACTGCACCCAGCTAGAGCTAACGTTTAAAAAAATTTTTGAGACAGAATCTTGCTCTGCCATCCAGGCTGGAGTGTAGTACTGCAATCTTGACTCGCTGCAACCTCTGCCTCCCAGGTTCAAGCGATTCTCCTGACTCAGCCTCCTGAATAGCTGGGGCTACAGGCGTGCACCACTGCACCCGGCTAATTTTTGTATTTTTTAGTAGAGTTGGGGTTTTGCCATGTTGGCCAGGTTGGTCTCGAACTCCTGACCTCAGGCAATCTGCCCATCTTGGCTTCCCAAAGTGCTGAGATTATAGGCATGAGCTACCACATCCCGCCACCTTTTTTTTTGTTTTTTTTGAGACAGTCTCACTCTGTCACCCAGGCTGGAGTGCAGTGTCGAGAACTCGGCTCACTGTAACCTCTGCCTCCTGGGTTCAAGTGATTCTCCTGCCTCAGCTTCCCCAGTGACTGGGACTACAGGCATGCACTACCATACCCGGTTAATTTTTTGTATTTTTAGTAGAGATGGGGGTATCATTATGTTGGCTGGGCTGATATTGAACTCCTGACCTCAGGCAATCTGCCTGCCTTGGCTTCCCAAGTGCTGGGATTACAGATGTGAGCCACCACCCCTGGCTCAGAGCTAACTTCTTAGCTATTATCTTTTATTTATTTATTTATTATTGTTTTTTCTTTTTTTGAGACAGGGAGTTGCACAATGGCACAAACATGGCTCACTGCAGCCTCAATCTCCCAGGTTCAAGTGATCCTCCTGCCTCGGCCTCCGAGTAGCTGGGACCATGGGTGCATGCCACCATGTCCTGCTAATTTTTGTATTTTTTATAGAGATGGGGAATCTCCATATTGCCCAGGCTGGCATTTAACTCCTGGGCTCTCTTGTTTAAAAGAACATTTAACCCAATGTAATGTGTGGCCTTCTTTGGATCCTGATGCAAACAATCCAACAAATCAATGCAAAAGACATTTTGAAACATTGCAAATATTTGATCATTCCATAGAATTGTACATTTTGTCAGGTGTGGCACTGATTATTTAAGAAAATGTTCCTATATTTTAGAGCGGAACACTGAAGAATGTAGGAATGAAATGACAGAGTAGTTGGAGTTTAACATATTTCAGAAAAATTAAAATAAAACAAAATAGGCAATTTGAGATCAGCCTGGCCAACATGGTGAAACCCCATCTCTATTAAAAATACAAAAATTAGTGGGGGCACGGTGGCAGGTGTCTGTAATTTCAGCTACTGGGGAGGTTGAGGCACAAGAATCACTTGAACCTGGGAGCTGGAGATTGCAGTGAGCCAAGATCACTCCATTGCACTCCATCCTGGGCAACAGAGTGAGACTCCATCTCAAAAAAGAAAAAAATGTGCTGTAAAATAGAAAATGGGTGAGGGTGCAGGGGAGGCGAGCCCCCAAGTGGGGCTTGGCCTCCAGGGGTTCTTGGCTTTCCCCAGGAAAGCATTCAAAGGCTACAGAGAGAGGTGAAGAAAATAGCTTAATTGAAGCAGCAGTGTTTCAGCTCCATGATTGCTCCTGCACAGCAGGGATATACATAGGCAGAGAACAGCACCCCAGGGCAGTTTTGCGGCTATATTTATACCCACTTTTGATTGCATGCAGATTTAAGGGGCAATTTATGCAGAAATTTCTAGGGAAAGTGTGGTAACCTTTGGGTCATTGGGTTATTGCCATGGAAAGGGGTGATAACTCCCAGGTGTTGCCAGGCAATGACAAATTGACATGGCACACTGGGGCATGTGTCTGATTGGAAAGCTGCTTCCACCCCAGCCCTGTTTTAGCTGGTCTTCAGTCTGATCCAGTGTCCGAGCCCCACCTCTGGAGTCAAGTCCCGCCTCCTATCTCAAGGGGGATGCAGACTGGGAGACTCGTGAAGAGGCTCTTGGAGATGGGATAGTTTTGGGGCAGACTGAGAGGGCCATGAGAGAAGAAGCAGGTGAGTGACTCCTGGTGGGACAGCATCAGGGATGTGGTGGGGAGGAGCATCCCTTAGGCCAGGCCCTTGGGATGGGAGCAGATTGGGGGAAGGTGAGGTTGGGTCCGGGCAGGTTAAGGTAAAGGGGCTTGTTACGCATACGAAATAACAAGAGAAGAAAGTGGATCCCTTTTTCTTGAGCTCTGGGCTGGAGATGGAGACTGGGGAGGTGGAACATTTGTGTGGTGGAAGTGGATGTGAGAGACACACAGGGCCGCCTTCTCCATGATGCACAGGAGGCACAGGACCCACGAGAATGTCGAATCTAAGGGCCCACAACATGTTTAAATTTGCATCAAAATAAAAAATAGAACATATAGGCTGAAGAAAATGTTTTAATATTAATATATCGGGGCCGGCATTGTGGCTCACGCCTGTAATTCCAGTGATTTGGAAGGCTGAGGAGGGCGGATTGCTTGAGCTCAGGAGTTTGAGACTAGCCTGGGCGACATGAAGAAGCTCTGTAGTTACAAAAAAAAAAAATATTAGGCAGGCCTGGTGGCGGGTGCCTGGAATTCCAGCTACTTGGGAGGCTGAGGCAGGAGACTTGCTTGAGCCCAGAAGGTAAGGGTTTGAGATCATGCCATTGTAGTCCAGTCTGGGTGATAGGAGTGAAATCCTGTCTCAAAAAAAAAAAAAAGAAAGAAAAAAGAAAAATTAATATATTTGTTTTTATACCAACAGTTACAAAATAGAATTATTACTATTATTATTATTTGTTGGAAAAGGGGCCCAAAAGAGCAAAAATGCCAAGGGCACATATCTCTAAAAGAATGGAAAGCATTGGGAGCTAAATGATAAGAACTTAGGAGCACAAAGAAGGAAACTACAGACACTGTAGTCTCCTACAGACACTGGGGTCTCCTGGAGTGGGAGGGTGGGAGGAGGGAGAGGAGCCGGAAAGATCACTATTGGGCACTGGGTTTAATACCTGGGTGATGAAATAATCTGTACAACAAACCCCCATGACACGCATTTACCTGTATATTAAACCTTCACATGTGCCCCCAAACCTAAAACTTAAAAAATAATGGAAAGTAGGATCTCAAAAAGACAGTGGCAGACCCCATGTTCATAGCAGCACTATTCACAATAGCCAAAGAGGGGAGCAACTTGCTGGGCACGGGGTGGCTCACACCTGTAATCCCAGCACTTTGGGAGGCCAAGTCAGGCAGATCACAAGGTCAGGAGTTCAAGACCAGCCTGATCAACATGGTGAAACCCTGTCTCTACTAAAAATACAAAATAATTAGCTTGGTGTGGTGGCATGTGCCTGTAATCCCAGCTATTTGGGAGGCTGAGGCAAGAGAATTGCTTGAACCGGGGAGGTGAAGGTTGCCGTGAGCTGAGATCATGCCACTGCACTCCAGCCTGGGTGACAGAGCCAGACTCTATCTCAAAAAAAAAAAAAAAAAAAAAAAAAAAGAGGGAGCAACTCAAGTCCAGGGACAGCTGAATGGATAAACAAAATGTGGCACATCCATACAATGGAATATTGGTCAGCCTTAAAAAGGAAGGACATTCTGACATGTTACAACACGGAGGAAGCTTTGAGAACATAATGCTAAGTGAACTAAGCCAGACACAGAAAGACACACAGCGTATATTTCACTCATATAAAGTATCTAGAGTAGTCAGACTCATAGAGACAGAAAGTAGAATGATGGTTGCCAGGAACAGGGGAAAGGGGATTGAAGTTGTTTAATGGGTATAGAATTTGTTTTGCAAGATGACAAAGTTCTGGAGATTGTAAAACAATGCTAATATAATTACCACTACTGAACTCTACACTAAAAAATAGTTGCAATCAGGCTGGGCGTGGTAGCTCACGCCTGTAATCCCAGCACTTTGGAAGGCTTAGACAGGTGGATTACTTGAGGCTAGGAGTTCGAGATCAGCCTGGCCAACATGGTGAAAACCTGTCTCTACTAAAAATACAAAAAGTAGCCAGGCAAGGTGGGGCATGCCTGTAGTCCCAGCTATTTGGGAGGTTGAGGCAGGAGAATTGCTTGAACCTGGAAGGTGGAGATTGTAGTGAGCTGAGATTGAACCACTGCAGCCTGGTGACAGAGCGAGATTCAAAAAAAAAAATAGTTAAGATCACTAAGTTTATGTTGCATTTTTTTACCACACATACACACACAAATGCCAGGCTGGGCGCGGTGGCTCACATCTGTAATTCCAGCACTCTAGGAAGCCAAAGTGGAAGGATTGCTTGAGCCCAGTAGTTTGAGACCAGCTTAGGCAATAAAGTGAGACTTCATCTCTACAAAAAGAATACAAAAAATATTTTGGCATGGTGGTGTGTGCCTGTAGTCCTTGCTACTCAGGAAGCTGAGATGAGAGGATCACTTAAGTCCAGGAGTTTGAAGTTGCAGTGAGCCAAGTTCGCACCACTGCACTCCAGCCTGCGTGACAGAACGAGAATCTGTCTCTAGAAAAAAAAAATGCCAAGGGCCTACTAAAGTCCTAATGTGGCCCTAGGGTGGAGAGGAAACTGCCCAGAGATGGAGCCTGAGGGAGGTCGAGGCAGGGGGGTTGTGCTGTGGGAAGAGCCTCAGCGGTGAGAGTCTCCCTCCATCCATGCTCCAGCCTTCTCTCTCCTGTTTATGGAAGTACTGGGGCATCCTCGAACTGGGCTAGGAGCCAGGACAACTGGGTTTGACTCACGCTAGCCCTTGGGCTATCACAAAAGCAAAAGAGACAGTATCTGCTCACCTAGCCCAGCCTGGCCCAGCCCACACCTTAGGGACAAGTGCAGGCGTGGGAGGATTCTCCATCTACCCAGGGAGAGGCGCCCAGGAATGAGGGACGTGCCACTCTGCCTGGGGTCTGCATGTCCCACCAAGCCTTCCTGGCTGAGGCTCAATGCCCATGGGTGCTAGTACCCCAGACCCTGACCGCACAGATCTCTGCACAGGCCCTTGGTGCAATCACTGTGCTCCTGGAAAGCTGCCAATTGAATCCCACCTTCCCGTTGGCTCACTTGGACATTTCAAAGCTGCTTTCCTGCTGAAGAGGGGCTCGCTGTGAGCATTTCTAGTGTCTTTGTTCCCTGTTTGTCCTTAAGGGGATAGCTATGTGTAGAGAAGCCTCAGGATTTGGACAGAGATGAATGACGGGGGAGGGTTTCTCAAGGAGCAGCTGGCCCTGGCCTACTTGGAGGCAAGCAAGGAGGCTGTCCCACCAGGGAGTCCCCAGCTTGAGTGAGGAGAATGAGCAGTCACACTGCACTGCGGCTACCTCCTTTCCCTGGCTGAGCAGGAGAGTGGAGAGAGTGCAGCTTGCCCGGGGGAAACCGAGATGGGCTCCCTGCCCACCCTAATCCCCCTGTTCCAGACCTACAGCCCCTGACCAGATCAGATAGGGCACGTTCCTGCAGCGAGCTGCCCACTTACTGGGACCGTGCTGACGCAAGCAGGGAAATATTAACCCGGCAGAATGGGTGCATGCTCATGTGTGCACAACTTGGGGCGTGTGTGTGTGTGTGTGTGTGTCTCACTACAGAGAGGCTTTCATGAGCAAGACCAGACATATAAGCACATGCATACGTGTGCACACACACACACACACACACTCCTGTCCATCCGCACAGGCACGTGCTCATATATTGGTATATACAAAGACGAAAATGCTTCTCACATATGCTAATTTCTTCAGAGCTGTCTCCCTGGCTGCTTCTGTTAATAAGACCCCCCACTTCCTTCAGGAAGTTTTCCCTGATAACTCCAGCTCATACTAGAGAGTGACAAGCCTGAGCTCAATCCCTGGTTTCAGATGACAAATTAGGGAGCTTGATATAGGCTCTTTTAGAGTGGAGTAGGCCTAGGTTGGAATTCTGGGTTCTTGACTTCTTGGGATCTTTGCCGTTGGACAAGTGGCTGTGCCTGATCCTGCCTGCCTTAGTCTCCATGTGCTCTGTCCTGAAGCCCCAGGGATGACTCTGAGAAGGATGAGAGCCTGGGTGGGGGGGGGGCGGTGAGGGGGAGTTTTGGTAATTGGTAGGTGTGAGTTAAAGAGTTAAAGACTTTCCTGGGTCCTGCCTGTGCCCTTGCCACTCCCCAGCCTTGCTGCCTAGTAGGGGAACCCTGGTTTCCTTGGGGTGGGCCACAGCCCTAGTCTGGATGTTCTAGTTCTGGGTGATCTTGGGCAAGTTGTTACTTTGCTCTGAATCTGTTTTCCTACCTGAAAAATGAGTTTGGAAGGAGACAATTACCTGGGTGAGGCTTGTCTTTTTTGGGGGGGGCGGGGGGCATTCTGAGAACCTTCATGGCTTTAGATGATTCCAGCCTGATTGAGGGACCTACTCTGCCCTCCTCCCCGACCTCTGCCCCTGAAGCCAGAGCAGCTCCTTCCTGATTTGTTTATACTATGGGCTCCTGAGTTATGCAAAGGATTCTGTGGCTCGAAAGAATCTGAAAAACCACAAAAGTTCTAACTGGTGTGAGATGAATAATTTTTTTATGAAAAAGAAATGTAAAAAAAAACCCCACAAATGTAAAACAATGTGATGAAAAGCAGTTTTGGTGATAAGTTAATCAAATGGCATGTTGATTCAAACAAATAATTTAATAAAAATGTTTAATTTTTAGTTTTTTGTTATTTTTTTGGAAAAGGAGTTTCACTCTTGTTGCCCAGGCGGAAGTGCAATGGCAGGATCTTGGCTCCCCTCAACCTCCACCTTCCAGGTTCAAGCGATTCTCCTGCCTCAGCCTCCCTAGTAGCTGGGATTACAGGTATGTGCCACCATGCCCAGCTAATTTTGTATTTTTTTTAGTAGAGAAAGGGTTTCACCATGTTGGTCAGGCTGGTTTCGAACTCCTGACCTCAGGTGATCCACCTGCTTCGGCCTCCCAAAATCCTGGGATTACAGGCCTGAGCCACCGGGCTTGGCCTCAAAGTGTTTTGTTTTTAGAGACAGGGTCTCGATATATTGCCTAGGCTGAAGTGCAGTGGCTATTCACAGGTGCAATCCCACTACTGATCAGCATGGGAGTTTTGACCTGCTCTGTTTCGGACCTGGGCCAGTTCACCCCTCCTTAGGCAACCTGGTGGTCCCCTGCTTCCGGGAGGTCACCCTATTGATGCTTAACTTCATGCGGACACCTGATCAGCATACCGCACTACAGCCCAGAACTCCGTGCTTTGTTATTTTTAATGTCAACACTTTGGGGGACCTTAGGGGGCAGTTTTTAGCATCATTAGTTATTTCTGTTTCTTCATTCTGATATTTTAAATTTTTGATTTGCAGCTGGGTTCGGTGGCTCATGCCTGTAATCCCAGTACCTTGGGAAACCAAGGCAGGCGGATCACCAGAGGTCGGGAGTTTAAGACCAGCCTGCCCAACATGAGTAATACTGTCTCTACTAAAAATACAAAATTAGCCAGGCATGATGGTTCATGCCGTAATCCCAGCTACTTGGGAGGCTGAGGCAGGAGAATCACTTGAACCCAGGAGGTGGAGGTTGTGGTGAGCTGAGATCATGCCATTGCACTCCAGCCTGGGCAACAAAAGCAAAACTCCATGTCAAAAAAAATTTTTTATTTGCATTTTCATTCCTAATTGAGTTTCAGCCAATTGTGTTTGCCCTCATGCTGTTCATAATAGAGAAGAGTTGGGTCTGTTTAAAATTAGAGACACTCTAAATGCCCATCAACAGAAGGATTCCACATTACAGAATCTCCATTATGTAGAATGCTGTATAGCCACAGGCATGAGGTGAACATGGACCTATCGGTATGGAAAGATATTCTCGATAAATGTTTGAATGAAAAAGTATTGTATTTTATTTTTGTTTATTTATTTTTTGAGAATGAGTCTCACTCTGTCACCCAGGCTGGAGCGCAGTGGCACCATCTTAGCTCACTACAACCTCTGCCTCCCAGGTTCAAGTAATTCTCCTGTCTCAGCCTCCTGAGTAGCTGAGACTATAGGTGCCTGCCATCTTGCCCGGCTAATTTTTGCAATTTTATTAGAGATGGGGTTTCACCATGTTGGCCAGGCTGGTCTCGAACTCCTGACCTCAGGTGATCCACCTTGTCTCAGCCTTCCAAAGTGCTGAAATTACAGGTGTGAGTAGAGTAAGTAGAGTAATACTTTTGTAGAGTTTTACAAAACTTTACAAAAATTTTGTTAACAAAATGGGGAGGAATAGGTATATGTGTATACATTAAAAAAGGGGGCCAGGCATGGTGGCTCTCACCTATAATCTCAGCACTTTGGGAGGCTAAGGAAGGCGGATCACTTGAGGTCAGGAGTTCAAGGCCAGCCTGGCCAACATGGTGAAACCCCGTTTCTACCAAAAATACAAAAAATTAGCTAGGCATGGTGGGTTGCACCTGTAATCCCAGTTATTTGGGATTCTGAGGCAGGAGAATTGCTTGAATCTGGGAGGCAGAGGTTGCAGTGAGCCGAATTGCACCATTGCACTCCGGCTTGGGCAATAAGAGTGAAAACTCTGTCTCAAAAAAAAAAAAAAAAATAGCGTTAGAAGTAAACCTACCAAACATTAACAGTAGCTGTATTTTAGGTAATAAAATACTAAAAGAAAAAAATCTGAGATTCTTTATTTTTTATTTTTAAAAAATTTCCAGTTCAGGCCAGGCATGGTGGCTCACACCTGTACTTCCAGCACTTTGGGAGGCTGAGGCGGGTAGATCACGAGAGCAGGAGTTTGAGACCAGCCTGGCCAATATGGCGAAACCCCATCTCTACTAAAAAATACAAAAATTAGCCAGGCGTGGTGGCGCATGCCTGTAGTCCCAGCTACTCAGGAGGCTGAGGCAGGAGAATCGCTTGAACCTGGGAGGCAGAGGTTGCAGTGAGCCAAGATTGTGCCATTGCCTGGGCGACAGAGAGAGACTCAATCTCAAAAAAAAAAATTTCAGTTCAATAAAAGACAATTATGTCCTCTAGGCTTGTTTGGCTCTGTGTTCAGAAATATTTAAATTTTTGGTTAGGTAGACATTAATGTCCCCATTTGCCAGTTCATACTGTAAGATTTTTATTGATTGATTGATTGATTTTAGACAGAGTCTCACTCTGTCACCCAGGCTGGAGTGCAGTGGCGTGATCTCGGTTCACTGCAACCTCCGCCTCCTGGGTCAAGCAATTCTCCTGCCTCAGCCCTAGTAGCTGGATTACAGGTGCTCACCACCATGCCTGGCTAATTTTTGATGTTGTTGCTGTTGTTGTTTTTGAGATGGAGTCTCCCTCTGTCATCCAGGCTGGAGTGCAGTGGCACAATCTTGGCTCACCACAGCCTCTGCCTGCCTGGTTCAAGAGATTTTCCTGCCTTAGCCTCTCAAGTAACTGGGATTACAGGCACCCACCACCACACTCAGCTAATTTTTGTATTTTCAGTAAAGATGGGGCCATGTTGGCCAGGCTGGTCTCGAACCCCTGACCTCAAGTGATCTGCCTTCCTCAGCCTCCCAAAGTGCTGTGATTACAGGTATGAGCCACCACGCCGGGTTGGAGTTTATATTTAATTGGCATCCTATATGTTTATTTTTATCAATTTATTTATTTTGAAGTGAAGTTTCACTTTGTTGCCCAGGCTGGAGTGCAGTGGCGCAATCTTGGCTCACTGCAAACTCCTCCTTCTGGGTTTAAGTGATTCTCCTACCTCAGCCTCCCAAGTAGCTGAGGCTACAGGTGTCCACCATCACACCCGGCTAAATTTTGTATTTTTAGTAAAGATGGGTTTCGCCATGCTGGCCAAGCTGATCTCGAATCTCTGACATCAGGTGATCTGCCCACCTCAGCCTTCCAAAGTGCTAGGATTACAGATGTGAGCCAGCTATATTTTTATTTGCTAAATAAAATATAACATGCCTGGCTATACTTTTATTTGTAAAAATAAAACTGTGTGTGTGTGTGTGTGTGTGTGAGTGTGTGTCTATGTATGTGTGTAGGTCCTGGATAGTCACAGTTTAAGCATCAAGAGGGCTTGAGGTTAGACTAAAGGTATACCAGGTATAATTGTCTCAAATATTGTTTCTCCGAAATACAACTTTAACTGGGCATCTTATATTTTATCTGGTAACTCTACTCAAGCCCATCCTAGGAAGAAAGGACCCCAGGAGTCCCCTTTCTTCCCCACCCCCACTATCTCCACTGACCCAGAGATCCAGAGACCCCCTCCCCCAGGCTCTGTGCAGACTCACATGCTTCACAGCTCTGACCCAAACTCCTGCCTCGGTGGCCCCTCTAGCTGCCTCTCTTCTCTCTTCTGCCTCTTTTCTGCCTCTTCAGCCTCTGCTTCTTCAGCGTTGTTGGCACCCTCTATCCCCACCAGCTCATCCAGACAGCCCTCTGCAAACACCTGCCTAGCCAGCCCCTCCCAGCACCCAAATCTGGGGCAACAGTCCCCTACTGGTTCCCGTCAGCCTCTGGGGAGCCCTGAGTCTAGGTTTCCAGCTCCCTCCCCATCTGCTCCTTCTTCATCATCCCTGTTCCCCAGAATCCTGGCCCTGGCCCTTGCCTCACACCATCTGCTTCTTGGGCAGCCCCATCAACTCTAGTGCTGAATGCCCAGGGGCTGGTGTTTCCTCTTCTCTTTCTCCAGTTAGACCCCTCTCCCGAGCCCAGGCCTAACTGTGCGCTTGCCTGCTGGATGCCCTGGGCCTCAGAGATCTCAGGTTGACCCTGTTGCTCTTCTCTTTGCTTAGAAGCCTTCGAAGGCTCCTCAGGCCCTCAGTTAAAGTCTGAACTCCTTGGCCTGGCAGACAAAGCCCTTCATGGTCTATCCCTGCCCACTTCCGCAGCCCTCTGCAGGCCATTCACAGTTCCCAGGTTTTCTCACAGTCCCATCAGGTTTCACATGCCATGGTGCCGTTCCTCCCCCTGCTCCTTTTGGAAAACTCACTTCCTATGTCACCTCTTCCAGAAGACCCTTGTCCCCTCTTCAGCTTGGGCTAGCTCTGCCTGTATTTCTTCCAGCTTCTCTGGTGTGTCCTAAGTCACCTGCTGCTTACCTGTCTGCTGTGAGACAGATGGGACTGTGTCTTCTCCACCTCTCGTCCCCAGGGTGGGACTGATCTCCGACCCCGATGTGGATTCCAATTCCCTCCCTTACCAACCTGACACCAGCCCAATCCAACTCCGCCCAAGTGCTGGCCTCATTCAAGACTTCAGCTCCACTTCTAACATTACCTCATCCCTGGCCCTGGGAGCACACATGGGAAAGGAATAAAGGCAGGGCTCCCCCATTTCCTGGCGTGCATCCCTCCCTTCCTGAGGAAGAGATGCTGAGTCCCAAGCCCACTTAGAATCTGCAGAGGGAGGCTGGGTGCAGTGACTCACGCCTGTAATCCCTGCACTTTGGGAGGCTGAGATGAGTGGATTACCTGAGGTCAGGAGGTGGAGACAAGCCTGACCAACATGGTGATACCCCGTCTGTACTAAAAATACAAAAGAATTAGCTGGGCTTGTTGGTGCATGCTTGTAATCCCAGCTACTCGGGAGGCTGAGGCAGGAGAATCACTTGAACCTGAGAGGCGGAGGTTGCCATGAACCAAGACTGAGCCACTGCACTCCAGCCTGGGCAACAGAGCAAGACTCTGTCTCAAAAAAAAAAAATTAAAAGCAAGAAAAAGAATCTGCAGAGGGTAGTTAGTGCCTTATGGAGGGCTTCTGACTAGGAAGGCCTGCAGCTGCAGGTGGCCCCTTCCTCTCCCTGCAGAAAAAGCTGGAAGGGGTGGGAGGGTGTGTGTGGGGTGGGGACTGGGGCTATGCAGGTTCCCGACCTGGCTCAGTCTTTGGCACCCTCTACAGGACAGTTCCAATCCCAGACCTGGGCTTTGGACAACTAAATCCTCTGCCCTCTCCCACCAATGGAGCCGGGCCCCAGAAGTTCCTAGGACTTACCCACCGTCCAGCATGCTACGTAGCAAGTGTCCTTAGAGTCTGCAGACCCAAAACCCCTCCCTTGTGTGTCAGCACTGGGTCACCTGCTGAAAGTCCAAACTGCCTGCCTATTGTTTGAGGCCCAGTCAGGTCTTTGCCCCAAAAGTCCTCTTGGACTGCCGCTGGTCCCCAGGCTATCTCCTGAGCCCACCTCGGTCCCGGAGCTCCCAGGCTGCTGAGGCCGAGCCCCACACCCTGGACCAGCTCTGGCTCCTTCACCGGGGCCTTGGTGGCCTTTCCTAAGGGAGGGGTTTTCCCGAGGACAGGGTCTAGGTTCCCCCCACCTCCCGCTCCTCAGACTACAGGCCCTCAGAGGACTTGGCCTGGGCTTCTACCTCTTTTCTGAGACTAGTGTTTCTCTGCTGGTGTGTCCTCCTTCCTCTCAAACCAGGGGCCCCTGAGAACTGGGCCTGAGTCTCCCTTTCCCCCTTCAGAATGGGGGCTCCCTGAGAACTGGCCCAGGGCCCCTTCCCTCCCCTCCCCTTGGCTGTTGATCTCCAACACTTCTACCTGCAGTCCCATTCTACGAAGCTCTCCCCATCGCTGGGGACTCAGAGGCCTCTGCAGTCTCCCCGACGGTGGGGGTCCTGGAGGGCTTCCTCAGGCTTCAGTCCCAGAGTCAGGCTGCCAGACGTCGATCACCACCTGCAGAGGTCTGTCCTGTGGACGCTGACTCAACGACTGAGGAATGAATCACTCTCACACCTGGTTCAGTGAGTCAAGTGGGCTAGGGATGATTGTCGCTGCTTTCAGAGGGTAAGATGCAGCCAATTGGCCAAGACTCCCTGCACATCCACATCTTTATTCAGTAAAAGATTTCATAACAGAGCTTCTACCAACACACTGGTGGATAATTAGCATGGCTAAAAGAGTGGTTTTATGAATGATAAAAGCTTTAGGTTCTGGGCCCAGAGCAAACACTATGAACGGGTAATTCCCCTTTGATCTCCCCCTGAGAGGGTTATCCAGCACAAAGTTTACATGAGTACAGAGTTACAGTAGAGACAAAGGGATGTGGGCTAAACAGACTTAAAGGAAAGCCTCTTATCGTCCCTATCTCTTCCCTAAGGTAATGGACTGGCTGCCTTCAACCTGTCCCAATAAAATCTTTTGACCTTCCAAAAGGTTTGAGACTTAATCTGTAGCTTTCCCTAATATTTTGCCAGCCACCCCGAGTGAATCTCCACGAGGCTGCACATCGGCTTGGAGGACAGTCCTTAAGTCCCAGAGTGCCCACTTGGAGCTCCACCTCTGACTTCACAAAGGCTGCTTCAGAACTCAGTTTCCATGGCACCGCTGGCAGGAAGAGGGATGCTATTTTGGGCAGTGTATCTGGACTTGTCTCAAGCGGCACCAGCCAAACCCCTGCCTTACTGACCTCTCCCCTGGAGGAGCAGGAGCAGCGCTCGAGGCCGCCCTGGGAGGGCTGAGAGGCGGGCTCTGGACTGGGGACACAGGGACAGCCAAGCCCCAGCTGAGGGTGGAAGCTGAGCCAGGGACGGTCATGGAGGAACAAGATCAGACGCACTTTAACTAAGAAGCCCCCAAGGCAGAGGCTGAGAATCAGAAGATATTTCAGCAGAGTGAGTGGGGCTCCAGGCAGGGTGGGGTTGGGCCAGCCTTCTCAGTATCCAGACCTGGAAGGGACACTCCCTTGGTACCATACAGGGAGGAGGGGACTGTGGGACTGTCAGGGGAAGGAACCCCCGCTGGGAGTGAAAGGCCTGGCATTCTTGTTCTGTTGCAGTCCTGTGTTGCTGTGTGACACAAGCACACAGACCCTTTCTCTTGGCCTCAGTTTCCTTACCTGTAATTTGGCTGTTGGGAGGACCAGCAGTGGGGCAGAGATGGCAGGTATGTGCTGCGTTAGGCTGTCAGCAGAGTATGGGGTGGGGTGAGGAGAGAGCTGAAGACCATTGGCACTGGACCACAGCGGGAGGGGTGCAGGCCAGAGATGGGTCAGCTGCCGGCTTGCTAGAGTCATTCCTTCCACGAAGTCCCCTCCTGTGGGGCTGGAGGATTTCTGCAGTCGGGGCTGGGGATGTGAGTTCATGCTGCAGCTAGAGGGAACTGGGCTAGAGAATGAGGACAGATAGTGTGAGGGGATTTGGGGCTACCTTCCTGCTGTCAGAGAGAAAGATAGGAGCACAAAGGGAAATTTTTTCTTTTGAGGCAGAATTTCACTCTTGTTGGCCAGGCTGGAGTGCAATGGTATGATCCCGGCTCACTACAACCTCCGACTCCCAGGTTTAAGCGATTCTCCTGCTTCAGCCTCTGGAGTAGCTGGGATTGCAGGAGTGTGCCAGCATGCCTGGCTAAGTTTTTGTAGAGACAGGATTTCTCCATGTTGGTCAGGCTGGTCTCGAACTCTTGACCTCAGGTGATCCGCCTGCCTCAGCCTCCCAAAGTGCCGTGATTACAGGGGTGAGCCACTGTGCCCAGCATACAAATAGGAATTTTTAGGTGAGGTGCACAGGTGAAACGAGTTTTCAGGGCCTAATCCTGTGTGTTCATCGTGTGTGTGTGTGTGTGTGTGTGTGTGTGTGTGTGCGCGCAGGTCCTGGACAGTCACACTTTAGCAGCAAGAGGGCTTGAGGTTAGACTAAATGTATAGCATGCAAATATGAGAGGCTGGAGCCACTAAGCAGAGGCTGAGGGTGTCACCACAGTCCAAAGCCAGGTTGCAGACAGGGAAGATGAGGAAGACTGCTGGAGGGTCTGGCCTGGGGTTGGTCCTGTGGCCAGCATGGGTGACTGGGGGTCCAGGGCATCTCCTCATTGGCTGAGCACTGCTCCTCCCTTTCTGCTGCTAGGCTGGGTTAAGGGAGTGGCACTGGCAGGAGCTGCCCCGAGGCTTCTCCCCTGTGGGCTGAGGTCTGATGAAAGTGTAGGGTCACGTACTGTGTCTTCAGCCCTAGTGACCTTTCTCTGGCTTCACAGCATCTACAAATCTGCCAGACAAAACATGATTCACGCATCCAAGCACAGGCGGTAAGTACATCACCCTGTTCCCCAACTCCAGCCCCCTGTCCTCCACCTAGCACACCTCAGTGTCCTCCTTGCCCCTCCTCAGCCTCTCCCTTGAGGCAGCTGTTCCCCCTCGACCTCCTCCTCCCCACCCACCCACTAGCCTATGCGGTTCCAGAAGAAGAACGTCTTCCACCGTCTCTCACATCCCTGTGGTGCAGCCAAGCCTGGGCTGGGTCCTGAGGTGAGGGGAGGCTCAGAAAGACTTGGATGAGGGTCAAGGCATGCAGGTGGCCTTCAGCTGAACTGAACTCAGCACCTCTCACCCTCTCAGGCTCAGCTATCTTTGGGGTGAACAAGAACCAGTCCTTGCAATGGCCAAGGCCCTGCCTATCTAGTCGTTGTTACCTCTCTGGCCTCCCCATTCTAGGCCCTGCTCTCCTTCCTTCAGCCACACTGAGTTTCTTTTCTTTCTTCTTTTTTTTGTTTTTTTGAGATTAAATCTTGCTCCATTGCCCAGGCTGGAGTGCAGTGGCTCGATCTTGGCCCACTGCAATCTCCACCTCTCGGGTTCAAGCAGCCTCCCAAGTAGCTGGGACTACAGGCACCTGCCACCACACCCAGCTAATTTTTGTTTTTTTAGTAGAGACAGGGTTTCACCTTGTTGGTCAGACTGGTCACGAACTCCTGACCTCAGGTGATCCACCCACCTCAGCCTCCCAAAGTGCTGGGATTACGGGTGTGAGCCACCTCGCACTACCTTTTTTTTTTTTTTTTTTGAGACAGAGTTTTGCTCTTGTTTCCCAGGCTGGAGTGTAATGGCGCAATCTCGGCTCACCGCAACCTCTGCCTCCTGGGTTCAGGCAATTCTCCTGCCTCAGCCTCCCGAGTAGCTGGGATTACAGGCACACGCCACCATGTCCAGCTAATTTTTTTTTTTTGTATTTTTAGTAGAGATGAGGTTTCGCCATATTGGCCAGGCTGTTCTTGAGTGATCAGGTGATCCACTTGCCTCAGCCTCCCAAAGGGCTGGGATTACAGGCCCGAGCCACCACATCTGGCTACCTTCCACCATTCTTTCTACCACTACCCTACTCGCCCATAGCCACGTTAGGCCACCACCTGCCCATTTTCAAAACACCCTTCAGTTCCCACCTCCCATGCCTCCCCTGAGGTCCCCCAGTCCCAAGCTTCTTCTCTCTAGTGGTGTTGCCATTACCCATCTCTTCCATTAAATGGAGTGACCTAAGGGTGGAGAGTGGGTTTTAACTTTGTATTCCTGGTACTTAACTCATAAGTAGATGCTCAACACTTTTTTTTTTTTTTGAGACAGAGTCTTCCTCTGTTGCCCAGACTGGAGTGCAGGTGGTGTGATCTCGGTTCACTGCAACTTCTGCTTTCTGAGTTTAAGCAATTCTCATGTCTCAGCCCCTCTAGCTGGGATTGTAGGTGCCTGCCACCATGCTGGCTAATTTTATTTTTAGTAGAAATGGGGTTTCGCCTTGTTGGCCAGGCTGGTCTTGATCCACTTGCCTTGGCCTCCCAAAGTGGTGGGATTACAGGTGTGAGCCACCATGCCTGGCCAACAAATGTTTGTTGAATGAAGAGATGTTGGTTAGCAGGTTAAATTGTTGGCTTGTGGTTAGATAGTTGATAGTTGACCGATTGATTAGATAATTAAATGGGTTAATAGCTGGTTAACAGGAGAATCAGTTAGTTAAGTTGATAGATTAGTCATAGGGTTAGTAAGCCACCAGGCGTGGTGGTTCACACCTATAATCCCAGCACTTTGGGAGGCTGAGGCAGGAGGATTGCTTGAGTCCAGGAGTTTGGGACCAGCCAGGGCATCATGGCAAAACCCCATGTCTACAAAAAATAGAAAAAAATAGCCAGGAATGGTGGCATGCTCCTGTAGTCCCAGCTACTTGGGAAGCTGAGGTGGGAGGATCCCTTGAATCTGAAGCTGAGGTGGGAGGATCGCCCGGGAAGTCTAGGCTGCAGTGAGTTGTGACTGTGCCACGGCGTTCCAGCCTGGGCGACACTCAAAAAAAGAGAGAGAAGGAGGCCGGGACTGGTGGCTCATGCCTGTAATCCCAGCACTTTGGGAGGCCGAGGCGGATGGATCACAAGGTCAAGAGATCAAGACCATCCTGGTCAACAGGGTGAAAACCAGTCTCTACTAAAAATACAAAAAATTAGCTGGGCATGGTGGCGCGTGCCTGTAATCCCAGCTACTCAGGAGGCTGAGGCAGAATTGCCTGAACCCAGGAGGCAGAGGTTGTGGTGAGCCGAGATTGCGCTATTGCACTCCAGCCTGGGTAACAAGAGCGAAACTCCGTCTCAAAACAAAACAAAAAAAAAAAAAGAGAGAGAGAGAGAGAAGGAAAGAAAATAACAAGCGTTAGAGAGTTGTGAGCATTTAGTTCCTGGTTAGCAGCTTACTTAGGCTCTGGTTGGCTGCGAGTTCCTTGCTTTGTGGGCCGGCTTTCTTGGGCTCCTCTTCTTAGTCTGTGCCTTTTCTTTGAGCTCTCTCATCTTGCCCATGGCTCAGATGACCATCTGTGATTTGCTGACCTCCAAATGTTTCTCTAAGTGAGACCACACGACCAGCTGCCTCCTCACTGGCCATCCCCCCCAGGTTTCTTGTGGGCTCCTCACCCTCAACATGCCCAGAAGGAGCCTCCTCGTTCATTCGCCTGAAGCTGGTTCCCATGCTTGTCATTCTGCTGCCCTACCAGGACCTGAGGGCATCGCTGAGCCACCCCACTCCCTTCCCTCTCTAACCGAATGCCAAGCCTGTCAGCTTGACTGTGCTCTTGTGGCCATTGGCACTGCCATCTCCATGGCTCAGGCTGCCACCCCCTCTCCATCCATCTGTGGAGAAGCTGATGCTCACCCTGCCTCCACTCCACTTCCTTCATCCTGGCCTCCACAGGGGAGGTAGCTCTCCTGCTGAAATCCTCCACTTGGCCCACGGCCTGCTGGTAGACTTCAGACTTCCTAATATGGGCAGGAGGCCTTCTGCCATCTGGCCCTGGCCCCTCTCTGCCCATCTCATGCCACCTCCACTCCTCTGAGGCCAGCCCATTCCTGTACATTGAATATTACCTTGACTGCAGGCCTTTCATATGCCATTCCTATGCCCAGAATGATCCCCGCCTCCCCGGAGGCCCCTTTACCTGGCCAGCCTTCTTTTCTTGACCTAAATTTCCCTTTCTCTAGGAGAGCCTCCTACCTCGCCCCAGGCCATTCACTTCCTCCACATGCCCCATGGTGCCCATTCTTTCAACTGTGGCAATGCTCATCACACTGCATAGTAATTGCTTAATTAATTGCTTTTCTCCCCAAGGGCTGGGATCCTACCAATGTCCTTTACTGCACTGCCTGAACATTTTTGCATAACAGATTTAAGACATCTTGGGTTCATTAGGTTGGTCAGTGGTTATCTGTTGCTACTGTGCCTTGCCTGCTGGGTGGTGATGAGGAAGGAGCCAGGCTTCCAGGATTCTCTTGATGTTGTTGGCTTTCTGCTCTGTCCACTTCTTTCCCCTCTTCTGTGGTTACCTCCAGCATGGGAGCTGGAGCTGGGTGGGGGCCCATGGATGGTCACCTCACCCTGCTAGGGAGATCAGCAGCTCTCCTTGGGGCTCCTAAATCCTCCTGGCCTCATAGCAGCAAAAAGTAAGCAGAGGAAGTGAGAGATGTTCAGGCATGGAATGAAACATCTTCCACTTCTCAGCTGAGATCCTCTGTTTATAGCTCACCCATTTCAGTCCTTGCCCTATTCCTTACCCCAGAGAAACAAACCCAGGGATGAGTAGATGGAGGGGAATGCAGAGTTGCATGGATAATCCACTGGGCCCCCTCCAACTCCAGCTCCCATGCAGCATCATACAGGGGGGTCTCCTTACTCCATGACCAGCCCCCTCAGCCCTGAAAAAGAGACCCTGCCAATGCAAGCAGCAGCCCAAAGACAGTCCTGGAAAGGTGCCATAGAAGTAGGGGAGAGGTGGACAGAGCAGGAAGCCAAGAACACCAAGAGAATCCTGGAAGCCTGGCTCCTTCCTTGTCGACACACAACAGACAACAACCAGCAATGAACCAAAGATGTATTGAATCTACCATGACTACTATGTTCAGGCAATGCAGTGAGGAAACTGGTTTGGGAAGAAAAGCAGTTAATAAATTAAGCCTTTTTTTTTTTTTTTTTTTTTTGGAGACAGGGTCTCACTCTGTCACCCAGGCTGGAGTACAGTGGTATGATCTCAGCTCACTGCAAACTCCACCTTCTGGGCTCAAGCAATCTTCTCACCTCAGCCTCCCCAGTAGCTGGAAACAAGCATGCACCACCACGCCTGACTCATTTTTTAATTTTTTTATAGAGATGAGGTTTTGTCGTTTTGCCCAGGCTGGTCTTGAACTCCTCGTCTCAAGCGATCAGCCTGCCTCAGCCTCCCTAAATGCCGGGGTAACAGGCGTGAGCCACTGTGCCTGGCCTACTTAAGCAATTACTGTGCAGTGTGATGAGCACTGCCACAGCTGAAAGAGTGGGCACCATGGGCATGTGGAGGAAGTGAATGGTCCAGAGGAGTGGGTAGGAGGCAGGAGGCTCTCCCAGAGGAAGGGAAATTTAGGTCAAGAAAAGAAGGCTGGCAGGGTAAAGGAGCCTCCCGGAGGCTGGGCATAGGAATGGCATGTGCAAAGGCCTGCAGCCAAGGCAGTAAATGATGTGCAAGGATGGGCTGGCCAGAGGAGTTGAGGGGCTGGTGTTGGCTTCCGGGCATCCAGATAGTGAGATAGCAGAGTGACTAGTCTAAACAAGCACTAAGGCCACACCTAGAGGTATCTGTCCCTGTTCTTCCTTTTTTTTGAGATGGAGTTTAGCTTTTGTTGCCCAGCCTGGAGTGCAATGGTGAGATCTTGGCTCACCACAACCTCCACATCACAGGTTCAACTGATTCTCCTGTCTCAGCCTCCAAAATAGCTGGGATTACAGGCATGCACCACCATGCTGGCTAATTTTGTATTTTTCAGTAGAGACGAGGTTTCATTATGTTGGTCAGGCTGGTCTGGAACTCCCAACCTCAGGTGATCCACCCGTCTCAGTTTCCCAATGTGCTGGGATTACAGGCATGAGCCACCATGCCTGGCCCCATTTCTTTCTCTTTATTTTCCAGCCCCACACCCCACCTTCCTCAAACTCTAGTCCTATACCTCCCCTTATACAAAGATTTGGGACCTATTACTGTTTCATCTACCTGTCCATCTAACCATCCACTTGTTAACTAAATATATATCAAGTGCCAGGCACTTTGGGAAGCTCTGAAGATCTAGTTGAGAGTAAGGCAGATTCCCCAGTTCTCACGCATTCAACAAATATTTATTGCACATCTACTGTGTACCTGGCATTGTGCTAGGCACTGAAGATACACCAGGAAGTGAGATCCAGTCCTTCCTTTTCTCCCTCCTTCCCTCCTGTTCATTCATTCATTCATTCATTTATTCATTCACTCGCTCTCTCACACACCTCTGATTGCATTGACCTGGTTGCAGAGCCTGGTGCATTTTGCTGACACCTTCGTCTTTGACAGAACCCGGAGCATGTTTCAGTGCTCAGTGCTGTTTATAAAGCTCAGCAGCAGACTTTTCCATACCTCATGCTGTTTGTAGAGTGCCTCACTGTTGCCCTCACCTGGCCTGTGACCCAAAAGCCCTGGCTCCAGCAGATAGGCAAGCAGACAGACGGACAGACTGACGGACATAGACAACTGAGGTCTACTTCCAAGCTTGCTGTCTCCCACCCTGCTTTTTCTCAGAGGCTTGTTGGCACCACGGATTGCACTTTCAGCCCCCCACGGGCCCCTCTGCAAAGTGGCCTCACTGGTGTGCCATTTTTACTGGCCCAGGTCCAGCTAGAAGGAAGAAGGGGTATGGCCTGGCCATCTACCCCAGTTCCTCTCCATGTCCCCATGGCTCTCAAGGTCTCTGATTCCAGTTGTCCCGGCTGCCCTGGGCAAGAGGAGGTATGTGTGCAAGGCTGCTGGGTTACCTATTAACTCAGCTGTGAGCTGAAGAGCCGATGGGCAGCAGGCAGACACTGGAGTCTTCTTTCTGTCCGTGGGCTCGGGCTGCTTTCTCAGGTCCACCCGCAGCTCCAAAATGGTTTCCTGGTCCGGGATAACAAGGATACAGCAAATACTGCAGAAGAAGTTGGTGCGAGAGTTCCTGGCCGAGTTCATGAGCACGTATGTCATGATGGTGAGTGGGTGGGCAGTGTGAAGTGGGTGGGGCTTGGCCAGGGCCATCCATGGCCCCCTCCCCATGCTGACCCAGTCACATTGTGTATTCCTTGCCTCTGAGCTGGGAGCCTGGGGAAGCAGCAAAGGAAAGTAAGGAGGAGGCCTTTCTCATCAAGTCTTTTTGGACAGAAAGGGATCATAATATGTGGGGGTCAAATGAAACCATGTGCTGGGGTATCTGGGGCACGGCTGGAAGTAGGGAGAAGGGAAACCCAGGGTAAAGAGATTGAAGAGGGCCGGATGTGGTGGCTCACACCTGTAATCTCAGCACTTTGGGAGGCTAAGGTGAGCGGATCACCTGAGGTTGGGAGTTCCTAGCCAACATGGTGAAACCCCGTCTCTACTAAAAATACAAAAATTAGCTGGGCATGGTGTCACACACCTGTAATCCCAACTACTTGGGAGACTGAGGCAGGAGAATCTCTTGAACCTGAGAGGCAGAGGTTGCAGTGAGCAGAGATCGTGCCACTGCACTCCAGCCTGGGCGACAGGAGTGAAACTCCATCTCAATAAAAAAAAGAGAGAGAGATTGAAGACCTTGACTGTCAGGCTCTGAAAATGAATCCAGAGGGCAATGGGGTGATGCTGAAGGCTGGCAAGCAGGGGAGTAGTGACATGATCAGATTTGGATGTTAATGGTAATTTTGGGTGCAGTGTGGAGCATAAGCAGGACAGGCAAGGCTGGCGAGAGGGAACCAGTTAAGAGGCTGTTGTTGATCTGGGACAGAAAGAGGGTAGGCGGGGCGCAGTGGCTCACGCCTGTAATCCCAGCACTTTGGGAGGCCGAGGAGGGTGGATCACCAGGTCAAGAGATCGAGACCATCCTGGTCAACATGGTGAAACCCCGTCTCTACTAAAAATACAAAAAATTAGCTGGGCATGGTGGTGCGTGCCTGTAATCCCAGCTACTCAGGAGGCTGAGGCAGGAGAATTGCCTGAACCCAGGAGGCGGAGGTTTCGGTGAGCCGAGATCGCGCCATTGCACTCCAGCCTGGGCAACAAAAGCAAAACTCAGTCTCAAAAAAAAAAAAAAAAAAAGAAAGAAAAAAGAAAGAGGGTGGTGGCTGGTCTGGGGTTGGAGAAGAAAGTGTGTGTTTGAGGGCTGTGGAAGATGGAATCGAGACTCTGCCAGCGGAAGATGTGGGCAAAGCGCCGATGAGCTGTTGTTCTGGAGCACCGGGCCAGCCCAGGGCGAGAGGTGAGGCTGGTTTGGATGTGAGCAGGCAAGATGCCCATGGCTTGAGATGCTCGTGGAGAAATCCAGGAGATAGCTGAACACAGGCAGGGGCTGGAGCTCAGGAGAAGCTTGGTCTGGAAGGAAAGAGTTGAAATTCATCAGAACACAGGTGGTGGTTGTCAACATTCTCCAGAGAGAGTGCACAGAAAGAGAAAAAGATGGTTTGAGGACAGAGCCCTGAGGAATGAAGAGGTGCGCGCAAAGGAGCCTGAGAAGAAACAGTCAGAGGGGTGGGAGGAGAACCAGAAGGGACTGCGTGATAAAGGGGGTAGTGGTTCCACCAGAAAGAAGCCGTCAGTGGTGTGGGCAGCTGCAGATGGTCCATGCAAGGTGAGCACTAGCAAGAGGCCCCAGGGTTTGGCAACGTGGAGGTTGCTGGTAACCTTGACAAGGGCTTTTTTTTGTTTTTTGAGACGGAGTTTTGCTCTTGTTGCCCAGGCTGGAGTGCAATGGAATGATCTTCGCTCACTGCAACCTCCGCCTCCCAGGTTCAAGCAATTCTGCCTCAGCCTCCTGAGTAGCTGGGACTACAGGCATGTGCCACTGTGCTCAGCTAATTTTTGTATTTTTAGTAGATATGGGGTTTCATCATTTTGGCCAGGCTGGTCTCAAACTCCTGAACTCAGGTCACCTGCCCACATCGGCCTCCCAAAGTGCTAGGATTACTGGCATGAGACACCGCACCTGGCCCACAACTCTAGCTCCCTTATTGGTCAACAGGAACACTAACATAAAGCTGGAGGACTTGTGTGAAGAAGGTCAAGTGCCAGCACAAGTATACATGTGGTACACAGATGTTGATCCCTCGTTATTAGGACAGGTGCTCTCAGCTGCTCTCTCCTCTCTGTATCTGGCCCTCCCCTGCTCCTCTCTTACCTCCCCACCTGCTTTGGCTCCTGAGCTGTGAGGACAGCAGTTGGATCCTGTCCCTCCTTAATCCAGGGCAAAGTAATTCACTTACGACAAGACATTCCAGCCCCATGAGGGCTGTTAAACCTTGGATCCTGGGAGGCAGGAGGGTGTGTTCTTCCAGAGCTGTTAGGAAAAGCAGGCACCACCCACATCCTTGATACCTGCCCACATCTATGTTTCTCTTCCTTTTATTGAGTTTTTTTTTTTTTTTTGAGACGGAATTTCACTCTTGTTACCCAGGCTGGAGTGCAATGGTGTGATCTCGGCTCACCGCACCTTCCATCTCCTGGGTTCAAGCAATTCTCCTGCCTCAGCCTCCCGAGTAGCTGGCACTACAGGCGTGCACCACCATGCCCAGCTAATTTTTGAATTTTTAGTAGAGACGGGGTTTCACCATGTTTACCAGATGGTCTCAATCTCTTGACCTCATGATCCACCCGTCTCGGCCTCCCAAAGTGCTGGGATTATAGGCGTGAGCCACTGCGCCTGGCCTTTATTGAGATTTTTATTGAGCACCTAATGCATCCTGGGCACTGTGATGCTAAGCCCCTTACATGTTGCATCTTCCCAAATCCTGTGAAGTAGGTACTATCATCCCAGTTTCACAGATGGGAAAACTGAGTCTCCATGAGACTAAGCCTCTTGCCCAAGGTCACACTTTAAGTCAAGATTAAATCCAGTCCAGTCTAATATTATAGTCTTTTTTTTGAGTTGGAGTCTCGCTCTGTCACCCAGGCTGGAGTGCAGTGGTGTAATCTCGGGTCACTGCAACCTCCACCTCCTGGGTTTAAGCGATTCTTGTGCCTCAGCCTCCAGAGTAGCTGGAATTACAGTTGCATGCCACCATGCCCAGCCATTTTTTTTTTTTTTTTTTTTGAGACGCAGTCTTGCTCTGTTGCCCAGGCTGGAGTGCAATGGCACAATCTCAGCTCACTGTAACCTCTGCCTTCCACGTTCAAGCAATTCTCCTGCCTCAGCCTCCTAGGTAGCTGGGATTATAGGCACCCACCACCATGCCCGGCTAAGTTTTTACTTTTACTAGAGGCAGGGTTTCACCATGTTTGCCAGTCAGGTCTTGAACTCCTAACCTCAGGTAATCTGCCCTCCTTGGCCTCCCAAAGTGCTGGGATTATTGGCGTGAGCCATCACGCCTAGCCCAATTTTTATATTTTTAGGAGAGACGAGATTTTATCACGTTGCCAAGGCTGGTCTTGAAGTCCTGACCTCAAGTGATCCTCCCACCTCAGCTTTGCAAAGTGTTGAGATTACAGCATGAGTCACTGTACCTGGCCTAATATCACATTCTTGACCCTTAACCTCTATGCTCTGTCCTTTAGCTTAAATATAGCTGGCTTTTAAAGACTCTGGCTTGCCGGGCGCGGTGGCTCACGCCTGTAATCCCAGCACTTTGGAAGGCCGAGGTGGGTGGATCACAAGGTCAAGAAACCATCCTGGTCAACATGGTGAAACCCCGTCTCTACTAGAAATAGGAAAAATTAGCTAGGAATGGTGGCGTGCGCCTGTAGTCCCAGCTACTCGGGAGGTTGAGGCAAGAGAAATGCTTGAACCCAGGAGGCAGAGGTTGCGGTGAGCCGAGATTGCGCCATTGCACTCCAGCCTGGGTAACAAGAGCAAAACTCCGTCTCAAAAAAATAAAAATAAAGACTCTGGCTTGTTAATGCTCCCCCAGATGGGGGTAAGGTAATCACTTTCAGGTAGTTCAATACTCCTCTCTGGGCCTCAGTTTCCCCATCTATAGAGTGGGAGAAAAATTCTTACTGTGCAGATTTGCTGTGAGGATTGAAGACAATAACACTTGTAAAATAACTTTGTGAGGTGTAAGCCTATATGGGACATTGTATTGTCGTTATTTTTAGTTGCCAAGCTGTGCCAAGAAGTGGGGGCTTTAATAGGAATCTCTGTGAGTCACCAGGGTGAAGGTTTTGCCAGAAAAGCTAGTGTGACGTTGGCCCCCATTTATTGCAGCCAGGATGAGGGAAGTGGACAGATTCACATTGCAGCTTCCAAGGGCGTTGCCCTTGAAGCTGGCCTCCTGGCTGTTGGGGAGACTTGGATGGGCCATAATCACTGACCAGGGAGAGGTGGGGCTGGAACCATCCGGGCCCTGAAAACCTGCCATACATGTGAGCCAGGGGGCAAGGGTTGCAGATCACATGCTACGGGGCCAAGAGAGCCACAACTCAGGGTGGGAGGGACTTTGGCTGGCTGCAGAGTGCCAATCTGTGCAAGGCTGGAGCTGCCGCCATGCCAGCTGACTGTTGCCATGGAGGGCGGAATGCAGGCCATGTTGCCTGAGCTTCTTATTTTCAAGACAGATAGAAACTCCTGTTCTGCAAAACCAAGTGATCCAAACAAAACCTGCGTGCTGATGAATTATGGCATGGGATGCCAGTTGGCAACCCTGACACAGGAAATCATGTGGGGTTCACTCGCTCATCCAGTGTTTTTTTGTTTTTTTTTTTTGAGACAGAGTCTCACTCTGTCACCCAGGCAGGAGGTGGAGGTTGCAGTGAGCCGAGATCACACCACTGCACCCCAGCTTAAGTGACAGAATGAGACTCTGTCTCAAAAAAAAAAAAAATTTAGCTGGGTGCCATAGTACATGACCATAGTCCCAACTACTAGGGAGGCTGAAGTGAGAGGATCACTTCTGCCCAGGAGATGGAGGCTGTGATGAGCCCTGATCATGGCACTGCACTCCATCCAGCCTAGGTAATAGAGCGAAACCTTGTCTCAAAAATCAAACAAATAAAACAGAAGCACTAGAAAGCAAGGCGTGCCTGGAGCAGTGCAGTTGTTTGGTTTGAGGCCATCTGGCATAGGTAAGTGCCTGGATTTAATCCTGGCTCACCAGGTACAGGCTGTGTGACTTTGGACAAGCCATTGAAGTTCTCTAAGCTTCAGGTTACTGTCTGTCAAGTGGGGGAGAATAAAATAGCACCTAACTCATAAGATAGGTGTCAGAGTTAAAGGAGATGGTCAGTATAACTCACTGGCATGTAGTCAGTGCTCAATAAATGGTTATTATTATGTAGTAGTAAAACTATTGCCTAATACAAAGAATATTGGGGTAGATATGAAACAGGCAGAAAGGATGAAATTATGAAGGGTCTTAGATGGTGGCCTACTGAGTTTGGACTTTATCCTAGAAGTAGAGGGGAGCCAGTGAGTGAGCATGGGGAAGACCTAATAGGGTTTTTGTTAGGAAGGTCACTCTGGCTACAAGGAAGAGGCTGGGTGAGGTTCGGGGAGAATGTGAGCAGAGCTGATGTGGTGTTAGGGAGGTTGGTGAGGAAACTCCCATTTGCAACGCTGGAGTTTCTGGCTCTGCCAATTGGGATGGGGAACATAGAGTGAGGAGCAGGTGTGCTGCGAGATGGCGAATTTTCTTTTTCTTTCTTTCTTTTTTTTTCTTGAGACGGAGTTTCGCTGTTGTTACCCAGACTGGAGTGCAATGGCACGATCTCGGCTCACTGCAACCTCCACCTCCTGGGTTCAAGCAATTCTCCTGCCTCATCCTCCCAAGTAGCTGGGATTACAGGTGCGCACCACCATGCCCAGCTAATTTTTTGTATTTTTAGTAGAGACGGGGTTTCACTATGTTGACCAGGATGGTCTCAATCTCTTGACCTCGTGATCCACCCGCCTCGGCCTCCCAAAGTGCTGGGATTACAGGCGTGAGCCACCGTGCCCGGCACTTTCTTTTTTTTGAGACAGAGGCTCCCTCAGTCACCCAGGCTGGAGTGCAAAGGTGCGATCTCAGCTCACTGCAGCCTCTGCCTCCTGGGTTCAAGTGATTCTTCTGCCTCAGCCTCCTGAGTAGCTGGGATTACAGGTGCCTGCCATCACGGCTGGCTAATTTTGTATTTTTAGTAGAGATGGGGTTTCACCATGTTGGCCAGGCTGATCTTGAACTCCTGACTTCTGGTGATCCAGAGATGGTGAACTTTCAACAGAGCCTGAGATGCCCGTGGAACACCAGGAAAGTTCCAGTGGTGATTTGGAGATAGGAATCTGGCTCCCCAGTGGAGATTACGGGAATTTTGGTCCATCAGACATAGCTGAAGTTGTGGACCTGGCAAGACCATGCTGGAAGAGACCTTTGGAAAATCAGGAGGTTGTGGGGGCCTTTGGAGAGAGCTTCAGTGTCTGTGATATGTGGAAGTGAAAGCCAGATTGAGAAGGGGGCGTGAGGGAAGGGGTGAAGCAGCTGGCCAGTGTGTTCTCTCCTGCAGTCTGACTGAAGCAGGGACAGGGAGACCAGGAGCCCACAGCTGGAGAGGGAGGCTGGGCAGGGGCAGGACGGTTTGCTGGGAAGGATGAGACTCCAGTCTGTGGGAGCCAGTTAGTGGGAGGATGGAAGGTACAGGGGAAATGGAGGCCTCTTCAGAGGGAGAGGATGGCACAGGAGGCAGGGCTGAAGGGGACAGTGGCTCTAGACTGAGGCTAATGGGCCTGAAGTTTGGCTCCTTCCCCCTGTGAAGGCGACATCATCTGAGGAGCTGTGAGGATGGGCAAGAAGCAGCGGCTTGGGAGAGCCACCTGAGGTCTGTGGAAATGAAGCTGAGGGCAGGAGAGATAGGACCCCACTGCTCCAGCCTTGCAGGGGGTGGGATGGAGGGTGTGTGTGTGTGCATGTGTGTGTGCGTACATGTGTGCACATGCAGGAATGGACGGATTTGGAGGTCCCGTGAAGAAACTTCCTTCAGGCAGGCCTTAAGTGTGAGGAACTCTGATGGCGTGCCATCCATGCCAGCCATCCCCTTCTCACAGCCCTGCCTCACCCCCAAACTTCAGGTGGGCCTGGGGCTGAGGTGCTTGGATGTGTGTCTAAGAGCCTCTGACTCTGCTGCTCCACCCAGCTCTCAGGGGCTCAGATCTGAGAGGCCTCAGCGGGGGCAAAGAGAGGAGGTGGTGAGGAGGGAAGGCTCTGGAAAAAGAGGGCATTGCAGAAGGTCTTTGCCGGCAATGGCAGGAAGGCCCAGGGCATGGGGGTGAGGAGCTAGAACTGGGCTCTGAGCCCTCGTCTGAGGTTGGGGCTCTGGGGCAGGCAGCCCCCTTAGTGGCCCTCCCTTGTAGGTGTTTGGCCTTGGTTCCGTGGCCCATATGGTTCTAAGTAAAAAACATGGGAGCTACCTTGCTGTCAACTTGGCTTTTGGCTTCGGTGTCACCATGGGAGTGCATATGGCAGGCAACATCTCTGGTGAGTAATCCCAGGCCCTGCTGGACTGGGCAAGGCCAGCTGTCCCCCACAGGCTCTTTCCTGTCCGCCCCAGCCAGCCCCTTCTCCGGCACAGCCAGTGCCTCTCCATCTGGCCACCAGGAGGGAGGAGGTCTCCTCCCAACCCCTCGTCTAGGATGTGTCTGCCACAGATTCTTCCTGGGCCCCCGTGACCTGTCATTTTCACTGGCTGGGTCATCTTAGGCAAGTCATTGCCTTCTCTGTTCCTCAGTCTCCTTAACAGTGACAGGAAGGCTGTGGCTCTGGCCCCATGGGGTCGTTGTGAGGGTCAATGAGAGAGCTGTCAGGAGCACGCTCTCTGTGCACACCAGCCATTGCTGTTCTCAGTACAGTCGTCATTGTTGTTTGTTTTGCTCTCACTCCCTGACACACTTGGTCCTGCCCTCAGGGGCCCACATGAATGCAGCTGTGACCTTTGCTAACTGCGCGCTGGGCCGCCTGCCCTGGAGGAAGTTTCCGGTCTATGTGCTGGGTCAGTGCCTCGGCTCCTTTCTGGCGGCTGCCACCATCCACACCCTCTTCTACAGTGAGTGCACTGCCTGGGTGCCCGCCTCTGGCCTCAGTTGCCTCCTCTGAAATTAGGGCAGATCGGACCTTAGTGTCCTGGTTTGTAAAAAATAGCTGGGAGAAAAAAGCCTTGGAGCGCCTCCACCCTCTAACCTATAACCTCATTTCTGGGACCCCGTGGGGCTTCACTGGGGGCAGGTTCACATGACAGTTTGTGTCTCCGCAGCGGCCATTCTCCACTTTTCGGGTGGACAGCTGATGGTGACCGGTCCTGTAGCGACAGCTGGCATTTTTGCCACCTACCTTCCTGATTACATGACATTGTGGCGGGGCTTCCTGAATGAGGTCAGTGGTCCAGGATGAGTACCCTCCCCCTGCCCTCCACCCCTCAGGATGGAGCCAGCAGGGAGCTCTTCCTGATAGACAGGACAAGAACTCTGGATGGAGATTGTACAGAGATGTGTCTCTGCTAGTGGGCTTGGACTGGGGCACTGCTGAGGCACTGTGGCTTGGGGAGGGGCCCTGGTGAGCTGCCACAGCATCTGCTCCTCAGGTGTGGCTGACCGGGATGCTCCAGCTGTGTCTCTTTGCCATCACGGACCAGGAGAACAACCCAGCACTGCCGGGAACACAGGCGCTGGTGATAGGCATACTCGTGGTCACCATTGGGATGTCCCTTGGCATGAACACAGGATATGCCATCAACCCATCCCGGGACCTGCCCCCCCGTATCTTCACCTTCATTGCTGGCTGGGGCAAACAGGTCTTCAGGTACGGCCCCTGCCTAGGCCCATTCTTTCAAGTTTTTCTGTGGGTCCCCTGCATGTTGAGGAGGTATGGGGGGGATGTGAGGGGCAGCATAGGAGGGTCCTGCAGAGCCCTGTGGTGGCCTGGGGAGCAGGAGTGAGTCCCAACATTTCCCCAGACCAGTACGGATACAGATCCTGCACCTGCACTGAGTGTCAGCCCTGTCCCTGAATCGAGCTGAGGCCAACCAGGGCCCTGGGCTGAAGTGTCTCGTGGGGTATCCTGGGGATGACTCCTCTGCTTATACTGTCTTGGCCTGAGGTGGATGAGGGTGCTGTCCTGGACATCAGCCCCCCTCAGCAGGCCTCTGCCTCTTGCCTGCAGCGATGGGGAGAACTGGTGGTGGGTGCCAGTGGTGGCACCACCTCTGGGTGCCTATCTAGGTGGCATCATCTATGTGGTCTTCATTGGCTCCACCATCCCACGGGAACCCCCAAAATTGGAGGACCCTGTGACGTATGAAGATCACAGGATAACCGTATCGACCAAGATGGAACCTCATGCATCTGTGGCCTCTCCCCTCACCCCTGTCTCCGTGAGCCCTGACAACAGACCTTCAGTCCGCCTGGCCCCCACCTTACAGGAATCCATGGCCCAAGAACACTTCTAAGTAGAGAGTCTTTGTGATCCCACCCCCACCCCAATAAAGCAAGCCTTATCCCACAGCAGAACCCCACTTCCTGGGGACCTGTGGTTGGGCTCCCCTCCTGGGTTCTTCCAGGAGCTCTAGGGCTATGCTTTAGCCCAAGGTGTAGGGGTGAGGCACCTTGAGTCTTTCACACCCTGGGAACTGGGATGCCCCGGGGAGAGAGCGGGGAAGAGCTGACCTGTGCCCTCAGTAGGAACAGGGTGAGATGAAAGAATGACAGAAACAGAAAGGGATTTTCAGGCATGGGGGAAGGAAGGGCGGTTTTGGGGAAAGAACCATAGCTGGCTGGCTGATGGAGGACCAGCTTTGGAGATACTTTGAGGGGATCCTGAGATTGAACTCGACTCTCCCCTGGTTCTTCCCTTCCCAGAGTTCTGGCCAGTTCTTGGACCAGACAAGGCAAGGCCCAAGAATGTAGATCAGAATTTCTTAGCCTTTTTTTTCCATTAGCGCCTTCCCCAGTAGCCTTTTAGATATTTTTTTTCTTAATCACATGAAATTTTAATACCACAGATATACTATATATCTGTTTATGTACTGTATATGTTCTGTACTTTATACATAAAAAAGAGTAAGATTTTTTTTTCACCTCCCCTTTTAAGAATCAGTTTTAGGCTGGGCTCACGCCTGTAATCCCAGCGCTTTGGGAGGCTGATGCAAGTGGATCACCTTAGGTCAGAAGTTTGAGACCAGCCTGGCCAAGATGGTGAAATCCCATCTCTACTAAAAATACAAAAAATTACCCAGGCATGGTAGTGGGCGTCTGTAATCCCAGCCACTCGGGAGGCTGAGACAAGAGAATTGCTTGAACTGGAGAGGCGGAGGTTGCGGTGAACCGAGACCGAGCCATTGCACTCCAGCCTGGGCCACAGGAGCGAAATTCTGTCTCAAAAAAAAAGAATCAGTTTTAATTCACTTGAGAAGGCATGCTATAGATTGAAGGCTGGTAAGGGGTTGGACTCCTCTTTCTTCTTCCTGGTGCCAGAGTGCTCCTACATGAAGGAATCCCACAGTTGTAAGGAAAATGCAAAGAGGGAAATCCTTCAAACACATGAAGACACAGGAAGAAGCCTCATAGGGAGCAGGTGCAGAGGTCGGGTCGGGGTAGGGGGCCAGGATCCGCTGAGCCTGGGGTCAGGTAAGAATCACTCTGTTGCCTGGGGCTCAGAAGGCAGCATCACTCATGGTTCCTGTCATTGCTATACATTTGCCTTTCAACAATCATTGTGCACCTACTGTGTGCAGGCCCTATCTGGACACTGGGGATGCCCAGTGGATGCACTGGGCTCTGCCTTTGATGGTTGCAGTTTAATGGGGGACAGGTAATTATGAGGAAGAAAGGGAGTGCAGAGTGGGAGGCCTGGAGGCTGTGGGGTTCAGGTTGGGGGAGCTCACATCCAGCCTCTGGGCCAAGGCCAGGAGGCTTTCCAGAGGAGGAGACAGAGCAGGATGTGGTGGGGGGTGTCCTTTCTGGGGCTGAGAGCTGCACTTTACAGTTTGAGGTGATGGGCAGAGGAGACTGGGCTTCCTTCTGGAGGTGGGGGACACGGTGAGGTTTAGAAAGTGCACTTGTTTTGCAATAGCCTTGAAGGAAAAAAGCAAAAAAAATAAAAAGAAAGTGCACTTGAGCTGCAGTGTGTAGGATGCTGGAAATGGTGGAGATGGGCCTGCAAAGAGAGTGGTGGGAAGCAATGACCCAAGAGCAGCAGCTGGGCACCTAATGGGTCAGCACTGTGGGCATGAAGACGAGAGACAGGATTGATCAATACCCAAGAGGTACAATGTGCCAGACTTGGGCTCTGTTTGGATGGAGTGGGTGAGGGAGGGAGAGGGAGGAGTCAGAGATGGCCTCCAGTTTCCAACTTGAGTCTGGGGATTGGAGATGTCCCCACTGAGAGTAGGGCACAAGTGAGGAAATGGTTTGGAGGAAGATGATAGGTTACATCATGGATGTGCTGAGTTTGAGTTGCTGATGGGACTTGGAAGGGGACGTGGGAAAAGGTGTGTGATCTTGAGCAAATATTCAAGCCTTCCGGGCCTTGGCCTTCTTCTCAATTGTAAAATGGCGATAAGAATATTACCTAACATTTGTATTGCTGTGAATATTAAATGCGCTACCACATGTAAAATATTGATTCATTTCTGGCTCAATAAACACAGTTATGCCTTGTATAGTCTGGAGCTCAGAAGTTGAAGACAGGGATTCACGAAGTCATGGCTTTGTGGATGTAGCTAGAGTGTGGAATAATGACAGGAGGGTCAGGGAGCATGGCACAAGGTAGGGTGGTCAAGAGACACTGGACACAACCCAGATGTCCATCCACAGGGGACAGATACATATACTGCTGTGCAACTGCAAATAAAAGAATCCTCTACAATAGCGAAAATTAAGGCTCAACTGACAACTGCAACACACAAAATTCTAGAGGCATAAAAAGTAATACAGTAGCTGGGTGTGGTGGCTCACGCCTGTAATCCCAGCACTTTGGGAAGCTGAGGCGGGTGGATCACCTGCAGTCAGGAGTTCCAGACCAGCCTGGGCAACGTGGTGAAACCCTGTCTCTACTAAAAATATAAAAATTAGCTGGGTGTGGTTCGGTGCCCGTAATCCGATACTGAGAAGGCTGAGGCAGGAGAATCCCTTGATCCTGGGAGGTGGAGGTTGCAGTGAGCCAAGATGCGCTACTGCACTCCAGCCTGGGTGACAGAGCGAGACTCCGTCTCAAAAAAAAAAGTAACACAGACTATATACAGTGTGACACCAGTCTTATAGCCGAAAAGCAAAAATACATTCTTTGCTATATATATATGCATGTAAGAAAACTATTTTAGAAAAAAGAAATGATTCCTACAGGCAGATGGGGAGGAGCACAGTAGTGCAAGCTATTAATAATTTTCTAGTTCTGGGGTTTACATACATTTGTGGGTTTATTATATGATTGTGCTTGGTAACATAAATGACAAGTATTGGTGACATGTATTGTTTGTATGTACTATATATATATATATATATTTTTTTTTTTTTTTGAGACGGAGTTTCATTGTTGTTACCCAGACTGGGGTGCAATGGCACGATCTCGGCTCACTGCAACCTCCGCTTCCTGGGTTCAGGCAACTCTCCTGCCTCAGCCTCCCGAGTAGCTGGGACTACAGGCGCGCACCACCATGCCCAGCTAATTTTTGTATTTTTAGTAGAGACGGGGTTTCACCTCGTTGACCAGGATGGTCTTGATCTCTTGATGTCATGATCCACCTGCCTCAGCCTCCCAAAGTGCTGGGATTACAGGCGTGAGCCACCGCGCCCCGCCTGTGCGATACATTTAAAAAGACAAAGAAGGAATAGCTGTAATGTGAGAACAGGGTAGAGGGGAGGGGTAACAGGTGGGGAGCCTGATGAGATCACAGGAAATCCAGAGAGGATGAGTGTGTATGATGTCCCACGGTGGGAGGAGCTGAGCCAGGGGAACCCCGGCTGGGATTAACCAGGGAAGGGCCCACAGCTGGAAGTCCCCAACTGTACAGTGGCCTTCTGCTGTGACTCTCTGCAAGCCCTTTCCCCTCTCTCACCCTCAGCCGGCCCTGCGAGTCTTTCTCATTCTTGGCATTCCAGAGCAGCATGATCCCAAGGCCTCAGTTACAGCTGAGAAAGGCATTTATGGAGCCTAGGGCCCTGGTTCCTCCCCTCCTCTGCCTCTCCATGAGCACTTCAGCCCCTGGGCATCCTCCTGTCCCTGGGAGGAGCCCTGGAGGTAGGGTGGCCCTGGACAGAGCCCCCACCTGCTGCCCACTGCTCTATCACAGGCTTGCACTAGGCATGCTGCCCCTAACACCTTGCAGGTTCTGGTCCCAACGTCAGGCTCTGATGAGCCCTGACCCGTCGCAGAGCAAGCCTTTTCATTCTCTTGGCAGATTCCAATTGACAGCCTCCAATGTGCCAGGCACCATTCCTGCACTGAGGAAACAGGCATAAGGAAGATAGTAGTCCTGGTCCTCATGGAGCTAACGTTCTATGTAAAATATATGGTGTGTTATAGATGCTATGGAGAAAAAGCAGGACCACTGTATAGAAAGTGTGGGGAAGGGTAAAGAGCAGATGGCCTCTGAGAAGGTGACTTGAGTAAAGACCTGAAGGAGTGATGGAGTGAGCCAGGTCGATACTTGGGGAAAGAACATGCCAGGTGGGAGGAACAGCCAGTTCCCTGGGGGGGAGCTGGAGGGGCCACTGTGCTGGAATGGAAAGAAAGGGGAAAAGATGAGGTCAGAGAAGTAAGGGGGATGGTGGGTGGACCATCCCCAGGCCAGGCCCTGGGGAGAGATGAGAACAAGGGTTGGGGCAGAGGTGAGGGAAGTCTCTGGAGGAGAAAGGCAGGTCCTGTCGAAGGAAGGAAGGAAGGAAGGAAGGAAGGAAGGAAGGAAGGAAGGAAGGAAGGAAGGAAGGAAGGAAGGAAGGAGGGAGGGAGGGAGGGAGGGAGGGAGGGAGGGAGGGAGGGAGGGAGGGAGGGAAGGAAGGAGGAAGGAAGGAAGGAAGGAGGGAGGGAAGGAAGGAAGGAAGGAGGGAGGGAAGGAAGGAGAGAAAAGAATGAAGGAAGGAAGGGAAGGAGGGATTAGGATAAGGTGGGGTGGGTATCATAGCACCTTGTGGGTGCCTGCTCTTGGCTTTGCTGTCATGCACACAAGCACACACGTACACACACGTGCATACACACACCAACACACACACATATGCAGGGTCCCTCCTGTAGATGCATCTGTGCAGCTCTGAGAGCCAGGCTGGGACATGAGCCATGGAGCACTGGATCCTCTCCCATTCTCCCAGTGCCATCATGGACTGGTTGTGTGACCTGGATAGGACCCCTTCCCTCTGTGGGCCTCAGTTTCCCCATCTGTATAGGAGGCTTGGATCTGTGGGTATTGGGGATCCCCCCAGCTCTTCTTACAGCACTTTGAAGCCTCCTGTCATGGCCCTGCTCCCAGACCAGGCCCATCCAGGGCTCTGCAGATGAATGTATGGTCCTCAGCCTGGTAGTCCCAGCTTTGAGAGGAGCTCCTTACCCCTGCCTGGCCTACTCTTCCATTCAGCTCCAGGGATTCCAAGGGATACTGGCAGCACCCTGGTCTGGCTGGTCTTAGGTTTCCTCTCTCAGATGGGGTCCTGCAGTCTAGGAAGAGGTGGAGCAGCCAACTCAGGCCTGGCCTGGTGGTGCTGGCATCATCAGTGTGAGGAGGCCGGAGTCACTCTGAATAGCACAGCTGTTCCACACCCAACCCTGCGCTGATCTTACAGTAGGAACAGGGGAACCTCGAGTGACCCCAGCCTTCCTGTACATGGCAGCTCATACTGTGGCACTTAGCTCAGACAATGAAGCCAGCCCGCCTGGACCCAATATCTGCCCTGCCACTCACTAGCCATATGACCTTAGGTAAGATAATAGCTCCCACTTCACAGCGCTGCTGGGAGGATGACATGGGCGATGCCTGGCACAGGGGAGTTTGTGTGTGCTGCTATCGATGCCCATCTAACATACAGGGAAACTGAGGCTGGGGAGATTGGCTCAGTAAGGGGCAGAGAGCAGGGACTATAGCCCTTGTCAATGTGCCCCTGAAGCCTGCGCTTTAACCCAGAAACCAAGGAAGTGACCTTGCCTAGTTTTTGTTTTTTCAAAATTTTTAAATTTTTTATTTTTTGAGACAAAGTCTTGCTCTGTTGCCCAGGCTGGAGTGAAGTGGCGTGATCTCGGCTCACTGAAACCTCCACCTCCCAGGTTCAAGTGAATCTTCTGCCACAGCCTCCTGAGTAGCTGGGACTACAGACATCCACCATCATGCCCAGCTAATTTTTGTATTGTTAGTAGAGACGGGGTTTCACCGGGCAGTCTTGTTCACCCAGGAGAGGGGTTAGAGGAGCTCCAGCTAGAGGGAATGGCAGGAGCAGAGTTCGGAGCCCACAGAGTTCGGAGTCCCAGGCTGTTCAGTGTGGTTGCAGGGGAGTAGGCAAGGTAGGGAGTGGCTGGAGGTTCTGAGGGGGCCAGGGTAGGCAGTTGGGACTTTCATCTCTTAGAAATTCAGAGAAGACTGTTAAGCCAAGTAATGGCAGAGCCAGATTTATGCCTGAGAAGGGATCCTTTAACCTCTGTGTGGAAGCTGAACTGGAAGGGGAGGGACTGGGGGCAGGGGAGCAAGGAGAGGCAGCTGAATTGACACAGCTGGTGAAGGGTAAGGGAGGAGAGAGATGACCAGAAAAGAGATTCAGAAGCTGGAAGTTTATGGGCCTTGAGTCGGCTGTGGAAAGGGCAGAAGGTGTTGCCCAGGGCTGTGTCTAGGAACTAGGTAGGTGGTGGAGACATCAGAAAACAGTCTGTGGTGGAAAGACGGCTGCGGTATTGAACATGCTGAGTAGGAGAGGCTCATGGGACATCTAGGGAAAGCCAGGGATCTGGGTTGGAGACAGAGCATTTAAGCCCAGGGAGTGGCAGCTGAAGGCTTCAGGTGGACAAGGTAGCCCAGGGAGAGGTTACGGAGCCCTGCAGAGTACCTATATTGAGGGGGTAAGAAAAGGAGAAGAGGCAGCCAAGGCTCATGGCCTCCTTTGGCCCCAGGAGCCTGAATACTCAGGTCTTAACTGACTATGTGCCCTGGAGCCAGGCCCTTCTCTCAAGGGGTTCAGACAGGTCAGGATAAGTTAGAGAAGCCCATCCTCTCCCAGGCAACCTGTAAGAAAACCCTAGAGACCCTCCCTCTGCAGGACTTCTTGTAGCACTGAGTCCTGCAGCTTCAGCCCCCATCTCTGGCTTTGGAAATCTCTCACTCCTGCCCTGTTCTCAGCATCCCGCCTTCAGGATGAGGGTGTGCCCAGGGCATAGTTGCCTTTGAACATCTTCTCTTTCACCCTCCTTCCCTATATGATCTCACCAGCCTTTAAATACCATTACAGGCGCCATTAACAGCTTCCCAAATTAGATCTCCAGCCCAGTCCTGTCTCCAGACTTCAGACTCCCACGCACAACTGCGTACTGGACTGATTTTCATCCCAAGCCTGCTCCTCCCACACGCTTTCCTATCTCAGTAAACAGCAAGCTCAGTCTTCCAACTGCTCAGGCCAAACACTTTAGTCATCCCTAACTCTTTTCTCTCTCACACACCCCACATCCCAGCTGTCAGCAAATCCTATGGGTGTTAATCTGCAAAATGTATCCAGAATCCAGCCACTTCTCACCACCACAGCATGTTACCTTGGTTCCAGCCAAGGTGGTCTCGTTCAGATTATAGCAGGGGACTTCTGGTCTTCTGGCCTCTTCCCTTGCTCCCACTCAGCCCTGTGGTCTAGTATCAATACAGCAGCTGGCATTACCCTTTTAAAAAATGAGCCAGGGGGCTGGGCACGGTGGCTCACACCTGTAATCCCAGCACTTTGGGAAGACAAGGTGGCGGGTCACCTGAGGTCAGGAAATTGGTCAATATGGTGAAACCCCATCTCTACTAAAAATACACAATTTAGCTGGATGTGGTGGTGGGTGCCTGTAATCTCAGCTACTTGGGAGGCTGAAGCAGGAGAATTGCTGGAGCCTGGGAGGCGGAGGTTGCAGTGAGCTGAGATTGCACCACTGCACTCCAGCCTGGGCGACAGAGCAAGATTCCATCTCACAAAAGAAGCTATGCTTCATCGTTCACTCCTTTGCCCTAAACCTTCCCATGGCCTACAAGGCCCCACCTATCAGGTTCCCTTTGCTACTGTTCTGAGTCCTGCTATTCCCGCCATCATTCACTCCCCTACAGGCTGACGGCCTTGCTGTTCCTTCAAAGTGTATGGCGCGCTGCCACCTCAGAGCCTTTGCAATGCCTTTCCCTTGAATTTCCTTCCTTCCAGTATCTGCATGCGTTGTTTTCCCTGGTGCTCATACTATGTATATTAACTAGCAGAGAAAATAACATTAAAAATACATGAAAATGTGAAATTTTGAAAATATTTTGAAGTTGGTTTATAACCAATTTTGAAAATATTGGTTATAAACTCTACTAAAAAGTTTTAAGAGAGCTTTTCTGAAGCAAAGTGTAAGCATTTCTCCACCCGACCCCCAGGCTCGGTTCAGGGATACATACTGCACCCTAGTGGCCGCTAGAGAAAAAGCCCTGTCTTCTAGAGCAGGGGTTGGGGATTAACTGGTGTTTTCTGCTTTGGGACATGTGTAAACTTTCCTCCCACTGGGACTGACCTGCTGGGCCACCCTGCCCCAGGAACTCCAAGATGAGCGGTACAAATTGCCCCAATTCCAAGGCAATTTCAGTACGGTTTCAGGGGCAATTCCTATAGCTCTTGTCAAGGACACAGACCTGATAGGAATTTCAGATCCCTGGTTGTTTGCTGAGTGGTCTTGGGTGAGTGACCTAACTTCTCCAATCTTTAGTTTCCTCACTAGTAAAATGAGGATAAGAATACATACTTCATGGGGCTTTCTTCTTTTTTTTTTTTTGAGACAACGTCTCTCTCTTTGTGTTGGTCAGGCTGGCATGCAGTGGCACGACTTTGGCTCACTGCAGCCTCAGCCTCCGGGCTCAAGCAATCCTCCCACCTCAGCCTCCTGACTAGTTGGGACTACAGATGCATGCCACTTCACCTGGTTAAGTTTTGTATTTTTTGTAGACGGGGTCTCATTTTGTTGCCCAGGCTTGTCTTGAACTTTGGGCTCAAGTGATCCCCTTCTGCCTCAGCCTCCCAAAGTGTTGGGATTATAGGCGTGAGCCACTGTACCTGGCCTTTGTTTTTTTGGAGGCAGGGTCTTGCTCTGTCGTCCACGCTGCAGTGCAGTGGTGCAAATGTGGCTCACTGCAGCCTCCTGGGCTCACATAATTCCTGGGTGCAAGTGATCCTCTGCCTCTTGAGTAGCTGGAACTACAGATGTGTGCTACCATGCTAGTTTCATAGGATTTGAGGAGTAGAGATGGCTGTGGTGCTCAGCACATATTAAGTGTTCAATAGCTGTTACCTACTGTTAGAAAAGGTTCTTGGGAAAATGTGAGCAGATGAGGACTTTCAACTCCCTCACTGATGTGTCAGGCTTACAGCTAGTGAGGGGAATGTCAGTGGGGGTGGCCAAAGGCTCGACCCTTGTCTGAGCAGCTTGGCCACGGCTCTGTTCCGTTCTCCCTTCCCCAAGAGCTATTCTCTGAGAGCTGGACCTGGAATGGGCTCCAGAGGCTTGACTGTGCTGAGATGCCACGTGGCATTGGGAGACTCTCCTCATCTCTGACCCTGTCTACCCACCACCCTCACGATGGCTCTGGGAAGCACATGAGCAGGAACTATTATGTCAACTGACAGATGCAGAAACCGATGCCCAAACTGCCCAAGGACAGAGTGAGTTGAGGTAGCAACACAGACATACTAGCTGTCCAGCTAGGTTCTCTGCATATGCCTCTCCCAGAAGGCTGTGCATTATGAAGAATGACCTTGCAAAACCTGGGCCGAGGGCAGCCTGGGACACTGGGAAGGACTTCCCTCTGAGCTGTTTGGGAGGCTAGGAAGGAAAACGCTCCCTGTGTCCTGAGGATTCAGCCCCCTCCTGGTACAGGGTGTTTCTAGTGTGGCAGTGTGACCCCAGGGAACCAGTTCTTTCTGAGCTTGGCTTTGTAGGCAGAGGGACTGACCTGGCCTAGAGAAGCCCCTGGGGATCTTTGAGCCACGGGAGATGTATGGGACATCTGTGCTTAGGCCATGTGGGGAGTTTGGACTTTCTGTTTGTGTGTGAGGGAGGCTAATGAGGGAGGCAGGTCTGTCTTGGTGAAGGAGCTGGTCTGGCCGTCCCTCCTCGATTTTAGAAGAGGAGGCACAAGGTTCTCCTTAGGAAACAAGGTCTCCAGGCTTTCAGGCATAAAGCAAGAAGGCCAGCACCATACAGAAGGGATTCTCCCCTCAAACCTAAATCTATACGACTCCGTGATTGAGAGTTTGCCCCTCCCCCACAAGACTGACACTCCCCCTCCTTCTCCCCCTGCCATGTTCTCTGGCCTCTCCAGAGCAGGATCCAGGGCTGTGGCCAACAGCCCTGCAATCAGGAGGGCCTGCTTTCATCTCCACAGTCCCGCACACACCCACTATTGCATGTCAAGCAGGTAACACTTGAGAGCAGCCCGCCCTGCCAAACAGGCCAGAGGGAATTTCAGAGAGAAGAATTTGGTCTCTGGAAAGCTCTGGCCCATAAAAACTCTCCTGCTGAGTGTGGGCTGGAGCAGGGAGAGAAGTTACCACCTGATTCTCAGGGAGCAAGAGCTTGGGGTCCTGGTGACCTCCCTCCATGCATGGGCTGGTAGAGGCAGACGGGTCTTTCCCTCTTGCCTATGCTCATGTATACGCTTGTCCAATGCCACTGCTCAGTGAGGAATCCACCAAAGCAATGAGAAGCAGCTTCCCCTTGGTGATGGGAGGGGGGCTAGTTCTCCTGTTAACCTCTGGCATCCAATCCTACCTCCCTAATCTGAATCTCTTCCCCATCACCCTCACTTTCTCTCACCCGGATCACTTCTGTAGCTTCTTGGCTGAGCTTCTTGCCTCAAAGTAGCCCTCCAATCCCTTCTACATTCTTCTGCCTGAAGGACTGTTCTAGAACAGGGTGGGTAAAATAAAGTCCATGGTGAAATCTAGCCTGCTGCCTGTTTTTGCACAACTCACGAGCTAAGAATGTTTTTTATGTTTATAAATGGTTGGGGAAAAAAGTCTAAAGAATAGTTTATGACATAAAAATTATATGAAATTATTTCAGTGTGTACAAATAAAGCATGAGGACAGAGCCTTACTCTTTCATTTACATATTGTCTATGGCTGCTTTCACACTGCGATGGCAGAGTTGGGTGGTTGTAACAGAAACTATAAGAATCACAGTCTACAATATTTACTATCTGATCTTTTTTCAGTAAACATTTGCTGAATCTTGGTCTAGATCCTAAATCTGGCCATGCCACTCTGCTTAGGATTCTGGTCATCCCCTGTGGCTCTCCATGAGCTGACCCCTCTCCACCTCTCCAGCCTCATCTCCTGTCCCCCTAGTTGTCTGCCTGCTCTGGACAACCCTTCCTCAACCCATCCCCCCAGCCCTCTCTCATGCTGTTTACCTTCACTTGGTGTTGCCTCTTCCTTCTCCAAATGGCAGTCTACCATACCTCAAGCCTCAGCTCAAACGCTTCCTCTCATTTCACTTTCCCACAGGTGTCCGCCCCCAACCCCAAGAGCTAACCTGTTCCTACCACAACTTTGCAAAATATTCCTCTTAGGGCTCTTCAGCTTTTAATAACAGATTAATGACCTATTGGTGGCCAATCAGCCAATTCCACTAAAAACGTCTGTTCACATGTGCCCTCGCTGGATTATTAAATGTACAAAACCAGGCCGCATCTGCTTCCCACAGCCCTGGCACAAAGTTGGCAGAGGGTAGGCATGTAAATATTCACCAGAAAAAGCCTGGTTAGCATTCCACGGACCTTTTACTTGGCTAGTATTATGGAGAAAGATGTGAACATATTTTCTAGACACTAAGTATCATTTTTAGAACTTTGAGCATTGATGATGGATCAGGTATTGCCACATGTATTTTTCCTTTAATCCTCATAACCCCAATGAGGTCAGTGAAACTTTAATTCCATCAAATGGCAAGTTATGTGGCAGAGCTAGAATCAGAAGTCAGGTCTCCTGCCTTTTCTGATTCCGAGATACTCTCACTCATACTGTGCACCCACTGAACCACTGCTTGAGAGAGGTAACAGATGCTCATGGGCTCCCTGTTGTGTGTGGGTCCACTGACCTGCACTACATGGGCCCAGTTGGAGGTGGTTTTGTTTTCTGTCACTTCCTTCCAGTTGCCTGTTCCTGCTGCTGAACTTGATTGCTTTTGAAGCAGACTGGTGAGGACCAAAGGACAGCCCTGCTACAGGAGGAGGAGGATGGAGGAAAAAAAAAATGAAAACACCAAAAGGCACCTGTGCAATTAATTTTTATAATTTAATTAAGTGCTTGTTTCATGATTCTACTTCTCAGGTCGCCTATTGCTGCTCTGGGGCTTGTGGCTTGTTCTGGAGCAGAAGGAAGTTGCTGAAAGCTTGGCCTCCACAATGGAGGGGTGCAGATGCAAGGGTCATACTAATGTAACTATCAACACACCTGCCTTAAAGAAGCCTGAAGAATGCCTCCAGTGGGCTGCTGGGCATAAGCCCTGGACTGTCCATATACTTCTTAGAATATTTTAAAAGAGTCCAGAACTCAGAGGGAGGGAGAAACAATATGGCTGTAGAAGGTCTAGGGAAAAGTAACACAGGACAGCTGTCCATTTGCGACTCTTCAGAGAGGAGTTAGGTATATACTGAGACCAGCAGGTGTATCAGAGACCAGTGTAAACCTGGCAGAAGAACTTGCTCTATCTATCCCCTACCATCATGGGGGACGGCTAAACTGATTGCTACTGAACAGGTTCAGTGATATGGTATGAGAAGTGCCAGGGACTTAAGGAAAGGAATTCTGTAAAGCAGCCTGCCCTGCTTCTAGGTCTAGAACTGATCACGCTGGGAACCGCTAAAATAAGTTCAGCTAGACAGACCTATGAGAGGTTTTGGCAAAAGACTTAGGTAAGATGGCTGGATTTAAGACAACATGTGTGATTCCAGATATGGTATACCAACTCATTATCTGGCATTTCAGACTAGGAAATTCATTTGTGCTCCTAAAGAGTTTGATCAGTTTGGGTAAAGCAAGCAAGTTCTGCCTGATATTTCAGGTATTTTCAGGAGGACAAGTAAGTGGGACAACTGAGACTATGACTAAGTGGCATAAAGTTGGTTTCAGGCTAAAAGTCTGGTTTGTTCAAATAAAGCCCAATAGTCCCCCAACTCTCAGAGCAATCCAAGTGATGGTGTGAAGAGCCTCTTCAAATACACAGCTGCATACCTAGTGACCATACAATCAGAGATCTGGTCATAATGCAACACTTTATATAGACAGGAGTAGGCATGGGATTTCTGACACACTCATGCTTTGGATGTGTCAGTACAAGACAGTATGCAAGACTGTGATTCTGCCAGGCAGAGAGGAACAGGCATGATTTATCTGCTGGCAAATGAGTCTCCACTACACCTAATCATTCTTTTATCTAAGTGCATCTTGAATCTTCTTAGTCCTGGACATCAAAATAGTCAATTATTGGCTCCTTGGTTATTTTCTGTAAATTACCGCTCCCAGAATTCCTGAAAAAACAAAACAAAACAAAACAAAACAAAAAACAAAGAATGATCAATCTTTTCTTTTCTTCTTTGGGGGAATCAGATATAGGTCTTCAGAAAGTTAAGCATCAGCTGATCTACCATTTGCGAAGCTTAAAAATTTTGGGGGGTTTTATTCTTAATTTTTTCCTTCTGCACTTTGTGAACAATTGCTTAAAACTTTTTGTGTTTTGGCCAGGCGCGGTGGCTCAAGCCTGTAATCCCAGCACTTTGGGAGGCCGAGGCGGATGGATCACGAGGTCAAGAGATCGAGACCATCTTGGTCAACACGGTGAAACCCTGTCTCTACTAAAAATACAAAAAATTAGCTGGGCATGGTGGCGCATGCCTGTAATCCCAAGCTACTCAAGAGGCTGAGGCAGGAGAATTGCCTGAACCCAGGAGGCGGAGGTTGCAGTGAGCCGAGATCGCGCCATTGCACTCCAGCCTGCGTAACAAAATCAAAACTCCGTCTCAAAAAAAAACCAAAACTTTTTGTGTTTTTTCCCCTAGATTTACATATTACATGAGGAATTTTATTCTGTGATATAACAAATTATTTACACTTAACAGTGTAGAGATAACCTTTGACAATCTATTTACAGTATTTCATACATGATGATTGTTTTTCTCTGACTTTACAGTTCAATGAATGCTCAGTTAACAGCTTAAGCCAAGCGAGCATCTCATTTGTGAAGTTTTGATAGCGGGACAAACATGAGCTGGTGATTTGGAAATTTGCTAATGGGAACATGGGCATTTATGATAGTAATAGTATTCTCTCTACTCTAAAAAGTTTTCATAATAAAGTTTTATACAAAAATAAAGGGTTTCTAAAAAGTATGGCATAAACAAGCCACTAACTCCACATGGTTGTGTCTAAGCAGGACTGGACCCGACTGTGGCAGTGACTAAGAATACTCATCATGTTTCCATATGGACTTGCAGACTGTGCTGACCAGAACCCAGGATACCTGGCTCCTAGGGGTGGAGAGGGGCTGGTTGTGGGGAGCTATGTGGCCCCAGATGCTCTTGGTTGAGTCTGAGCCCAATGGGCAACACCTGGCTGTCTTCTTGTCCAGTCCCACGGGAACAGCAAGTGCTATGACCTTCATAGTGACCTTGTAAACTGCCCTAACCACTCTTCCAGAGGTTTTGTGAGGAATCGCAGAGAAGGTACTATTAGGGCTTCTTTGTGGAAAGCCAGAATAGGAGTAGGGACCCCTCTTTCTGGGCTTTGAAGTTCCTTTTAGCCACACTGCCTTGGTTACAGTAGGGCAGCAGAGAAGGAGCAGCACCTTGCCTTCTCTTCCTCTCCCTGACAAGCGACAAACAACTGGGACAACTGGGGCTATGACTAAGTGCCCTAAAGTTGGTTTCAGGCTGCAATTCTGGTTATCCAAATAAAGCCCAAGAGTCTCCCAACTCTCAGAGCTCCTTCCCTGCTCCTGTTGGAGAAAATATCTGGTAGACTTGCCCCTTGCCAACTTGGTTTTCTTTTCTCTTTAAATCATGAATATGTGTGTTATAAAAATTATTCAAACCATATAGAAGTAGGCAGAGGACCACAAGAAAGCACCATCCACCCCCGTCACTGACAATTCTCACCCCCAAAACCCACTCCATTTTCAGAGTAACTAATCTTAACTATGTGGTGCTTCAGTCTTAAACCATCTGGTATGACAGACTGAATCCACTTCCCAGTGTCACCATCTACACTGTGGAAATTACATCCAGTAACTGTTCACTCTAGAATCAAGCACTACGAACATCAAACTTAGGACCCCACTGTTGGGAACAAATGTGTCTGAACACCCCAATCAAACATTACATATTTGAACATGGCACCTCAAGGCCAGGCCTGAGGAGGCCACTAATGGCTGGTGCAGCCCAGGACAATTCAGGCCCTGCTGGCTTTTCTGGACAGACAGGTCCCTTGGAAAGCAGCTGGAGAATCTTACTTGTCTGATTGATGTCTGTGATGAGGAATTGGTGGTGGAGGCCGTGTCTGCATTTCCCTTTCAAGCACACCTGTCAGCGTGGTAGGAGGACAAATGGACTTCCCCCTGACAGAAGTCAAAATAGCAAGCATTGAAAAGTGAGAATCGTTTGTGGAGACAGAGAGCTAGACACTCAGCCCATGACTTTTTGGCAATGACACTGTTGAACACTGTCTGGTAGGAACTGTCTGCTCTCAGGCATGGCTACCTGCATTTAACACCCCCATCCCTTCCATCCACCTATGCCAGGCCTGTGGCTTGCTTCCTTTCATGTCAGACTTAAGTCTTCTTTATTGGGAAGTTCTTCCTATTCTCAGGTTCTGAGAGTGATCCTAGGTCCTGTCCCCTCCTGGTCACATTACTGCTTCAGTTTCCTCTGATGGCAAAAACACCATTCACAGGGGGTGCCTGGAATGAGTTCAGCATCCTTTCTGTTTTCCCCATGCCAAGAGGACAGAGCCAGGGAGAGGACTAACAGAGGAACAGGAGACTGAAGGAGAAAAGGGCAGATATGATGGGCAGGGCCCCTGTTCAGGCTCACAGGGTCTGTTCTTTTTGCCTGAAGAAATGCTGCTTCCAGCATCTGCTGACTGTAGGCAGATGTGACACCTCTGCATTTTGAGTGCCTCTGCCCTATGAATTGAGGCATAGGTTCTGCTCTTTGGCTCAGGCCTTTAGATTATCTTGGAAGTACCTGAGAAGCAGATTTTCCTTCTACTTTTCCAAGAGGGAGAGTTGTAATAAGAAAGACAAATATCGACAGACCCTGCTTCTTGGGTCCAGTCTGCCCTGCTTAGGACTTCCTCCTGTGATAGCAGGATCAACCTACCTGACGGCAGTGACCACCACATTGCGCTTTGGTTCACTGTCATAGCTCACGCTCTCCAGGCCATAAACTTGGGCCAGGTCATGGATGATCCGGCGGTGGTCTCTGTTCATGGGAGGGAAGCTGTGGCTTTTCCTACCATTCTTTCCCTGTATTGAGGGAAAAGATGACTGATCATATCATTCTGAAAACAAAATGCTTACAACTAATCTTACCACGCAAGAACAGCATGGATCAATGAGAGATGATTTTAGAGGTCCACAGCATACAGCATTTTACTAACTGCCAAGCAAGCCCAGAGGGGTTCGGGAAGATGTGCACTAATGTACTTCTTTCTTCTACTCTGTGAGCCGCAACAGCAGCAGCTGGACAGGGTTAGGGACAAATGGTAAGTGAACTGCGACTTAGGTAGACAGCGTAATGGTTCTTTTTGATGGGTCCCATAACTGGGGAGTGAGTGATATTCCCAAGAAATGTCTAAATAAATTAGATTTAAAAGACAAGAAAAGATTATTTCCTATAAAAGTAAGAATCATGAGTATTAGGCTGGGTGTGGTGGCTCACACCTGTAATCCCAGCACTTTGGGAGGCCAAGGTGGGTGAATCACCTGAGGTCAGGAGTTTGAGACCAACCTGGCCAACAAGGTGAAACCCCATCTTTAAAAAAAAAAAAATCATGAGTATTCAGATACAGACACACAAGCAGAGAAACACATCTGTTTGGGTTTCTTCGGAGAGGGACAAGGAATTCTATTTTCTTCTTCATGTTAGTATTCTGCTGGGAAGTGGTAACAGAAGGGCGGAAAGGAAGGGAATGGGAAGAGGGTAAGGAGCCTGGGAAGGAAAACCACCAGCATTAGATATGGGACTAAAGCAGCCATATTGTCCTTACTCACAGTCCCCTCTGATGGAAGAGGGAGGGAGCCAGTGCAGCACTGGGGACTTCTGACTAAACTCAAGACTTTTTCACTTAAAGCTATCTCCTTGACATCCCTGGCTGCCTCCAGGACAGGGGCATCCCTCTTTTGAAGGAGTCTATCCCACTGCTCTTCAGCTGTAGTGATATAACTTTTATCTTTCCCAAAGGGGACATTCCTGCCTTTGAATAATAAAGAACTAGTGGGCTTTCCTAGCATACAATAGCCCTTCAAAGATCTGAGGGCCTAGAGTGTCTTCCTAAGTGTCCTACACAGTCACTCGACTAGCACTATTGAGCCCCCTCACCCAGAGTTTCTTCATCCATTCTTAGGTACTTAGCCAGTATTTTTATTTACTGTTTTGTTTTGTTTTTTGAGACAGGGTCTCAAGCTGGAGTACAATGACTCAACCTCAGCTTACTGCAGTCTCAACCTCCTGGGTTTAAGCAATCTTCCTGCCTCAGCCCCTGGAGTAGCTGGGATTACAGGTGTGCACCACCACACCAGGCTAATTTTTTATTTTTTGCAGAGACAGGGTTTTGCCATGTTGTCCAGGCTGGTCTCAAACTCCTGGACTCAAGTGATCCACCTGCCTCAGCCTCCCAAAGTGCTGGAATTACAGGTGTAAACCATAGGGCCCGGTCTTTACTTACAGTTGTCTGCAGATCTTTTTTTTTTTTTCCTTGAGACAGAGTTTCACTCTTGTTGCCCAGGGTGGAGTGCAGTGGCATGATACCAGCTCACAGCAACCTCTACTTTCTGGGTTCAAGCAATTCTCCTGCCTCAGCCTCCCAAGTAGCTGGGATAACAGGCTCCCACCACCACATCCCATTAATTTTTGTATTTTTAGTGGAGACAGGGTTTCACCATGTTGGCCAGGTTGGTCTCGAACTCCTGACCTGAGGTGTGCTGCCCGGCTCGGCCTCCCAAAGTGCTGGGATTACAGGCGTGAGGCACCGCGCCCAGCTGACTGCAGAAAAGATCTGCAGTCAACTGTTCTGAACCAGGACAGGCTTCCACAGTTGTTATAATGGCTGTGTTTTGAGAAAGATAAGGATCCTCAAGGATCCTCAATGAAGCTGTGACTTTTTCCTACAACTACTCTAGGTGAACAGTGTTTCCAGGACTCGATTTTTTTTTAAATCAAGCTGGTCCTAGAGAAATGTCCAGTGGGATGTTTTGACTTCAACCTTATTCACGGCCTCCACGAGGGTTTCCATTTCCTTCTCAATGTCACTGACAAACTTTAAGTCCTTCCTGAAATGAGAAATCAGCACAGTTAATTTTATCTGTCCCTGCCCTTCTGAGAACCCCTTTCACCCATCCTCTCCCTGTAAAGTGGGGACAACAGACAATGCTGGCAGAAAAACTGCAGAGGTCAGGAACTGTCAGATTACAGAATGATGACTATGATGGAAGAAAGAACAAAAGAGACAAATATAAGAAAAGGGAAGATGAAAGGAGATGGCCAGGAGCTCCAGGAAAAAAATAAGAGCTGTTACAGCTCCAAGTGAGAACTCATATGAATGTGAGACTGGGGTAGATAGAGGTGGAATGAAGACCAGAGATCCTCCAATTCAGTCTAGTCCAGCCCCTGGGAGGCCCAAACTCTTATCACCACCCACCCAAACTCTTACCCCAACCACACCCCAAGTTCAGTTCTTTAAAGGGGGCAGTTTTGAGAAACCAAGAGAAGGATATTTATTAAACAGCACATAATCTCTTACAATAAACAAAACTGGCTTAATCACAGGAGGAGTACATATTAGTTATGACATCTCAAAAGATCTATCACTCTGACAAGCTACAATTAAGAAAGCAGGTAACAAGTTACATACCTGGCATCTTCTTTCAAACTATCACTGAATTTTGACCCTGAAGAACGTATATTGAAAGGATCAGAATCCTCACTGATATGAAATGCCTCTGCTAATCTCCTGAAAGTGAGAGAGAAGTATGCAAATAAAAAGAGTGGGAGGGAAGCTGAAACTATCTTACAGTAACGCCAAGTGCCTACGTATCTTAAACTCTTTATGCATCATTTATCTGTATTTTGGTAAACTGGATTACTAAGGAAAGAATAACAACAGCTTTGGTCATGACGTGGTATTGTCTTCATAAAAGAAAATGAAACAGATCTATAAGGGTCTGAGCAAGTCATAGCTGAGTACTGGGGACTTAGATTATTTGGGGAAGAGAAGGTTGCAGGAGTGGGATCACTGGGAATGGTAAATGGGGGATGACTTTCTCTGAGGCTCAGCTTAAAGATAAGGTATATAAAATAGACATACAAACGTTAAAATATATCATAGAAATCTAAAAAGTAAACAATTCCATTAACATATTTCATTCAAAAAAACTTCATTTTTATACATTTCTTGGCTGGGTGCGGTGGCTCACACCTGTAATCCCAGCACTTTGGGAAGCTAAGGTGGGTGGATCACTTGAAGCTAGGAGTTTGAGACCAGCCTGGCCAACATGGTGAAACCCCGTCTCTACTAAAAATACAAACATTAGCCGGGTGTGGTGGTGCCTGTAATCCTAGCTGCAAGGGAGACCGAGGCATGAGAATCACTTGAACCCGGGAGGCAGAGGTTGCAGTGAGCTGAGATCATGCCACTGCACTCCAGCCTGGGCGACACAGCGAGACTCTATAAAAACAAAAAAACAACGAAAATTTATTATTTTATTTTTATTGACCTATTGTCATTGTTTTTTTTTTTTTTTTTTTGAGACGGAGTTTTTGCTCTCGTTACCCAGGCTGGAGTGCAATGGCGCAATCTCGGCTCACCACAACCTCCACCTCCTGGGTTCAGGCAATTCTCCTGCCTCAGCCTCCTGAGTAGCTGGGATTACAGGCATGTGCCACCATGCCCAGCTAATTTTTTGTATTTTTAGTAGAGATGGGGTTTCACCATGTTGACCAGGATGGTCTCGATCTCTTGACCTCATGATCCACCTGCCTCGGCCTCCCAAAGTGCTGGGATTACAGGCTTGAGCCACCACGCCCGGCCGACCTATTGTCATTGTATACATATATATGAAGCACAGTTTGATGTTTCGGTACATATATACTATGCTGTTAAATGACCAAATTAGTGTATTAGGCATATTCATTACCTCAAGCCCTTATCAATTATTTGTGGTAAGAATATACAGAAGCCTCTTTTCTAGCTATTTTGTAATATACTATACCTTACTGTTAACTGTCATCACCCTAGTGTGCAAGAGAACACCAGAACTTATTGGTACCATCTAAGTGTAACTTTGTATCCATTGACCAACCTCTCCCCATCCTTCCCTTTCCATTCCATCCCCTTTTAGTCAGATCACCACTGTTCTACTCTCTGCTTCTATATTAATTTTTTTTAAGATTCTACATATGAGTGAGATAATGTGGTATTTGTCTTTCTGTGTCTGGCTTATTTCACTTAACATGATATCCTCCAGGTCCATCCAGTTGTTGCAAAGGACAGGGCTTCATTGTTTTTATGGCTGAATAGTATTCCATTCTATATATATACCCCATTTTCTTTATCCATTCATCCATGTTGACCACTTGAGTTGATTTCATATCCTGGCTACTGTAAATAGTGCTGCAACAAATGTGAGAGCACAGATATCTCTACTGATTTTATTTCCTTTGTATAGATACACAGTAACAGGATTGTTGGACTCTATGGTAGTTCTGTAGAGACAGGGTTTTGCTATGTTGCTGAGGCTGGTCTTGAACTCCTGAGCTCAACTGATCTGCTGGCCTCAGCCTCCCTTGCAGGATTATGGGCATGAGCCACTGTGCCTGGTCCTTTTCTCTATAATTTTTTTTTTTTGAGATGGAGTCTTGCTCTGTCGCCCAGGCTGGAGTACAATAGCATGATCTTGGCTCACTGTAACTTCTGCCTCCTGGGTTCAAGTGATTCTTCTGCCTCAGCCTCCCGAGTAGCTGGGATTATAGGCATCTACCACCATACCCAGCTAATTTTTGTATTTCTAGAAGAGATGGGGTTTCACCATGTTTGCCAGGCTGATCTTGAACTCGACCTCAGGTGATCCACCCACCTTAGCCTCCAAGTGCTGGGATTACAGGTGTCAGCCATCGTGCCTGGCCTTTCTCTATAATTTGAAGTAGCTGCCATTAGAATATACAAAACTGTCTCACCCCCCAAAAATAAGAATGTGAGGTAATGCACAGGCTATTTAGCTTGATTTAGCCATTCCACAATATATATATACACATCATGCTGTATTACCATAAATATATACGATTTTTATTTAATAAAAAATTTTTAAAAATTAAAAAAACTTTGTTTTTTAATGCCTCTCACCAGCATTATCTGGTTATCATTTTTCATATTATTATTTTGTTTTCATACTTGCTGTTTTAACAGCTCATAATCTTCTAATTATATATATCTCATAATTTAATCATTTCCCATTTAGGTTTTACAGGTCCCCAGTTTTTCAATATTATACATGATGTAATTAATATCTCTGTGCAAAAGGTTTTGAAAATGCTTCCAGTTGTGGGGCACGTGGCAGGGACATAAGACTCTTGATCAAGGCCGGGCGTGGTGGCTCGCGCCTGTAATCCCAGCACTTTGGGAAGCTGAGGTGGGTAGATCACCTGAGTTCGGGATTTCAAGACCAGCCTAACCAACATGGTGAAACCGCGTCTCTAAAAAAAAAAAAAAAAAAAAAAAGACTCTTGATCAATGTGGAGTGAGTGGTCTTCAGAAATGCCACTTATGCCCTAGCCACCAGTGTCTGAATCTCATGGCATCTCACCAACACCCAGTTTTTTTTTTTTAAAGATAGATTTCAGCTTAGCACTTAGTACAATTTTCATTTACCCTGTACCAGGAGTCACTTAGAAGCTTAATGCCCACAGGAATCTGGTTCACATTGCCAGATTTCCAATTTTTCAAAAGAGGCTTTCTTTTCAAAATTTCAAGAGAATTTTTAGGGGAAGATCTTTTGATGTTTTTCTTGGCCACTAATTCAAATTTAAACACCAATGAAACCTGCCTGTGGGCTGAATTTGGCCTGCTATTTTTGATTTCTGCAATAGAGATACACACACATACATATACACATACGCAGTGCGTGTGTGTGTGTATATAGATATAATATATATGGAATATAAATTATATATGGATATAATTTAGATGGAATTTTCTTTAATTTGCCTTTTTTTCTCTTAGATTTGTATGTTTTTATGAAAGAATCTATATAGTAAAGGTCATTATGTCATCACCAAGATTGAGGGGAAATTCAAAAGGCTTTCGAAAATAGCTAGTTTTAATCAATAACATTTACTGAGTACCTACTATGCGCCAAGCTCTTGGGCCAAGAGTTTTATGAGTATCATTTTTAATGTATTAATCCTGACAACAACTCTGGAAGGTAAGTACTGTTATTGTCATCATTTTTAGGTTTTTAAGAAACTTAAGGTTTACAGAGAATATGTGACTTGCCTAAGGTCTCACAGCTAAGTGATTTGTGAAGCTAGGATTCAAATCCAGGCAATCTGACTCTAGAGCTCTGGCTCTAAATAGAACATAACATTTCTTTCAGCCACCAAAAATGAATTTCCATGTTTGGAGGCCTTCTGTGTTTTCAGTATAGCAATTCTGAATACTTAGGACTCCTAATTTACATTCTGCAGCTGAAAACAGTAACTGATGATTCCTAAAGGACAAGGGTTTTGAACAGCACTCGCTAGAAAGTTATCATAAAGGTCAAACCAAGAAAAATGTAAACAGCACTACTAGTCATCATATTACCTTCTACACATTTAATACTTAAAGAAGTACTATTAAAATTGTTGAAAGTCAAACTTCAAGGTAAAGCAGGGCTATACTCTGTCTGATTTGTCTTTTTATCTTAAAAAAATTTCAAAGACAAGTGATGAGAATATTACAATAAACTTCTATATACCCTTGACCTAAATTCTCCAATTATTAAAATTTTGCAGGGCTATTCAATTTAATCAATCTTTGCTAGAATCAGAAAGTTTGCCAGTTGTTGAATAAATGCCTCTTGATATGATAAAGAGTATCCTCAATAACTTACTGCAGACATCATATTTAATGGTGAAATACTAAGTTTTTCCCATGAGATATAGGCTCAGTCAGAAATATCTATCATTGGCACCTTCCATTAAACAATGTACTGAAGGCCCTAGCCAGTGCAATGAGGTAAGAAGAAGAAATAAAAGAATAGGAAAGAAAGAAAAAAGATGAAAGAAAAAAGAAAAAAACAACAGGAATTAGAAATAAATAAAATTACTATTATTAGAAGACATGATGATATATATGTAAAATCCAAAAGAATCTACAATACACTAACAGAAATAGGTGAATTTAGCAAGGTTGCTAAATAAGGCAATAAATATCAATTGTCTTTCTAAATACCAGCAACAAGCAGTTAGAAAATACCAATTTAGGCTGGGTTTGGTACAAAAAATTAAAAAAGTTAGCTGGGTGTGGAGGCTGAGGCAGGAGAATTGCTTGAACCCAGAAGGCAGAGGTTGCGGTAAGCCGAGATCACGCCATTGCACTCCAGTCTGGGTAACAACAGCGAAACTACATCCCAAAAAAAAATGAAGGTACAGAGGGTGACAAAATACTCACAATATATACATAAAGCCAACAAAGGACTCATATTCAGAATATATAAAGAATTCCTAGTAGCCCGGGCACGGTGGCTCATGCCTATAATCCCAGCACTTTGGGAGGCTGAGGTGGGTGGATCCCAAGGTCCCAAGGTCAAGAGATCGAGATCAAGAGATTGATCCCTGGTCAATGAGGTGAAACCCCGTCTCTACTAAAAATACAAAAATTAGCTGGGCATGGTGGCGCTCACCTGTAGTCCCAGCTACTCAGGAAGCTGAGGCAGGAGAATTGCTTGAACCCAGAAGGCATAGGCTGCGGTGAGCCAAGATCGTGCCATTGCACTCTAGCCTGGGTAACAAGAGCAAAACTCTGTCTCAAAAAAAAAAAAAAAAAAAAGAATTCCTACTAATCAATACAAAAGAGATAACATGAAAAAATAAGCAAAGGACTTAAACATGCACTTCAAAAATGAGGATAGCCAAATGGCCAATAAATATAAGAAAGGTGCTCAATCTCTTAAGTCATCAGGAAAATAGAAATTAAAAGCTCAATGACATCTTGCTATGTACATCTACAACAATGGCTAAAATTAAAAAGACTGACAATTCCAAGTGCTACAAAAATGTACAGCAATGGGAATCGTCACTCTGCTGTTGGGAGTGTAATTTGGTACAACCACTTTGGACACGCAGAATCTACTAAAGCTGAACATATGCAAATTCAGTTAATCAGCAATTCTACTCCTGGTTTATATTTGACAGAAACGTACAGAAATACAGAGCAAAGCAAGTTTAAGAATGTTCTGGGCCAGGTGTGGTGGCTCACACCTGTAATCCCAGCACTTTGGAAGGTCGAGGCAAGTGGATCACCTGAGGTCAGGAGTTCGAGACCAGCCTGGCCAATATAGTGAAACTACATTTCTACTAAAAATACAAATATTAGCCAGGTGTGATGGCATCTGTAACCCCAGCTACTTGGGGAGGCTGAGGCAGGAGAATCATTTGAACCTGGGAGGCAGAGTTTGCAGTAAACAGAGATCATGCCATTGCACTCTAGCCTGGGCGACAAGAGCAAAACTCCATCTCAAAAAAAAAAATTCTTGACAGCTTTATTTATAATAGTCTAATACTTTAAACAATACAAAGATATCCATTAACAGTCGGAGGGGGCCAGGCCGGGCGTGGGGTGGCTCACGCCTATAATCCCAGCACTTTGGGAGGCCGAGGCGGGTGGATCATGAGGTCAAGAGACCGAGACCATCCTGGTCAACAAGGTGAAACCCCGTCTCTACTAAAAATACAAAAATTAGCTGGGCATGGTGGTGCACGCCTGTAGTCCCAGCTACTCGGGAGGCTGAGGCAGGAGAATTGCTTAAACCCAGGAGGCAGAGGTTGCAGTGAGCCGAGATCATGCCATTGCACTCCAGTCTGGGTAACAACAGCGAAACTCCGTCTCAAAAAAAAAAAAAAAAAACAGTTGGAGGGGTAAATGAATGGGTAATACAATAAAATATCATGCAGGAATAAAAATGAATAAAGCATTGCTACATGCAACAACAGGAATGAATGTCACAAAAATGTAATGAAAGAAGTCACATAAAAATAATACAAACTACATGATTTCATCACTTACATAAAGTTCAAAAACAAACTAAAGACTTAGAGAGAGGTTTTACCTTTATGCAGAGTACAAGACCAGTTCTGGTAATTATCTTTTCACCTGAGTGCTGATTACACAACTGTATTCACTTAGTGATGATTCACTGATCTGTACACTTTTGATCCTCAATGTATGCTAACTTCAAACGAAAGTTCACTAAACATTATTTTAAACCTCTTATCTCTGAGTCAGGAAGCTGGCCAGTCCCCGAATAAGTATGCTGTGGCATGTGATGTTTACATCATGCCCAAAACCACACAGCTCATGTTTCTCAAAATGCTGAAATCACCTGAGTGGTTTATCCTTAAGACAATTCAACTCTTGGTCTTTGATAACAGTAAAATACGCAGCACAGTGCTGATTCAATGTCTGATGTGTGAAAGGTTGCTCCCTCCCATTAATTTCAGAGCTCAAGGGCAGGGAGACTAAAAAGGCAGCTGCAACTACTTACTTTTTCCTTTCCAAGGCTGAACACTCCTCATCACACTCCAGCCTTGATAAGCAAAGAAAAAAAAAAAAAGTCAGAGTACAGGCTGGACGGCTCCTATCCAGCAAGAAAAGAAAGTCTCAGTCAACCTGGAAGCACAGCTAACTCCTGCCAAAGGACATTCCCTCAGGCCAGGAAGCAGCCTGTGAGGCCACCTACTCTTCAGTTTCCATTAGTACCCTTACCCCGGAAATACCATCTTCCCAGGGACCCCAATCCAGGAATGGCTGGATGAGGTCCCTCTCAAGGACAGGTGGGATGGCCTCTCTGTTAAGGGGTCTAGGAGTCCTCCAGTGGCCTCAGTGTTCCTGGCTTCTCAGCCCCAAATGCTCCACAGGAGCCCCTTTAACATCCTGATCTCCCTCTCCAGGCACAGCCAACACTCTGGGCTCTCTATTCTCATATGGGTTACGCTAAACACATAGAGGTCTCTGTTTCCTTTGGCTACTGTGAGGCCTGGAAAAGTCTCCTTTAGTCTTAGTTATCTCCTGAGTAGGATTCATTGTGGTTGAAGCGGATGTCTCAACATCAAATGTCTGTAGAATATCTATCACGTATGCAAGGCTCTATTATGAAGGACTGAGATAAATGAATGATCCCTGCCATCTAATTGAAGCCTACTTGAAGAAAGAAGGCACATATATGCATCTTAAAAATTACCTGGCTTGATGAACTTCCTTTTTGGTAATTAACTTGCTGATCTCCACTGAATCTCCAAGCTGCATGTCCGTTATCTTGGAGGCCATGGAAATTGCAGCTATTCTGAAATACAAAAAAGAAAGGGAAAAAGAGGCATTGCAGTTTTAAAAGAACCTCCTTATACTTGGGATACAGAAGACCTCTTTAAAAGCAAATCTAGACCGGGCACGGTGGCTCACGCCTGTAGTCCCAGCACTTTGGGAAACCAAGGCAGGTGGATCACCTGAGATCATGAGTTCAAGACCAGCCTGGACAACATGGTGAAACCCTGTTTCTACTAAAATTTCAAAAAATTAGCCAGGCATGGTGCTGGGCACCTGTAATCCCAACTACTTGGGAAGCTGAGGCAGGAGAATCACTTGAATCTAGGAGGCAGAGGTTGCAGTAAGCTGAGATGACGCCATTGTACTCTAGCCTGAGCAACAAGAGTGAAACTCCATCTCAAAAAAAAAAAAAAAAAAGCAAATCTATCACACGAAAACTGGTGTGGCCTTGGAAGCCTGGCTGTTATAAACTACCTATATATTTATGTTGTAGCTCTTCAATTATATTCTAAGCAGCTAAATGGGAAGCGATGAGGTGACTCAATTCCTCAGTATCCCCTAGAGCAACTCTTGGCACTTAGTAGGTATTCAAACACAGCCGATCTAATGTGTGCAATCTCTTAAAGTCCTTTATCCATGGCACATCTTCCCATCTAATCAGAAATATATATAAAACCATTCATTCTCTAACACTTCCACCTCTGCACTCAGATCCCTATATGACTACACAGGTTCCAAGACTTCAGGAAGCTGCAAAGACACCTCACAGAACAATTAGAAACCTTCACACCAGAGAAGAACAAGGCTTAGCCCTGGCTGTGCCAATGACAAATGGTAGGATGTGAAAGCAATTCACACGCTTCCCTTCTTTTTTTTTTTTTTTGGAGACAGAGTCTTACTCTGTTGCCCAGGCTGGAGTGCAGTGGCCTGCAACCTCTGCCTCCTGGGTTCAAGCGATTCTCCTACCTCAGATTCCTGAATAGCTGGGATTATAGGTGCATGCCACCATGCCTGGCTAATTTTTTGTATTTTTAGTAGAGATGGGGTTTCACTGTGTCAGCCAGGATGGTCTTGATCTCCTGACATTGTGATTGGCCTGCCTTGGCCTCCCAAAGTGCTGGGATTACAGGCGTGAGCCACCATGCCTGGCACATCTTCCCTTCTTATCTCATAATGTAGTAAGACCAAAAGATGTGAGAATAAACTAATACAGAAAATTTGTAAAAAGAAAAAAAAAAAAAAAGAAGACCAAAAGAGAGAAAAAGAGATAGAGGAAGGAGGACATGGAGAAATTTAAGTTATTTAAACACTAAAGTTAGGGAAGAAAAGGCACATAAAGCAGCACTTTTTCTTTGAACTAGAGAAATTAAATTTTAAAAAATGTAAGAAACTTTCCAGCCAGGTGTGGTGGCTCACACCTATGATCCCAGCACTTTGGGAGGCTGAGGTGGGAGAACACCCTAGGAAACAGAGCGAGACCCCTCGAAATAAAACAAACAAAAAAGCTGGGTGTGGTGGCTCATACCTGTAATCCCAGCACTTTGGGAGGGTGAAGTGGGCGGATCACAAGGTTAGGAGATGGAGACCATCCTGGCTAACACGGTGAAACCCTGTCTCTACTAAAAACACAACAACTTAGCTGGGTGTGGTGGCACCCGCCTGTAATTCCAGCTACTCCAGAGGCTGAGGCAGGAAAATTGCTTGAACCCGGGAAGTGGAGGCTGCAGTGAGCCGAGATCGCGCCACTGCACTCCAGAGTGGACAACAGAGCAAGACGGCTTAAACAAACAAACGAACACCTTTCCAGCTTTTAAAAAAGTTGCAAGAATACTACAAAAAAACATGTATCTGTGCAGTGCTGTTTACAACTAACTGATCACAACCAGTTACAGATTTCTTTGTTCCTTCTCCACTCCCACTAAATCACTTCATTAGCTTTAAGAAAAAAAGCAAAACACATGTTTCTGTTTCACCTCAGTCACCAGTTGTTAACATGTAAGTAATACTAACCTTTGATAAGTACTAGAGGCTTCAGAGCAAATCACCATCTCTTTTCTTCGTCCACATTCACACTGTAGCTCTACCTGAAGTCAGATGAACATTGATCAACTTTTTGCACACTGGAACCATATGAATAAAGCAGTTTTCACTTTTCAATCCTCTCTTAAACTACGGCAGAGACTAGAGAGTCAGTGGGTGGCCACTCTCCAGGAGTGAAGAAGCTTAACCAACATGCAAATCGATAGTTGTTAACATGCTAGGAAAGAAGTGCCCCATCCACAATGCCCCCTTTTGGAAACCACTTCTGTTCTTAATCCTGCCTGAAAGGAAATACCGAGAACCAGCTTGGCTGGGAGACTCTCACCCAGGATGGGCTGAAGGTATTACATGGCAGTGAGAGGCACTGGCCCAGATAGCCAACAGAGTGGATCTACTCTAGGGACCAAAAAGCTTGAGAGCCTGCGGGCCTTGCAGCTCTCCAGGACTGAATGCCCTGTGCAGAGATTCATCCACGAATTTATTTCCTCTTTGACAGATGATTCTTATTCATAAACAGATGTTCTACATCTACTCTTATTAATACACAGATGTTTTACATATACATAGCTCAGGAATCTACCAAGTAGGCAGCTGTAACCCGCCTATCACTAATTATAAACTACAGGGTATCCTCCACAAAGGAGCCATGAGGGCAGGGTAAACTTAATGTTTCTCAATAAGGGAAGGCCTAGGATGAAGTTTTTACCATCAGAGACAGACACTTGACCTAGGCCCAGCTGTGGCCTAGCCAATTCCACCTCCTCATGGTGGCCGCATATGATCCTTTAGACCAGGCTAAACCTCCCATTTACCTGCTCTCATGGCACCCTCCACAAGGCTTTAACTGCTCCCTCCTGACACCACAGCCATAATTAGTTATCTAAGTAATAATTGAGTATCTGTCCCATCACACTGTGAGGAATCATGTCTCTTGTTCACTAATTTATCCCCAGCACCTCATACTATGTCTTGCACAAAAGACATTTATACATTTTTTAAATAAATGGAGTAAACAATCAGTGTTTATTGAGAATCTGATCCAAGGGAGATACAGACTGTGGTCCTGCGGCAGTGGGTACCAACTTCGGCAGGCAGAAACCTGTATGACTTACTCAACTTTTCTCTTACTAACTTTCGATTCTTTGCAACCAACGACCCCTGATTAAGATGCATGACCAGGGGCCACTGTAGACTGTTCTGGACTCACTAGTAGCTTCAGAACCAGTCAATGTCCCATTTGGGGCCAGAAATACCCACCTTGGCTTTACAAGCAGTCACAGGGCAGGGTGAGCTGGTGTGGCAAGGTGCCATACATGGGTGACCACAGTTAGCTCTGGGGGTGGTGCAAGGCTGCTTGCAGATCTCATCCACAAGACACTCTCCTTTGTGACAGAGTCTCTGACATTTGTGCATCACACATGGTAGCGTGACACTGCAGGGTAATCCGCAAGAGATATCAACCAGGTGACAGGGGATGTTGCTTCGTAACTAGGAGAGACAGAAGTAGAGCCAGATTCTCATCTCCATGTGAAAATTGGGGTGAGTTTTAATTTTCTCTTAAAACATTTCTGAGCTTGTAAGTTTTTTTTTTTGGATACAGGGTTTCACTGTCGCCCAGGCTAGAGTGCAGTGGCGTGATTATGACCTCCCTGGGACTCAGGTGATCCACCCACTTCAGACTCCCGAGTAGCTGGGATTACAGGTGCATGCTAGCATGCTTGGTAATTTGTGTATTTTTTTTTTTTTTTAGAGATGGGGTTTTACCGTGTTGCCTGGGCTGGTGTTGAACTTCTGAGCGCAAGCAATCCACCCACCTAGGCCTCCCAAAGTGCTGAGATTACTGGTGTGAGCTACTGCATCTGGCTATAACAGCTTGCATTTATTTGAGACGAAATCTCACTCTGTTGTCCAGGCTGGAGTGCAGCAGTGCCGATCTCGGGGCTCACTGCACCCTCTGTCTCCTAGGTTGAAGTGATTCTCCTGCCTCAGCTTCCTGAGTAGCTGGGATTACAGGTACGCACCACCATGACCAGCTAATTTTTGTATTTTTAGTAGAGACAGGGTTTTGCCATATTGGCCAGGCTGGTCTTGAACTCCTGACCTCAAGCATTCCATCTGCCTCAGCCTCCCAAAGTCTTGGGATTACAGGCGTGAACCACCACGTTCAGCCCAGTTTTTAAAATAAGAATTATTACTATTATTTTAATTTTTAGAGAGAGGGTCTCACTGTGTTGCCTAAGCAGGACTTGAGCCTCTGGGCACAAATGATACTCCTACCTTAGTCTTCTGATTAGCTGGGACTATAGGTACATGCCACTGTGTCCAGCTTAAAAGCTGTATTTTTAAAGCTCTATTTATTTCAATATAATCAGTTTGATTTTCAAAGCCTGACAGGTTAGTTTGAGATGAAGAAAACAAACCTTAACTTTAAATAATGCCTGTTATGGGCCGGGCAGTGGCTCACACTTGTAATCCCAACACTTTGGGAGGCCAAGGTGGGTAGATCATGAGGTCAGGAGATCAAGACTATACTGGCTAAAACAGTGAAACCTCGTCTCTACTAAAAATACAAAAAATTAGCTGGGTGTGGCGGCACGTGCCTGTAGTCCCAGCTACTCAGGAGGCTGAAGCAGGAGAATCACTTGAACCTGGGAGGTGGAGGTTGCAGTGAGATGAGATCGCACCACGGCACTCCAGCTTGGGTGACAGAGACTCTGTTTCAAAAAAAAAAAAAAGAAAAAAAGCCTGTTATGACTACTTTTAAAAGGATTTGTAGCAGAAGCCAAACATGTGATCTGGGACATAAACTTTCCAAGGTGACAATAAACAAATGTAACTAGATAACTAGGAAATGTTTGAAAAAAAATCTATGACTAACTGGGAGGACCAGATGATCTTTTCCCTCCTCTCCAAACTGCTTAAGCAGTCAATAGACTAACTCTTATAGATGCTGGGGTGGAGGGCAACCTTGGCCCAGTGTTCTGAGACTCATGGCAGGGCCATTTTTTTGTTTTGTTTTGCTTTTTTTTTTTGAGATGGAGTCTCGCTCTGTCACCCGGGCTGAAGAGCAGTGGAGTGATCTTGGCTCACTACTACCTCCCCTTCTGGAGTTCAAGCCATTCTCCTGCCTCAGCCTCCCGAGTAGCTGGGACTACAGGCGTATGCCACCATGCCCAGCTAATTTTTGTATTTTTAGTGAAGACAGAGTTTCACTATGTTGGCTAGGCTGGTCTCAAACTCCTGACCTCAGGTGATCTGCTTGGCTCAGCCTCTCAAAGTATTGGGATTACAGGCGTGAGCCACCATGCCTGGACTGTTTTGCCTTTTTTTTCTTTTGAGATGGAGTTTCGCTCTGTCGCCCAGGCTGGAGTGTAGCGGTGTGATCTTGGCTCACTGCAATCTCCACCTCCGGGATTCAAGCAGTTTTCCTGCCTCAGCCTCTGGAGTAGCTGGGACTATAGGCGCCTGTCACCACGCCTAGCTAATTTTTGTATTTTTAGTTGAAACAGAGTTTTACCACATTAGACAGGCTGGTCTTGAACTCCTGAACTTGTGATCCACCCGCCTCAGCCTCCCCAAGTCTGGGATTACAGGCGTGAGCTACCGCATCTGGGCATTTTGCTTTTTTTTGAGTCAGAATCTTGCTGTTGTCTAGGCTGCAGGGCAGTGGCATGATTATGGCTCACTGCAGCCTTTAACTCCTGGGTTCAAGGAGTTAAACTCGGGATCAAGGAGTGATCCTCCTATCTTAGTCTTCCAAGTAGCTGGGACTACAGGAATGCCACTACACTCTGCTAATTTTTGTATTATTTGTAGAGTCAGGAACCCACTAGCTTGCCCAGCCTAGGCGGCTATTTTCTGTAATTACTTAATTCTCCTCACGCCTCCCAAGTCATGGTCTCCACAGCTTCAGGCAGTCCTGTCCTTTAAAAAATTAAGAGGCAACAGGCCATAAAACCCCCAACTCATTTTTTTTTCTTGAAAAATGGTGTTTCCAGGCTTCCTTACCATAGGAAAAAGCTGCTGAAACTGTATTCTCGTAGGACCAAAGGCTAGTCTTATATATTCACTCAAATTCTTTCATGAACCCTCAAAATGAGGGATATACTTCTACTGCAGTGACATGACTTCTCCCTTTGAAGAGACCTTCAACATCTAGGAAATTCATATTTCCCATCATGAAATTCATATTTTGGTAGAACATAGTTCTCAATCATTAAACACTTACCTATGGGCAATGGGGATCATTTTTGCACATGCTCTGCCCTATCTCATCCTCTCCACATTGCTTTCTTCTCACTATCCTTTAAGACATTAATTCTTCCAGAACACCTGGAGAGCCCTTCCAACCTCCTTAGCCCTCTGTATTTCCTACATTACTGCTATTGTCTGTTTTCATGCCTGCCTCTCGACCCAAAGTGAAGGCTCCACAAGGGAGGGGGTTAGTCTTGTTCATTTCCAAATCACCCAAACATAGCCTGTTACCTAGCACACAGTAGGTACTCATACTTGATATCTGTTGAATGAAGTCTGAATAAGCCATTAATACAAAGATAACACATTGTTTTAGAATGGATAAAATGGAAGAGGCAAAACTTATAGAAAAGAATAAATACCAAGGACATGAGAACCACCCACAGGAAATCAGTGTAGGAATATATGTCCATGAAGATAAAAGAATAGATGCTAAGAGTTTCACAAAATGTTGGCCAATAGGTCATGAAGCAAAAAGAGCAGGTTACAAAACAGTATCTTTTTTTTTTTGGTATAGGAATATAGAAAACAGTATCATCTTACCCAGAGGAGGGAAAAATGTGTATCACATGTCTGGTGTTTTATACACCAGAATGTTAAAGTGTATTTCTTTCTCAGTAGCAGAATTAAATCTTATCAACTGTCTACAACAAATATGCATTTTTAATTGGACTTCACTTTATTGCATTTCATAGATATCACATTTTTTACAAATTGAAAGTTTGTGGCAACCCTGTGTCCAGCAAGTCTATCTGTTCCACTTTTCCAACAGCACATGCCCATTTCGTGTCTGCGTCACATTTTGGCAATTCTCACATCTCAGACTTTTTCATTATTGTATCTGTTATGGTGACCTGTGATCAGTTACTTTGTTTTCCTTTTTTCTTATTTCAATAGTTCTTGGGGAACAGGCGGCGTTTGATTACATGGATAAGTTCCTTAGTAGTGATTTCTGATATTTTGGTGCACCTACCACCCAATCAGTGTACACTGTAGCCAATATGTAGTTTTTTTATTTTTATTTTTTTCTGAGATGGAGTCTTGCTGTGTCACCTAGGCTGGAGTGCAGTGGCACGACCTTGGCTCACTGCAACCTTCGCCTCCTAAGTTCAAGCAATTCTCATGCCTCAGCCTCCCGAGTAGCTGGGATTACAGGCATACGCCACCATGCCCGGCTAATTTTTTTTAGTAGAGATGGGGTTTCACCATGTTGGCCAGGTTGGTCTCGAACTCCTGACCTTGTGATCTGCCTGCCTTGGCCTCCCAAAGTGCTGGGATTACAGGCATGAGCCACTGTGCTTGGCCCCAATGTGCAGTTTTTTTTATCCCTCACCCACCTCCCATACTTTCCCCAGAGTCCCCAAAGTCCACCGTATAATTCTTATGCCTTTGAGTCCTCATAGCTTAGCTCCCACTTATGAGTGAGAACATACAATGTTTGGTTTTCCATTCATTCCTGAGTTACTTCACTTAGAATAGTGGTCTCCAATTCCATCCAGGTTGCTGTGATTGCCATTACTTTCTTCCTGGCTGAGTAGTATTCCATGGTATGTATATATACACCACAATTTCTTTATCCACTCGTTGACTGATGGACAGTTGGGTTGGTTCCATGTTTTTGCAATTGTGAATTGTGCTGCTATAAACATGCGTGTGCAGGTATCTTTTTCGTATAATGACTTCTTTTCTTCTGGGTAGACGCCCAGTAGTGGGACTGCTGGATCAAACGGTAAATCTACTTTTAGTTCTTTAAGGAATCTCCACACTGTTTTCCACAGTGGTTGTACTAGCTTACATTCCCACCAGCAGTGTAAAAGTGTTCCCTTTTCACCACATCCATGTCAACATCTATTATTTTTTGGTTATTGCCATTCTTGCAGTAGTAAGGTGGTTACAAAAAAATTTAACTGTTTTAAAGTAAAATAATTGGAACAGACAACAGATCATTGGTTTTCAGTGGTTAGAAGTTGGGGACAGTGAGTATACAGGGGCATGAAAGATGTTTGGGGGTGACTGAACTGTTCTACATCTTGACTGGTAGTGGTTACATGATGGTATGTATGCTTTTGTTAAAACTCATGGATCTGCACAATGAAAAGGGTAAATCCTGTTGTATGCAAATTGTATCTTAAGAAAAAAATTTTAAGCAATGGAAAGCTTCTACTTCTGAGTGTATTTACTTTGAAAAACGATGAGACTAACAATTCTTAAGTAATAAAATCATGAACCTCTGCCTGGAACAATGAGCACTTAGAGGGAAAACTTACCTCATGCTTGCCCATGCACCACTTCTGAGTTAGGAAAGTGCAAGGGGGACACTTCTCCTCGCTATGACAAGAATGATACACTGCAGAAAGAGAAAGGTAGCTTTAGGAATACTTTCTAAATAAAGCCACATAAACTATTATACATGATATAAACGACATACGGCATGAAACTTTTAAATTCAGGAACTGGGAGTACTTTTAAAAAATGGTTACAGGGGCCGGGCACGGTGGCTCACCTGAGGTCAGGAGTTCAAGACCAGCCTGGCCAACATGGTGAAACCCCGGCTCTACTAATATTACAAAAATTAGCTGGGTGTGGTGGTGTGCACGTGTATTCCCAGCTACTCTGGAGGCTGAGGCAGGAGAATTGCTTGAACACCTGGGAGATGAAGGTTGCAGTGAGCCAAGATTGCACCATCGCACTCCAGCCTGGGTGACAAGAGTGAAACTACATCTCAAAAAAAAAAAAAGGTCACAGCAAAGTAAAAAGTAAGTACCTAGCTTTATGTTAAGTGTTGAAGGACGAGCATGAGTGAGAAAAAGAAACCCAACCAAGGTGGAAAAGACATGCCAAAACAGAAGCAGAGGAAGCAGCTTTCCCATTTCATCTCTTGCAGCACAGCCAAATGGTCCATCCAATTCCACTACGTCATTCTTTTGGCCCTACCTTACACAGCAACTGCTCACTTCTGCTCAGATATCTTTGCTATTAATTCCATCTAAAATGCTTTTGCTGACTCCTTCCAATTTCATTACTGCCTATAAAGGGAGGTTCATCAAAACTCACCTCCTACAACAAAGCTTTCCTTGGCTGACCACACTCTAGCCTGAGCTCCCTCACACTTCCAGGTGTCTCAGTTCTTACACAGATGGGCTGCTGCCACAACATTTAGCCCATCTTCATGTGACGGGTGGTTGTATTGTGTGTATTGAACTACCATCCTCCTCCTCTAGGGAGATCATAAGAACCTCAAGGTCATGGGCTATTTTTCTCTTCCTCTGTGTCTGATACCATGCTAGATATAAAATAAACACTTAAGAAAGTGGAAATGAATGTAGAACAAAATAGGCTAAAACAACACAATTCACAAATGGTGAAGTTCTTACTATGGACCTTGATTGGGAGGATTTGGACTTCATCTGTAACACCTGAAAGTAAGTGTAAAGGAAGGAATGGATGGATACAGGCCTGGGCATGTACCTCATGCTGGTGTGAATGCTTGCATTCATAGAAGGGGCTTGCAAACTATGCTGAAAGGGCTATTCTAAGATCCCCAAGGAAGGAGGGAACATTCCACTTCATGAAGAATTTGTTTAGTTCTTTTTTACTCTATTAACTTTACAAATCAAGAGCTGATTTTCTAGCTCTAAGACTGAATCATATTGCCAGACTAACTGTGGGTATCCAATCTGGTCCCTTGAATTATTTCAGGTTTACCTCTGGTATTTGGTAAAATGAAATGATGGGCCCAGTATGATGCCAGAGGAAAGCCAGCAATTAGACCTGACAGATAAGAAAACTGAGTGATATCAAGTGGTTGTTGGCCTGGTAACTGAGCAGTTTATCAGAGAAAAGCTGGAAACACTTAAATGTCCAGCAACACAAGACTGACTGAATAAGTTACGGCCCATCCATGTAACAGGACACTCAATTGCCATTAAAAATTTATATTGTAAAAAAAAAACTCATTGACAAGGGGACAAATTAAAAATACAATGATAAGAGTGAAAAAAAGCTAGTTAAAAGCATTAAGTTCAGTAGGATTCCACTTTTATTTTGGGGAAAAAATGCAAACAAATATATTTGCACATGGAAGAAGACCCTGAGAAATGCATGTAAGGTATAATTCTTAGGAGGTGACACAATAGATTATTTAATCTCAAACATTTTACTTTATCTTTTTCTTTTTTTTTTTTGAGACGGAGTTTTGCTCTTGTTACCCAGGGTGGAGTGCAATGGCATGATCTAGGCTCACTGCAACCTCCGCCTCCTGGGTTCAGGCAATTCTCATGCCTCAGCCTCCTGAGTAGCTGGGATTACAGGCACACGCCACCATGCCCAGCTAATTTTTTGTATTTTTAGTAGAGACGGGGTTTCACCATGTTGACCAGGATTGGTCTTGATCTCTTGACCTCGTGATCCATCCGCCTTGGCCTCCCAAAGTGCTGGGATTACAGGCTTGAGCCACCGCGCCCGGCCCATCATTTTCTTTTTCTTTTTGTTTTTTTTTTGAGAGACAAAGTCTTGCTCTGTTGCCCAGGCTGGAGTGCAATTGTGCAATCTCAGCTTACTGCAACCTCCGCCTCCCGGGTTCAAGAGATTCTCTTGCCTCAGCATCCCAAGTAGCTGGGATGACAGGTGTCCGCCACCACGCCTGGCTAAGTTTTGTACTTTTAGTAGAGATAGGTTTTTGGCATGTTGGCCAGGCTGGTCTCGACCTCCTGACCTCAGGTGATCCACCTGCCTTGGCCTCCCAAAGTGCTGGGATTACAGGTGTGAGCCACTGTGCCTGGCTGGTTTTCTTTTTTTTGAGATGATGTCTCCTAAATTGCCCAGGCTGAAGTGCAGTGGCACAATATTGCCTCCTAGATTCAAGCAATTCTCCTGCCTCAGCCTCCTGAGTACCTGGGATTATAGGTACCTGCCACCAAGCCTGGCTAATTTTCCTATTTGTAGTAGAGATGGGGTTTCACCATGTTGGCCAGGGTGGTCTCAAACTCCTGAGCTCAAGTGATCCACCCACCTCAACCTCCCAAAGTGGTAGGATTACAGGTGTGAGCCACTGTGCCTGGCCTCTATTTTCTTAATTTTAATATGATAAATATCCCTTGCTTCTATAACAACAAAAAAGTCACTTTTAATTTTGTAAAAAGACGCTAAACTTTGAACTATGCACCCAAAGTGGAGACCACAAAGAAAAGTTCTTGAGAGATACGATCAGCTGGGGCTTCTTCCAACTTTTTCAGGTGTGTTCGACATCCCTAGGGTAAACCAATGAAGAGCACTATGATTCCAAGCTGTGCCCCAGATCACAGACTCACCTTCACACAAGTGGCTCCTGAGCATGGGGAACAAGGGGCAGCCATCACAGCATGACTCTAGAGCAGTGATGACAGTTACACAGCAGGATCCTAAACGACATGGTGTGAGCAGGCTGAAGTGTGAAGGCAAGATGGTACTCACCTGGATGGTCACATTCATGGACTCTAGCGCAGGTTTGGGTACATTCAGGGGGCCTAGTACCACAGGGAACTGGAGGGTAAATCACTGATGCACCACAATGGCAGGTTAATTCATCAAAACCTGGTGGAGCAGCAGGTAAAACAAAATAATCCGTTCTGAGTTTGGGATGTGCACGTAGGTATTTACACACACACATACACACACTTTTGCTTGTATTTTTAGAGGAGAATTTTTGGGGGTGCTACTTTTTTTAAAAGATGTTTTTATTTTATTAAAGCTAAGCTGGTGAAAAAGGCACAGGCAGATATAAAGTTTCATTTATTACTATGATTCTGACAATTTCTTAATACTTTTCCCAACATATTTATAATTAGACTGGAGATTACATTAATGACTGAGTTTTTAATATTATAATAGGGAATTTGTCAATATTTTAAAGATCACATAACTTAGTGAACAATTACTTTCCAAATGATCAAGGTGCGCTATTATAAAAATCATGCACAGGTAAAAAGATCCATTCAAAATATAAGAAAATCCAATGAATTTTAGTGGCAGAGAACAAAAACACTGAGTCAAGTCCTTTTTGAAATGAGATTGATTTCTGGTCTAATTTCAAAGAATATAAATAATTATTTGAAAACGTCTTTAAAATACTCTTCCCTTCTCCTGTGTAAGGCTGGATTTTTTTCATAGGCCTCAACTATATCAAACAGATTCGATGCAGAAGTAGATCTGAGAATCCAGCTATCTTCTATTAAAACAAGTATCCACTATTCTGTTTTTTTGAAACTAGTTATTAAAAAAAAATTTGTGATTACATGCGATGAATGTATTATTTTTCTTCTTAAATATACTAATAAATTATTTGAAAAATTTCTCAGTTTTAATTTCTAATATGGTAGATCCAGATAAATATAACTTACATAAAAAGAGCTCTTTAGGATAATTTTTAGTAATGCAAATGAGTTCAACAACCCAAGAGTTTGCCAACAGCTGCAAATAATATAGAGAAAGAAGACTGTTGAGGACAGAACCTAGGTCAATAACATATATGAGGCAGGTGGCAGAGAAGGAATCTATTAACAAACTACGTCCCATCTCAGGATCACTGCTCATATCCTAAGTTTTGTATATTCAGGGACTACAATACAGCATTCAAAATAACTTTAATTTTAAAGTCTCAACAAATTTGAAATAACAAAGGCTTAGTTCAAGAATCCGTACATTCTAAGTAAATCAATCTCTCAAAGTATATTATGTCTGAATTTCTAAAAAACTCTTCTAATAAACTATACAGTGAAGATACTCACTGGCTTGCCAGCATATCTGACAGTTTCCACGATGACAAGGTTCTTCACATCTATGAAGGCCACAACGGAGTTTCCTCCCACAAATCAAAGGACACTTGTGCTCCTTATCCTGGGAAGAGAGATTTATATTTGTTCACAAAATGGTCTTCATTTTGTATTTTCCATAAATAAGATTAACAAAAACAAAGCTCGACACATTTACAGATGAAATGATGTCTGGAAATACCTTCAAAATAACTAGAGAAGGGAGTAAGTGGGGACACAGATGAAACAAAATTTGTCATGAGGAGATCAATACAGAAGCTGGATGTTGTGTATATGGGACTCTCTATACCAGTCTCTCTGCTTCAGTATGTCTGAAATAAAAAAGAAAATTTTTTTACATTGTGTGTGTGTGTGTGTGTGTGTTTGATGGAGTAGGGGGAAGAGAGAGAGAGAGAGAGAGAGACAGGGTTTCAAGAGAGATAGAGTCTCACTCTGTTGCCCAGCTGGAGGGCAGTGGTGCAATCTTGGCTCACTGCAACCTCTGTCTCCAAGTGATTCCCCTGCCTCAGCCTCTTGAGTAGCTGGGATTACAGGTGCCTGCCATAATGTCTGGCAAATTTTTGTATTTTCAGTGGAAATGGGGTTTTACCATGTTGGCCAGGCTGGTCTGGAACTCCTGACCTCAAGTGATCTGCCTGCCTTGGCCTCCCAAAGTGCTGGGATTATAGGCATGAGCCACTAGGCCTGGCATAATTTTACATTTAGAACTATTTATCTATTTCAAGATCTGGTTGTAAGACTGGTTAATTTTTATATTTTTGGTAGAGATGGGGTTTCACCATGTTGCCAAGGCTGACCTCAAACTCCTGGGCTCAAACAATCCACCCACCTCAGCCTCCAAAAGTGGAATTACAAGTATGAGCCACCAGGTCCAGCCTCAAATTCTTTTATAATAAGAGGAAGTCTTTAAGCCTTCTAACACTAGTTACATAACTTGCACAATTCATCACTCTTTACTTTAATATACAAATTTAAAAAATAATTATGTTATATATATACATACACATGTATGTGTATGATACATGTACAGCCTTGCTATTGGTACCGTGTTATCTTGTTTATGTATATATGCATTGATATGGTTTGGCTGTGTCCCCAGCCAAATCTTATCTTGAGTTCCCACATGTTGTGGGAAGGACCTGGTAGGAGTTAACCAAATCATGGGGGCAGGTCTTTCCCATGCTGTTCTAGTGATAGTAAGTCTCATGAGATCTGATGGCTTTATAAAGCCAAGTTTCCCTGTACAAGCTCTCTCTCTCTCTGCCTGCTACTATCTATGTAAGACGTGACTTGCTCCTCCTTACCTTCCACCATGATTGTGAAGCCTCCTCAGCCACTTGGAACTGTAAATCCATTAAATGACTTTCTTTTATAACTTGCCCAGTCTCGGGTATGTAGCAGTGTGAAAACAGACTAATACAGTAAACTGGTACTAGTAGAGTGGGGAACTACCGAAAAGATACCTGAAAATGTGGAAGTAACTTTGGAACTGGGTAATAGGCAGAGGTCATAACAGTTTGGAGAGCTCAGAAGAAGAGAGGAAAATGTGGGAAAGTTTGGAACTTTCTAGAGACCTGTTGAATGGCTTTGTTCAAAATGCTGATAGTGATGTGTACAATAAGTCCAAACTGAGGTGGTCTCAGATGGAGATGAAGAACTTGTTGGGAACTGGAGCAAAGGTGACTCTCTTGTTTTAGTAAAGAGAATGGTAACACTTTGCCCCTGCTCTAAAGATCTGTGGAACTTTGAACTTGAGAAAGATGATTTAGGGTATCTGGTGGAAGAAATTTCTAAGTAGCAAAGCATTCAAGAGGTTACTTGGGTGCTGTTAAAGGCATTCAGTTTTAAAAGGGAAACAGAGCAGAAAAGTTTGGAAAATTTGCAGCCTGACAATGCGATAGAAAAAAAAAATCCTGGCAGGCATGGTGGCTAATGCCTGTAATCCCAGCTGTTTGGGAAGCTGAGGTGGGCAGATCATGAGGTCAGGAGATTGAGACCAGTCTGACCAACATGGTGAAACCCCATCTCTACTAAAAATACAAAAAAACTAGCAGGGCGTGATGGATGCACCTGTAATACCAGCTACTCAGGAGATCGAGGCAGGAGAATAACTTGAACCTGGGAGGCAGAGGATGCAGTGAGCTGAGATCATGCCACTGTACTCCAGCCTGGGTGACAGAGTGAGACTTCATCTCAAAGAAAAAAAAAAAAAAGAAAATCCCATTTACTTAGAAGAAATTCAAGCCAGCTGCAGAAATTTGCATAAGTAACAAGGAGCCAAACGTTAACACCCAAGACAATGGGGAAAATGTCTCCGAGACATGTCAAAGGTCTTCAGGGCAGGGCAGACCCTCCCATCACAGGCCTGGAGGCTCAGGATGAAAAAATGGTTTTGTGGGCTGGGCCCAGGGTCCCCATGCTGTATGCAGCCTAGGGACTCGGTGCCCTGTGTCCTAGTTGCTCCAGCTGTGGCTGAAGGGGGACAACATAGAGTTCAGACCATGGCTTCAGAGTGCAAGCCCCAAGCCTTGACAGCTTCCATGCAGTGTTGAGCCTGTGGGTACACAGAAGTCAATAATTGAGGTTGGGAACCTCTGCCTAGGTTTCAGAAGATGTATGTAAATGCCTGAATGTCCAGGCAGAAGTTTGCTGCAGGGGTGGGGCTCTCACAACCTCTGCTAGGACAGGGCAGAATAGAAATGTGGGGTTGCAGCCCCCACACAGAGTCTCTACTAGGGGACGACCTAGTGGAGCTATGAGAAGAGGCCCACTGTCCTTTAGACCTCAGAATGACTGTATTTACCCAATGCCTGTATCCACATTGTACCTAGGAAACAACTAATTTGCTACTGGTTTTACAGGCTCATAGGCAAAGGGACTTGCCTGTCTTGGATGAGACTTTGGACTGTAGACTTTTGAGTTAATGCTGAAATGAGTTAAAACTTTGGGGACTGTTGGAAAGGCATGACTGGTTTTTCAATGTGAGGACATGAAATTTGGGAGTGGTCAGGGGTGGAATGATATGGTTTGGCTGTGTTCCCACCCAAATCTCATCTTGACCTCCACTGGGAGGGACCTGGTGGGAGGTAACTGAATCATGGGGGCAGTCTTTCCCATGCTGTTCTCACGACATTGAATAAGTCTCATGAGATCTGATGGCTTTATAAGGCCAAGTTTCCCTGCACAAACTCTCTCTGCTTCCTGCTATCTATGTAAGATGTGACTTGTTCTTCCTTGCCTTCTGCCATGATTGTGAGGCCTCCTCAGCCACTTGAAACTGTAAATCCATTAAATCTCTTTCTTGCCAGGCGTGGTGGCTCACGCCTATAATCCAAGGGCAGATCACTTGAGGTCGGTAGTTCAAAACCAGCCTGACCAACATGGTGAAACCCCGTCTTTTTAAAAAAACAAAACGAAACAAACAAAAAAAACCCTTTTTCTTTCGTAAGTTGCCCAGTCTCAGGTATGTCTTTATCAGCAGTGTGAAAACAGACTAATACACACACACATACACACAAACACAAACATCATGTCATATATAACATAAATACATATGTTGTTTTTACATACATAAAAGAGTATACAAGATAACCCAGTATGAATAGCCAGCTAGTGCTTTCTTTAATTAGTTACATAAAAGCAAAAAAAAAAATTTTTTTTGAGCTCCCACTATGTGAGATTCCAGAGAAGTCAGAGAGCTTGAAATCCCAAAAGTCAGAAGCAGCAGTCCCAAAAGTAAATATTTTAAATAAATAATATTTTTGAAAATCTTTTTTAAAAAAGGCATAATTTTTCCTACTGACCTGACCTAAGTGGTACATGAAACCTGAAGCCCTGAAGCCCAACTTGCTAAGTCCAGGTCAGTCTGTGTTGTGACAACACACAATCTCCTGCAGAAAACTGTGTGCTCATGTAGCGGTCTTGGGCTCTGTCTCTTTGTGGAGCAGGTATGGGGACTATGAGAGCTCTCTGACTGCTGCTTAGGGCCCCATCCCAATGACTTCTAAATCTGGGCTGCATTCTCCAGATGGCTGAGGCTTCCAGAGGCCCAGCCCCTGGATGAATGGAATCTGATTATGTCTAATGATAAGTCTACTTACCACACAGCATATCTCATTACATTTATGCCGTCCACACAACCGTTTCTTGTTACACCGCTTGTCACACATAAATGTAGCATCTGCTGTGGCCAATTAAAAAGAAAAAAAAACAGGCAAAGGATATGAGCATTTATACAACAAATATTTGAGTGACTATATATAGGCTAAAAGAATACAATAGTAATAATACAACTGTAATCACATAAATGCAGTTTTTTTTTTTTTTAAGATGGAATCTCAATCTGTTGCCCAGGCTGGAGTGCAGTGATCTTGGCTCACTGTAACGCCTGCCTCCCAGGTTCAAGTGATTCTCGTGCCTCACTTGATTATAGGTGCCCGCCACCACACCTGGCTAATTTTTGTATTTTTAGTAGAGATGGGGTTTCACCATGTTGTCAAGGCTGGTCGTGAACCCCTGATCTCATGTGATCTGCCTGCCATGCCCTTAAAAGTGCTGAGATTACAGGCATGAGCCACCGTGCCTGGCCTTTTTGCCTTCTTTTTTTTTTTCAGATAGAGTCTCACTCTGTGGCCCAGGCTGGAGTGCACTGGCGCCATCTGGGCTCACTGTAACCTCTGTCTCCCTGTTTCAAGCAATTCTCCTGCCTCAGCCTCCTGAGTAGCTGGGATTACAGGCATGTGCCACCACACCTGGCTAATTTTTATATTTTTAGTAGAGACAGGGTTTTGCCATGTCAGTCAGGCTGGTCTCAAACTCCTGACCTCAGGTGATCTATCTGCCTTGGCCTCCCAAAGTGCTAGGATTACAGGCATGAGCCAGCACACTCAGCCGACAGTTTTTTGTTTTTGTTTTTAAGAGACAGGGTCTCTTTCTGTCACCAAGGCTGGAGTCTGTAACCTCAAATTCCTAGGTTCAAATAATCCTCCCACCTCAGTCTTCCAAATATTGGGATAACAGGTGTAAGCCACTCTGCCCAACTGAAAATGCATATTAAAATATCAGTTTTCACCTGTCAAACTGCCAAAAAACAAAAAACAAAAAAGCAATGGTAGGGTGGTTTAAAGTAGAAGAAAAAGGCACACTCATCTTAGCAGATGGGTGTACAAACTTTTAGAGTCTGAAGAGGACTGATTCCAGGACCTCCCTTGGATATCAAAATCCACAGATGTTCAAGTCTCCTATATAAAATGGTATATTTGCATATAACCTATGCACACCTGCCCTTGCACTTAAATCATCTCTAGATTACTTACACCAAATATAATGTAAATGCTATGTAAATAGTTATTATACTGTATTGTTTAGAAAATGATGATGAGAAAAAACTTTGTATATGTTCAGTACAGATGTAATTTGTTTCTTGGAATATTTTCAATCTGTGGTTGGTTGAATCCATGGATATGGAACCTGTGGATATGGAAGGCTGCCTGTGTGTATGTTTCTATCAAAAATTTAAGTGTGGCTGCTCATGGTGGCTCCTGCCTGTAATCCTAGCACTTTGGGAGGCTGAGGCAGGAAGACTGCTTGAGCCCAGGAATTTGAGAATAGCCTAGGCAACAAAATGAGACCCTGTCTCTACAAAAAACTTTTTTTAGTTTTTGAGACAGAGTTTCAGTCTTGTTGCCCAGGCTGGAGTGCAATGACGCAATCTTGGCTCACTGCAACCTCTGCCTCCTGGGTTCAAGCAATTCTCTTGCCTCAGCCTCCCGAGTAGCTGGGATTACAGGGGCCTGCCACCATGCCAGGTTAATTTTTTGTATTTTTACTAGAGACAGGATTTCACCTTCTTGGCCAGGCCAGTCTCGAACTCCTGACCTCAAGTGATCTACTCACTTTTGCCTCCCGAAGTGTTGGGATTTCACGTGTGAGCCACCATGCCAGCTCTACAATAACTTTTAAAAATTAAGATGTTTTACATATGTGCAGTAGTGGAAAAAGAAAAAAAAATTTTAAAAATTAAAAAATAAGTTTTAAAAACTTAATTAAAAGTTAATTAAGCCATGGGCATGGTGGGACATGCCTGTGGTTCCAACTATTTGGAAGGCTGGTGTGGGGGGATCACTGGAGCCCCAGACATCAAGGTTGCAGTGAGCTGTGATCTGCCACTGCACTCCAGTCTAGGTGACAGAGACGCTGTCTCAAACAATAAACAAATAAATAAATAGATTTTAAAAACCAACAATGAGATATCAGAGACATCACTTCACGTGGTAGTGATATATCACTTCACTAGGATGCCTATGATTTTAAAAATCCAGAAAATAACAAGTATTGGCAAGGATGTGGAGAAAATGAAACCCTTGTACATTGCTGGTAGGAATATAAAATGGTGTAGCCACTGTGGAAAACAGAATGGCAGTTTTTAAAAAAAATTAAATACAAAATTACCATAGGATCCAGCAATTCTACTCCTAGGTATACACCCCAGAGAAATGAAAATAGGTATTCAAACAAAAGCTTGTATACAAATGTTCATAACAGCACTATTCACAACAGTCAAAACGTGAAAACAATTCTAATACTGATCAACTAGTGAAGAGACAAACAAAATGTATATTTATAAAATGAAACATTATTCAATCATAAAAAGAAATGAAGTACTGATATATACTACAGTATGATGAACTTCAAAAACATGCTAAGTGAAAAAAGTGGGCACAAAAGATTATATATTGTGACTCCATTAAGATGAAGTATTCAAAAATAGTAAATGCATACAATCTGAAAGCAGATTAGTGGTTTCCTGTGGGAGGGCTGAGTGGAGAGTAAACTTAATAAATACAGGGTTTCCTTTCAGGGTGATGAAAATGTTTTACCCCAGCACTTCGGGAGGCCAAAGTGGCAGGATCATTTGAGGCCAAACATTCAAGACAAGCCTGGTCAACATAGTGAGACCCTGCCTCTACATATTTTTTAAATAAAAGAAAAGGCCAGGCACTTTGGAAGGCCAAGGTGGGCAGATCACATGAGGTCAGGAGTTCAAGACCAGCCTGGGCAGCCTGGTGAAACCCTGTCTCTACTAAAAATACAAAAAAAAAAGCCAGGCATGGTGGCCGGTGCCTATAATACCAGCTACTCGGCAGACTGAGATAGGAGAATTGCTTGAACCCGGGAGGTGGAGGTTGCGGTAAGCCCAAGACTGTGCCATTGCACTCCAGCCTGGACAACAAGAGCGAAACTCCATCTCAAAAAAAAAAAAAATACAATAAAATAAAATTTTTAAAAAGGAAAATAAAAATAAAATAATAAGATAGAAAAAATGTTTTGGAACTAGATTGTGAAAGAACTAAGCGACACTGAACTGTACATTTAAAATGATTAATTATATGTTATGTGAATTTCAACTTTAAAAACTGGGCTAAACACTGAAGTATGTATGTATGAAATGGCATTTGAGATTTGTTTTCAAAGTACTTCAGCAAAAATAAAATGTAGGGAAGGAGGGATGGATGAAAACAGAGAGGCAAAATGTTGACAACTGATGATGATAGGTCATAGGTATGTGGGGATTCATTAAATCAAGTTTCTCCACTTTCACATATGATTGAAATTTTACATCATAAACTTATAAAAAGTGGGACAGGGCTGGGTGCGGTGGCTCACGCCTGTAATCTCAACAACTTTGAGAGGCCAAGGTAGGTGGATCACTTGAGGTCAGGAGTTAGAGACTAGCCTAGCCAACATGGTAAAACCCCGTCTCACCTAAAAATACAAAAATAAGCCAGGCATGGTGGTGGGCACCTGTAATCCCAGCTACTCAGGAGGCTGAGGCAGGAGAATCACTTCAACCAGGATGGTGGAGGCTGCAGTGAGCTGAGATCATACCACTGCACTCCAGCCTGGGCAACAGAGTGAGACTCTGTCTCAAAAGAGAAAAAAGAGTTCAAATGATTTTACAGTGAACATCCATACGCCCATATCTAGATTCTACCATTAACATACTTACTTTCATGTATCTATCCATTTTTCCATCCACCCATTAATTTTCTTTATGCATTTCAAAGCAAGCTGTAGACATGAGTGCACCTAAGCTTAACTTTTTCAGCACTAACTAGAATTCAATTTATAATTTTTTCCTTTTGAGGTGAAAGTTATACTATGAAACACACAAATCTTAAGTATACCTTCACTGAATTTCGACAAATAATTAACCCAACTCCCTAACAAGATACAGAGCGTTTACCTTCACCCCCAAAATTCCCTCATGCCCACCCCAGTCATACCTTCACTTTTCAGACTGGTACATGGCAGCTCCTATGTAAAAAAAAAAAAAAAAAAAGAAAGAAACAGTAACTACTTCAGGACTAATTAAAAAAACACAACTATAATATCATGCCAAAGGTAACAAGTATATCCCAAATATCCTGTACTTCTCTGATAGTCACTTACTCACCAACTTCGCACGCCATGCCTAGAATGAGCCTAATCCCTATATGTATGAGCTTTACTCACAAGAGGACTCCAGGCTTACAGACTTTTCATGCAAATACAATTGTAACAATCTTTGTGGTCTGGTTTCCAAATTCACAGCAGACTAGGAATTATAAAATCGGAATGGTAAGAGGGGCGGCTAAAGGTATGCAAAGGAAAGAGAAGTCATCATATAACAGGGGTACAGACAGACAAAGCCATAAAAAGCAGATGTAAGAATTGAAAACAGGTAACAATCTGGTACTATTTAATACAGGGACAAACGGCTCTACACACTCCAAAGGACACCTGACAGTATCACCAAACTATAGCAAAGTGAAATATAGCAGATCTTTAATTTGGCCTCTAAAGTTTTATTACTGTGGTTTCCACTACGTGTGAGTGGTCCAAAAGGTCTATCATGTAATTGTGCTGAGGCACGATCCTAAAAAGCATGTGTGGTGATGCTGGTGTATGGGAAACGAGTCAGTCACTTGGAGTAGAATGAGTCTGGCTAGCTGCCCGGCTTCTACATCTGATTTCGGCTTTGATGTCATTTTCAAGTTGCCATGTACTCAGAAATGAGAAAAATGACTTTAAAAGTCCCCTCTTACTAAAAATTATCCTGGACAAAAAAAAAGCAGCTACTGGAGTTGATAACAGATATAAAGAGGTATAAGAAATAAAAGGTTCCTGGCAGGAAAATATATATATATCAGATAAAAAATGAAGTGCTGGGATTGATGACATGAAAAAGTTCCCCATTTGCTCTTTACAGATATAGTGACTCATGAAACTGAATTAATGCTCCCATCAGTGAACAATGAATTGTACAGAAGAAATGATATGCAGGAGTGGTTATCTAAAAATGTCAGGAAAGGCAGAACTCCCATAAATTCCTGCACATGAATTACCATAAAGGCTTAAATATGGCATGCTTTATCAAGACATAGTAAGACACAGCATACATTTATTAGAGTCCCACCAAAGTGATGAAAACAACCTTTGAAGTTTTAAGAAATAAATCTTATTTATCTAGAAAACTCACTTCTGTGGAAAAACCTATTCCATTACAAAAATCATGTCATGAAAAATCCATATTCATGAAAAATCTAGTTAAACAATGAGGTGATAATTATCAGCTTTTTTGACAAAGTAAGAAGAGCTTTGTCAAACAAGTTTAACAGAGTCTGTCCTGACAGTGAGCTCCTCCTGCAAGTTAAGGACTTTTACTTGCAAAAATTCAACTTACACATAGGTTTTCAAGAATACATTCCCTGCCATGGAGTCCACTAATAGAGAGAGTAAGGACAAAGAGTCAATGAGAAGCAAGAAAACAAGAGATTGAGAGAGGGATTGTGGGAGAATGAAGAAAACTGACAGCAGCCACTTCCAGGTTGGACTTATATATCCCAACCCTGCTTGTGATTCTCAGTCACAAAGATCACGAAGAGCATCTCTGGGAATTATTAAATTTATGACTGCCAAATCACAGCATCTCACAGTCTTTAATAATACCTCTATCATCCCATGTATACTGTAATTTCTTTCAGGAAAAAAAAAACCCATAAATGATTACACAACTTTTTTAACATGTAAATTACACTACTTTTCCCTTTTTTTTTCTGAAGCTTTCCTATTAAACTAGCTTCCCATTTAGGGACTATATCCTCAGAATCGTTGCAAGTCACATGCTGCCCAGACCTTGCGTTGTGTTTAATAGAACCAATGGTTCAGAATTCTGTCTCTACCCTGGCTTGTACACTGCTGGGACAAATGCTGATATACACTGAAATGACCAGGTAGGTCAAAGAGCAGGATAAATCAACGTTCAGTGTGTTTCCCAAGGTGAATCACCCAAAGACTTCTATAGGAAGGCCTCCTGCCTCTTCCGGTTACAGACAAAGGAATGGACACTACAGCCTAACTCCAAAATGGTAAGATGCCACTTTTATAACATAAGTCTGACCAAAACTATCCAACGTAGGCTGGGTGTGGTGGCTCATGCTTACAATCCCAGCATTTTGGGAGGCCAAGGCAGGTGGATCACTTGAGGTCAGCAGTTTAAGACCAGCCTGGCCAACATGGTAAAAACCTGTCTCTACTAAAAATAAAAAAATCAGCTGGACATGGTGGTGCACATCTGTAACCCCAGCACTTTGGGAGACTGGGGCAGGAGGATCACTTGAGGTCAGGAGTTCAAGACCAAGTTGGCCAACATGGCAAAAACCCATCTCTACTAAAAATACAAAAATTAGCTGGGCATGGTGGCATGCATCTGTAATTCCAGCTACTCGAAAGGCTAAGACACAAGAGTCACTTGAACCTGGGAGGTAGAGGCTGCAGTGAGCCGAGATTGTGCCACTGTACTCCATCCTAGGTGATGCAGTGAGACTGTCTAAAAAAATAAACAAACAAACAAATAACAATTTTAAAAAAGAAAAATAAAAACTATCCAGGCTTTCACCAGAAAGTAGAAATTGACAAAACAGTTGTACAAAACAGTTACACAGTGAAGAATTAAACCCTACCCAAAGAGAGTCTGGCCTTTGCACTTGGCTTCTCAGAGGTAATCTCTAAGCCTAGTGGAACGCCATGCCTTATAGAAGTGTCATTGTTTGCCTGGAGTCTTGGGTCACTGGATAGTCTAATTATATGATTTAAGAGCAAGCTGGCCACACTGGATAGTTTTAGGCCAGGGGCTTTGGGTCACCTGGTATCAGCAGACCTCTGGAGAGACTGGAGACTTGAGATTAGCCACATGGGCGGTCAACTATGGTTGCACAATAGAGCCCCAATAAAAACTGAACACATAGACTTAGGTGAGCTTTCCCAGTTGGCAATACTCTATGTATGCTGTCACACATTCACGCAGAGAGAGTAACACTTTTCTGACTCCGCAGTGAAAGGACAAATGAAGTTCCACATCTGGTACTTTTTTGGACTCTGCCCTACATATTTCTTCCCTTGGCTGATTTAATCTGTATCCTTTTCCTTGTAATAAAACTGTAACCTCCTTGTAGTAAACCTATAACCATGAGTTTAACCATCAGCAAGTTCAGTGAGTCCTTTTATCAAATTATCGAGCCTTGCAGGTGATCTTAAGGACCAATGAACTTTCAGTTGGCATCAAAAGTTGGTATCACAAGTGGGTGGTCACATGGACTGTGCTTCCTCTAACTTCTTAGATGGGTGACTCCTTGCAACAGTGCTACTGTTCCTCTTTTCAGGCTACCACACTTGTATTTGGTAGAGTGATTTGTATATTTGCTTTATCCCACTATTGGCCTCTGAGCCTTGTGTGCCATAACCACTTTCCATACCTATCCTGCTGAGGTTATTTTGATTCCTCCCCTCCCATCATCACCATTTTAAAGAAAACATTAATGGCAACAACTCTAGCATTGCCATCAATAGCATTACCTTTGTTCTGAAACAGCATCTGCAGGAAATAACTGATGTGCGAGAGCATGGTCCACAGTCTCCTTCATGGCAGAGCTTTTCACAGGTATGAATGAAGTCTGCAATAAAAATGAGAAGAGCTGGAAATGAAAATTGCAACTATTCATTTCATACTCCCAAACTGCTAGCCTCACTGGTCTTCACCTCCATTCCCTGCAACTCCAGAATCAGAGTTGAGGGAAGGATGCAGTCAATGCTTCTTCCCTATCTTTCCTTCATTGGCAGACTGGGCCTTTTCTGACAAGTTCAGGGCCCAGCACTAGACACTGGAATATGCTTTAAAGTACAGCATGCTTTGCCTAAGTCAAATATTAGGTCAGGTGTGCTGGCTCATGCCTATAATTCCAGCACTTTGAGAGGCTGAGGTGGAAGGATCGCTTGACCCCAGGAGTTCAAGATCAGTCTAGGCAACATGGAGAAATCGTGTGTCTACCAAAACAAACAAAACACATACACACACACACACACAATTAGCTTATAGTCCCAGCTACTCAGAAGTCTGAGGTGGAGAATCTTCTGAGCCCGAGAGGTTGACGCTGCAGTGAACCATGTTCACGCCACTGCACTCCAGTCTAGGTGACAGAGTGAGACCCTGTCTCAAAACAAAACAAAAACGCAGAATAAATCTTCTTTTTCCTTAGGCTGCACATCTCCGGTATGGAACTGAATCTCCTTAAAATTGTAGCCTTTTGACCTTACTGGAATGCTCTCAACTCTGAAAGTCATCTGGGGATTATAAATAATCAGAAGCCATGATCCACAGTCTCGCTGACTCGAGTTCTGTGAATGGCTGGTGGTGTCTGCACCCATGCTGCTAAACTAGGTTTGGGACAAGTCCTGTTTCTAGGACCCTAGGGGGATCACCAGGAGTCTCTTATGGCTACTGGTGTACTTTTTCTATTCTTTAACTTTCAGCCTCATTGTCTCTTTGACTATAAAGTCTGTCTCCTCAAGAGAGCCTATAGTTAGATCTTGTTTTTTTTTTTTAATCCAGTCTAAAAAAAACTGCTTTTGGCTAGGTGGAATGTCTCATGCCTATAATCCCAGGACTTTGAGAGGCCAAAGTGGGAGAATGGCTTGAGCCCAGGAGTTCGAGATCAACCTGGGAAAGAGAGTTAAGATTTCACCTCTATAAAAAATAAATAAAATGGCCGGGCGCAGTGGCTCACGCTTATAATCCCAGCACTTTGGGAGGCCGAGGCGGGTGGATCATGAGGTCAAGAGATTGAGACCATCCTGGTCAACATGGTGAAACCCTGTCTCTACTAAAAATACAAAAATTAGCTGGGCATGGTGGTGTGCGCCTGTAGTCCCAGCTACTTGGGAGGCCAAGGCAGGAGAATTGCTTGAACCCAGGAGGTGGAGGTTGTGGTGAGCCGAGATCGTGCCATTGCACTCCCGCCTGGGTAGCAAGAGCGAAACTGTCTCAATAAATAAATAAATAATCAGAAATCTCTGCTTTTGTTTAATCGATTCACATTTAATGTCACTGTTATAGCTGAATTTATGTCTGCCATTTTTAGTTTTTTGTAAGTATCATGTCTTTTTTGTTACTCTCATACTCCTTTCCTATCTTCTTTTGCATTCTGTCAATATTTTCTATAGTGTAATTCCTTTAATTATATTTTTTACTACATTTTTTGAGTTATTTTCTTAATGGTCCCTCTAGGGCTTACCATATACATCTTATCAGAATCTACTTCAGATTTATACTAACTCCAGTGAGATACAGAGGGTTTACTCTTACATAGTTCTATTCTTCTCCCCTTTTGTGCAATTACTGTTGTACATATTACATCTTTATGTTATAAACCCAATACTACATTGTTATAACTTTATATAATGTTACATCTATTAAAGAAGCTGAGAAAGAGAACAAATATATATTTATAGTTTTTTTTTTTGGAGACAGGGTGGAATGCAGTGGCATCATCATAGCTGGCTGCAGCCTTGAACTCTTTGCCTCAAGTGATCCTCCCACTGCAGCTTCTAGAGTAAGTGGGGTTATAGGCACATACCACCTTATCTGGATAATTTTTAAAATTTCTTTTAGGGACTGAACCTCACTATGTTGCCCAGGCTGGCCTTGAACTCCTAGCCTCAAGTGATCCTTTCACCTCAGCCTCCTGAGTAGCTGGAATTACACATGTGAGCTATTATGCCCAGCCTTTTTTTTTTTTAAAAAAAAAAAAAAAAAAGATAAGCGGCTCACTCTGTCACCCAGGCTGGAGTGCAGTGGCACGATCTTGGCTTACTACAGCCTCCTCCTCCAGAATTCAAGCGATTTTTGTGCCTTAGCCTCCTGAGTAGCTGGGATTACAGTCATGTGCTGCCACATCAGGCTTTTTCTATTTTTAGTAGAGATGAAGTTTCACCATGTTGGTCAGGCTGGTCTCCAACTCCTGATATCAAGTGATCTGCTTGCCCTGGACTCCCAAATAGCTGGGATTACAGGTGTGAACAACTGAGCCCGGCCCTCCCCACTTAAAAAAATTTACCACTATGGCTTTCCTCATTTGTTCCTGTAGGTTTGAGTTATGGTCTGGTATCATTTTCTTATTCTAACACAACTTTGATCCCATCTATCTCCTTTATGCTATAATTATCAAATATACTTCCACATGTTATAGGCCTATAATTATATACATATTATTTTAAAGTTGTTTCTTAAATCAGTTGAGAGAAGAAAAAATATGCATTTATACTGCCTTTTATGATTACATAATCACCTTTACTAGTGTTCTTTATCAATTAGCAATAATCACGTCTTGGATAAACCTCATTGGCTACGATACTGCCACTGCACAAAGCTGCTCTTTGTTTTTTCATGTGGATTTGAAATTCTATTTGGGTTTACTCACTTTTAGTCTAAAGAACTTCTTTTAGTACTTATTGTAAGGCAAGTCTGCCTGCTAGCAATAAATGTTATTTTTGTTTATCTTCATTTTCTAAAGCAGTTTTGTGAGACATAGGATTCTTGGTTATTACCAGTTTTCTTTCAGCACTTTGAGTATGTCATCCTACTGCCTTCTGGTTGCAATGTATTCTCCACTGTTTCTGATGAGAAATCCACTGTTAACCTTACAGAGGTTCCCTTGTATGTGATAAGTCATTTTTCTCTTGCTGCTTTCAAGACTTTCTTCTTATCATTGACTTTTAGCATTTTTATTATGTGCTGGGTGTGGATTTCTTTGCATTTTACACTACCTGGAGTTCACTGAATTTCTTGGATATGTAGTGTTTTTCAATAAATTTAAAAGTTTTTATCCATTATTTAATTAAATATTTTTCTGCTTCTTTCTACTCTCCTCCTCATATTCCCATTACATGTACACTGATACAGTTAAAGGTGTCCCACATTTCTCTGAGGCTCTTCATTATATTTTCTTTTTTTTTTTTTTTGAGACAGAGTCTCGCTCTCTTGCCAGGCACCAGGCTGGAGTGCAGTGGCACAATCTCGGCTCACTGCAACCTCCACCTCCCGGGTTCAAGCAATTCTCCTGCCTCAGCCTCCTGAGTAGCTGGGATTACAGGCATGCACCACCATACCCAGCTAATTTTTTGTATTTTTAGTAGAGACGGGGTTTCACCATGTTGGCCAGGATGGTCTCAATCTCTTGACCTGGTGATCCGCCCGCCTCGGCCTCCCAAAGTGCTGGGATTACAGGCTTGAGCCACCACGCCTGGCCATTATATTTTCATTTCTCTTCATTATATTTTCTCTCTGTCCCTTGGGTTATATCATCTCTTTCAATCTATCTTCATGTTCACTGATCGTTTCTTCTGACAGCTCAAATCTACTACTGAGCCCCTTAAATGATTTTTTCTTCTTCCTTTGAGAAAGAATCTTGCTTTGTTGCCCAGCCTGGAGTGCAGTGGCATAATCATGGCTTGCTGCAACCTCAATGTCTTGGGCTCAAGCAATCCTCCCACCTCAGTCTCCTGAGTAGCTGGGTTCACAGGCATGTGCCACCATGCCCAACTAAATTAAAAAAAAGTTTTTTTTTGAGATGCAGTCTTCTCTCCCCCAGGCTGGAGTGCAGTGGTATGATCTTGGCTCACTGCAACTTTTGCCTCCTGGGTTCAAGTCTTTCTCCTGCCTCAGCCTTCCAAGTAGCTGGGATTACAGGTACATGCCACCATGCCCAGATAATTTTTGTATTTTTAGTAGAGATGAGATTTCACCAAGTTGGCCAGGCTGATCTCGTACTCCTGATCTCAAGTGATCTGTCTGCCTCAGCCTCCCAAAACGTTGGGATTACAGGTGTGAGCCACTGTGCGTGGCCTAAGTTTTAAAAATTTTTTGTAGAGATAAGGTCTTTGATTCAGCCTCTCAAAGCACTGGGATTCAGGCATGAGCCACCATATCTAGTCTAATGAATTTTTCATTTCAGTTATTATGCTTTTAAACTTCAAAATTTTCATTTGGTTCTTTTTTTTAAAACATAGTTTCTATCTCTTTATTGATATTCTCTATTTGATAAGACACCATCTTCACACCTTCCTTTACCTCTTTAAGCATCATTTCCTTCAATTCTTTGAACTTATTTATTTATTTATTTTGAGACAGAGTCGTGCTCTGTTGCCCAGGCTGTAATGCAGTGGTGTGATCTCAGCTTACTGTAACCTCCACCTCCTGGGTTCAAGTGATTCTCCTGACTCAGCCTCCTGAGTAGCTGGAACGATAGGCGTACACCACCACACCGGCTAATTTTTGTATTTTTAGTAGAGACAGGTTTTTACCATGTTGGCCAGGCTGGTCTTAAACTCCTGGCCTCAAGTGATCTACCTGCCTCAGCCTCCCAAAGTGCTGGGATTACAGGTGTGAGCCACTGTGCCCGGCCCAGTTCTTCGAACATATTTATAATGATTATCCTAAAGTATTTGCTAAATCTGACATCTGGTCACTGTCACAGGCGGTTTCTGTTGCCTGTTTTTTTCTGTTTCTTTGCATATTTCATCCTTTTTCTTGGAAACTAGACATTTTAGCCAATATAGCAACTCTGGATGCTGCTTCCCCTTTCCACAGCTGTTTTTGTTGTGACTGCTTATTTATTTGTGACTTGGCTAGACTATATGAAGCCACTGGTGTCATTCTTTGGTTGCCACAGCCTTAGAGGTATAAACTGACCCTGTAACTACTGTGGCTTCAGCAGGGCTCTTTTTGTCTCTATCCTGATATCTCAGTTAAACTGTGTACCTCATTTGGATTACACTCAGCCCCGAGGATCCATTAATTCCCAGTTCTATTGTTTTTGACAATGTTCCAGGGCATCAATTGCTCAGCAGTCTGATCCAATTAAATTTGGGTAGGAATAGTCTTTGCTGTAAGTCTTTGGGGTTTGTTCTGATCCGAGGAGGGCTCCTCTTAGCTATCTTTCCCTGATTCTCTCTGATGAACTAGATGGCCTATAGTTTAGTTACTGTTGTTAAGATATGCTATCATTTTCTAAAGTGTCCTCAGGCCTGTATTTCCCCACTCTATTTCAAATTAAGTCAGTTCCTTTGAAGAGTACTTCAGAGCTCTTTTTATGAACTGCCTCTCACCTGGGGAAAGGTCTCTGAGGCACTATTCTGGGTGTCGGGTGGGATAGTAGCCTCTTGCCTTCTTGGTTTTCTTCTCTCAGTGGAACCTCTGCACAAGAGTGAGCTGGGGTGAAGACAATTAGGGCTCTAGTATTCTGCTGCAAATAGGATGGAGCCTCCATTCTGTAAGTGGGAGCTTGGTGGAGAAAGGGAGTCCTAACCTCTCAGCTACACTCACCAGAATTTCAGCCTCTTCAACTCAGAGCTGGAGGTAAAGAGAAATGTTGACAATGCACGCTTCCCAGTGAGATACTATAAACCTGCCTGGGAGCTGAGAGAAGCCCCATCTTCCTGTCCACACTTATCCTGAGTGGAGATTTGTCAAGCTGAGCTGCGGGGAGGAGGAAGGTACCAGCTAGGGCTTGATGCCACAGACTCTTGCTATTGTTTACCATCTAGTAGATTTTGATGAATAAGTATCTTTTCATTTGATGTATGCTCTTAGGGCAATTTCTAGAGACTTTTTTTTTTGAGACAAAGTCTTGCTCTGTCGCCCAGGCTAGAGTGTAGTGGCGCAATCTAGGCTCACTGCAACTGCTGCCTCCCAGGTTCAACTGATTCCCCTGCCTCAGCCTCCCAAGTAGCTGGGACTACAGACACGTGCCACCATGCCTGGCTAATTTTTGTATTTTTAGTAGAGATGGGGTTTTGTCATGTTGGCCAGGCTGGTCCTGAACTCCTGACCTCCAGTGATCTGCATTCCTTGGCCTCCCAAAGGGTTGGGAATTACAGGTGTGAGCCACTGCACCCAGCCTCCAGAAACTTTAAATGGTTCATTTTTTTTTTTTTTTTTAAGACAGGTCTCACTCTGTTAGCCAGACTGGAGTGCAGTGGTGCAATCATGGCTCACTGCAGCCTCAACAGTAGCTGGGACCACAGGCATGTGCCACCACACCCAGGTAATTAAAAAATTTTTTTTGGTACATACAGGGTCTCACCATGTTGCCCAGGCTGGTCTCAAAGTCCTGGACTCAAGCAATTCTCCCACCTCAGCCTCCCAAAGTGCTGAGATTATAGGTATGAGCCACCATGCCTGGCTTTGATGGTTGCTTTTTAATAGTTCTACCCAGCTTTGTTTATTTTACTGGGAAGCAGATCCATGGGAACTCCTCGTGCTGCCATCCTTAAAGTAGAACTCCACCCAGTCTCTTGTGGAGTACTGAAGCTGTACCTCTGGAATGGAAATTTCCTACAGAGTAAGATACCAAAAGACCTAATCGAGCTTTCAGCTAGGTCTGAACAAACCTGACAGACATTGTTTTCACTAGCTATATGCTTGTCTCTGAGCTTCTGTCAACTCAGCCTATTTCCTTAAAAGTTTTCCATGATTAAAAATCTGCTACAAAAAGAAAAACAAAAAAAGAGAAAAAAAAATCTGCTGAGGTGTAGTGGGTACCTCTAATCCCTTAACCTGGTCTTGTCCCATCCCAAGATCTGTTACTGCCAGTTACTACCCTTCTCTTGCTCAAGTCCCTTTGCATTACCCATTTCACATTTCCTTCTCTCATCACCAATGGGATACATGAGTACCCAGACAGGATTTCTGGTCATTATATGTGAAATTCTTATATAACTGACTCGTGCTTTTGGAAAGGAGGATTTGATTTAGTAGTCATTTAATCTCCATATCATAGACACATTTTCATGGCAAGCAGAGAACCAATAGACAATTGGCTTTCCGAATGCACCTGGAACATGTATTAAAATATGAGAAGAGAGCACTTCTCCTCTATACACAATTTTAAGGTCAGATTGAGAAAAAGGATTAAGTAGGGTGTTCCCACTGATTCATGCTAGCATTTGAAAGAAATGTGAAACCTCTTTTTTTGATAAAATGAAAACCAAACCTAAAGATTCTAGTTTTACCTCAGAAGATACATGGTTAGTTTTAGAAATAACTTTCTTATTCAATCTCAGTTGCTTACTTTCCATTTTCCTAAATGCATGGCCTTTCAACACCCACTCAGGAAAGAAGCTGCCAAGTCACTGCAAAACTGCACATAGACATTCCCCAAAGACTGAGTCAGACAGCCTCAGTATAGTATTACTTTATATCTAATTCCAACAGCTTTCTCAGGTTTCTGTATCCAAGTAATCAGAAGCTACAAATCAGAAGAAATGAGAAATCACTAAAAGTAGGTGGGCAAGCATATTAAAAGCACCTACAAGAATATAAACAACAAAAAACTTTAACAAGCAGATACAACAATTCAAACTGCTCATTGGTATGGGGCAAATAGTCTGAGAAACCTCAGCAGGCCGACGGTATTGCTATATTCAGTGTAATACAGTAACCGGAGTTCATAAAAATGATGTCTCTGGGTCAGTAAGAGAGAAATTATAATACTTTTGGTAACCTCTGTTTAAACATGAAATGTAAATTTTAGAAAAATATTCACGGTGGCTATGCCTGTAATCTGAGCACTTTGGGAGGCCGAGGCGGGTGGATTACCTGAGGTCAGGAGTTCAAGAGCAGCCTGGCCAACATGGTGAAACCCTATCTCTACTAAAAAAAAAATTACAAAAAAAAATTAGCTGGGTGTGATGGCAGGTGTTTGTAATCCCAGCTATTCGGGAGGCTGAGGCAGGAGAATCACTTAAACCTGGGAGGCAGAGGTTGCAGTAAGCCAAGATCGTGCCATTGCACTCCAGCCTGGGTGACAGACTGAGACTCCATCTCAAAGAAAAAAGAAAAATATTCATATAAAATGATGTTCAATAGGTGCTATCCTCAGCTAGATGGGAAACTTAGCTAAAGAGACTGGCATTCCTTCAATGGTCTTAATGGCTGACATTTTATTGTACTTAAAATTTTAGTTCTTTGGCCAAGTAAGAGGATTCACGCCTGTAATCCCAGCATTTTGGGAACGTGAGGCAGGTAGATCATTTGATACCAGCACTTTGAGACCAGCCTGGTCAACATGGCAAAACATCTCTTAAAAATACAAAAATTAGACCAGGTGCGGGGGCCTCAGCCTTGGGAGGCTGAGGTGGGCGGATCACCTGAGGTCGGGAGTTCAAGACCAGCCTGACCAACATGGAGAAACCCTGTCTCTACTAAAAACACAAAAAAAATTAGGTGGGTATGGCAGTGCATGCCTGTAAGCCCAGCTACTTGGGAGGCTGAGGCAGGAGAATCGCTTGAACCCAGGAGGTGGAAGTTCCAGTGAGCCGAGATCACACCATTGCATATCAGCCTGGGCAACAAGAGCGAAACTCTGTCTCAAAAAAAAAAAAAAACACACACACACAAAAATTCGCAATGTGTGGTGGTGTGCACCTGTACTCCCAGGTACTTGGGAGGCTGAGATACGAGAATTGTTTGAGCCCAGGAGTCAGAGGCTGCAGTGAGCTGAGACTGCACCACTGCACTCCAGCCTGGGCAACAGAGCGAGACTCTCTTCAAACCAAATATCTTACCCACAATTATTTTGGCATGTTCCTATTAAGTGAAAATGCTTTTCAACACTTGCTGAACCCTGGACGGGAATAAACACATATGGTGTTCAGAAGAGTACAGGCCCCTAAGAGAAATCATAACCCCTATAAAACAGTAACTCACCACAGTTGTCCAGAGTTAACAATAAAATACCTGAATCAGCGAGATCTCTTGGGCAAATACATGTGTTTTCACAAGTATATTTTTAGAAAGAAAAAGTACCTACATAAATTTGATCATAATCTTTAGAAACCTCTGATATCGTAACTGGCACTTTTTTCTACATTGCTTAAGCACTCATTGCTGTCAAACATTTACAATAATATTTTAAAAGCCAACTCTAAGCCTACTAGTTACCTAAGGAACCACAAGGCAGAGGCTTGCCACAAACTTTTCCACATGAAGGCACAGGATCCATGCATGTTTTCCGACCATTACTTCCAAGTTCTAGCAATTGGCTGAGAGGAGTTTGACCACAGGGGCAACAACGCACCAGCTGGGGGAGCCGTGGGCATGGCTGGCAGGGCTGAGGGTGGCACACTTGAGAACATGTGTGGTTACCACATTTCAAGTCCCTGTAAAAAGAACACACTATTACATAATTGTTGCATAGAGTGCAGCTTTAGTCTAACTAAGGAAAACGTAAAACCTTACTTGCCACATATCTTTAAACAGCTGAAATCCCCAAATCCATCAGACTTTCCTACATCAGTTCCACATAATACATCTCGGGAGGTGCTGCCGCAATAGCATACTTGAAGAGAAAAATTTCAAAAACAAAAAATTAGTAACATGTATGGTTTCTTAAAATATCCTGAACAATCTATAAGAAAATACAAAATGTGGGCCTGGCACAGTAGCTCACGCCTGTAATCCCAGCACTTTGGGAGGCCAAAGTGGGAGGAGTGCTTGAGCCCAGGAGTTTGAGACCAGCCTGGACAATGTGGCAAAATCCTATCTCTACAAAAAATACAAAAATTATCCAGGTGTGATGGCGCACACCTGTAGTCTTAGCTACTTGAGAGGCTGAGGTGGGAGGATCACTTAAGGCCGGGAGGTAGAAGTTGCAGTGAGCCAAGATAATGCCATTGTACTCTAGCCTGGGTGACAGAGCGAGACCCTTTCTGGAAAAAAAAAAAAAAACAAGACAGAAAGAAGGAAGGAAGGAGGGAAGAAAGGAGGGAGGGAGGAAAGGAAGGAAGAAAGGAAGGAAGGGAGGACAATTCATTAGAGTACTGATCAGACCTTATGTAGAAATGAGGGTAGTTTATACAGCAGCTCTAAAATCCACCTAAGAGCTTTAGCATTGGAAGAAATAAAAAAGGCCTCATTAAACTATTAATACCTCTGTAGCACATTCCAAGAACAGCAATACAGTGAAATAACCTCTAAATTAGTAGAACACTATCTGGTCCATAAGGCCATGGTTGAACCCATTCACTGTGAGACTCCCAGGGGTCCTCCAGTGATGTTACAAGAAATGGACAAACTACACACACACACACACAAAAAAAAAAACAAAAGAAAAAAAAAAAATTAAAAAAAAAAAAACAAATAAATAAGAAATGGACAAACTAAGCTAGTAGTAGTGGTACATGGGTTGACATCTGGATCTCCCATCCTCAGTACAACCCAAGAAGCACAGATTTCATTCTTTATGTCACGGTTTACATAAAACACTTGTAGAAAGGTCCCTGTTGCTAAAAAGAAATTTATAAATTGACATGACAGTATAAGATCTAATGATCAAAATAAATGCAATGAAAATGTATCAAATCTTAAAAATCACATATATAGGCCGGGAGCAGTGGCTCATGCCTGTAATCCCACCACTTTGGGAGGGTGAGGCAGGCGGATCACCTGAGGTCAAAGTTCTAAACCAGCCTGACCAACATGGAGAAACCCTGTCTCTACTAAAAATACAAAATTAACAGGGCGTGGTCACAGATGCCTGTGATCCCAGCTACTTGGGAAGCTGAGACAGGAGAATCACTTGAACCCAGGAGGTGGAGGTTTCGGAGAGCCGAGATCACGCCATTGCACTCTAGCCTAGACAACCAGAGTGAAACACCATCTTAAAAAAAAAAAATCACATATATAATAAAAATAAAATAGAGACCTTCTAATAAAATATTAGAAATAGTAGTCATAAAATCAAATAGTACATTAAACAGAACCAAAAAGTTTCTTTTTTTTGTTTGTTTGTTTTTGTTTTACAGAACCAAAAAGTTTCACTGAAACACAAGAAGAAGAAAGCCTCAAATCACTGAAGATATAATCAAGACTTTTTTTTGAGACAGTCTCACTCTATTGCCCAGGATGGAGTGCAGTGCCGTGATCTTGGCTCACCGTAAACCTCTACCTCCTGGGTTCAAGTGATTCTCCTGCCTCAGCCTCCCAACTAGCTGAGATTACAGGCACCTGACATTATGCCCAGCTAACTTTTGTTTTGTGTTTTTTTTTAGTAGAGATGGGGTTTTGCCACTTGGCTAGGCTGGTCTTAAACTCCTGTGATCAGGTGATGCGCCTGCCCCAGCCTCCCAAAGGGCTGGGATTACAGGTGTAAGCCACTGCACCTGGCCATAATCAAGACTCTTGATTTTTTTTTTTTTTTTTAAAGACAGGCTCTCACTTTGTTGCCCAGCTGGAGTGCAGTGGCGCAAACACGGCTCACTGAAGCCCCTGACTTCCCAAAGTGCTTGGATTACAGGTGTGAGCCACTCTACCTGCCTTGATATATATATATTTTTAAGATGGAGCTTCACTCTTGTTGCCCAGGCTGGAGTGCAGTGGCACAATCTCGGCTTACTGCGACCTCTGCCTCCCAGCTTCGAGTAATTCTCTTGCCTCAGCTTCCCGAGTAGCTGGGACTATAGGCATGAGCCACCACACCCAGGTAATTTTTGTATTTTTTTAAGTAGAGGCAGGGTTTCACCATGTTGGCCAGGATGGTCTCGATCTCTTGACATCGTGATCCACCCATGTTGGCCTACCAAAGTGCTGGGATTACAGGCATGAGCCACCATGCCTGGCCCGATTTTTTTTTTTAATTAGTTGAATTTAAGACTCAAGGACTCTACTTTCAAAATACACATTCCATCTTCCAGTAAAGTGCAAATGCAATTTCTTTTCTTTTTTTTTTTTTGAGACAGGGCCTCACTTTGTTACCCAGGCTGGAGTGCAGTCATGTGAACAGAGCTTACTGCAGCCTCAAACTCCAGGGCTCACGCAATTCTCCTGCTTCAGCCCCTCAAGTAGCTGGGTATACAGATGTGCGCCACCACATCTGGCTAGCTTTTGTATTTTTTGTAGAGATGGAGTTTTGCCATGTTGCCCAAGCTGGTCTCAGACTTCTGGGCTCAAGTGATCAGCCCACCCGAACCTCCTAAAGTGCTGGGATTACAGGTGTGAGCCACTGCGCCTGGCCTATATGCAATCTCATCCCCCATTCTAAAACTCATTTGTTCATTTAATAAAGACTTGTTTGATAAATTAATAAAGATTCAGAAAATACAATAAATATTTGTAGAATCAATGAATTGGTAAAGAAACCCTGGCAACTGGGAGCTTTTGCTAGTAGGCTTTTCTTTGCTAAGTTTCTGCTCTAACAGAACAAAGGCTTTTTAGAGGTAATGAACAGACAGCGGTGAACAAAAGAATCAAAAATCAGAACAGATAACAATAAAAAGAAAATTGAGCTCCTGATGAAACAATCTGAGTAAATGCTAAAAAACTCTCCTAGGCACAAGAGACAAAAATGAGAGCAGGTGACACAAGAATTAAGTAGAGTCATAACTGGTTAAATAGTATTAAGGAACCAAAGGACCCTGTTGCCAGCCTTAACCCATTTAGTATTTTATCAACATATGAATACTCAAAAATAACGCTTATTAATCTCTAGATAAGACTGAAAGGAATCCTAGAAGAATTATAATTTGAGAAGATAAGACTATACATGGCCGAAATACTCTGCTAGACAATTAATGTGGAAAAACAAAAAGTCTTCGAAACTGTGTTTGAAAAATCAACTAAACAGAAACAAGGAGGAAGAGACTGAGATCCCCACAAATTTGTACAAAAAAGACTTGGGTGTGGCTGGGCGCAGTGGCTCACGCCTGTAATCCCAGCACTTTGAGAGGCTGAGGTGGGCGGATCACCTGAGGTCAGGAGTTTGAGACCAGCCTGGCCAACATGGTGAAACCCCATCTCTCCATTTAAAAAAAAAAAAAAAATTATATAAGTTAAAAACAAAAACAAAACCAAAAAAACTTGGGTGATTTAGCTGAGTAAAAGCCCAATATGAACCAAGAGCTAAAAACAGCTGAAGCCAGGTATGGTGGTGTGTATCTGTAGTCCCGGCTACTTGGGAGGCTGAGGCAGGAGAATCTGTACTCTGGACTGGATGACAAAGTGAGATTTAAAAAAAAAACCTGGTAAGTACTGGGTTAGAGAGCTTTTTTACACTTCCTGTTAATTATAGATCAATATGACATAATGGATAACCAAACTAGGCACAGATGACTCTTCATTCTCTTGAAGAGACTATCAAAAACAGGCTGGAACAGATTATCCCATTTTCAACTGGGGATAAAACTGGGGGGAGCATCCACAGGCAGGGCCAGGATTCACAACAGATGACTAAAGCCTTGAAGTTCTATTCCACAGAAAAGAGACTACAGAAATTTTAGTCCGGAAAATAATCAGGACACATTTAATCAGTCCTCCATCTCAGTGAAAAATCTCAAGAATGTACTCAAAGAACACGGAGTTTTGAGCAACACTAGTTTTGGTGGATCCCACAAGAAGACTGGCATTGCTGTGAACAATCTGGCAACTTTTTTTTTTTTTTTTTTGGAGACAGGGTCTCGCTCTGTCTCCCAGGCTGGAGTACTGTGGTTCGATCTTGGCTCACTGCAACCTCCGCTTCCTGGGCTCAAGCCATCCTCCCACCTCAGCCTCCCAAGTAGCTGGGACTACAGGTGCATGCCACCATGCCTGGCTAATTTTTTTCTTTTAGTTAGACACAGGATTTTACCATTGTTGCTCAGACTGGTCTCAAATTCTTAGGCTTAAGTGATCCACCTGCCTTGGCCTCCCAAAGTGCTGGGATTAAAAGCATGAGCTACTGCACACAGCCCAATCTAGCCACTTTAAAGAGGATGTGTGGTCTGTAAGCATGTTTCACAGGGAAGAAATGAAGCAATCACAGCTATTAGGCCTGAAATGGAACACTGGGGAAAGAATATACGACTGATTTTGAACAAGCCAGGAGGAACATGAAATGTAGAGAAAGGCAACCAAGGAGAGAGGCTATTTCAGAGAAGCAGATTTTGGCTCAATAAAAGAAATAACTGGGACAATTAAAAGTTGTATCATAACCAGCCTACCTAAAAATACAGTGAGCTTTCAGGCTGTTTAATCAGAGACTGGGTAACTGACAATATCCACTTTAGGGAGCAAAGAAGGGGATAACTGCACTAAGAGATAAAAAATTAGTTTGATATGTTCTTAGATTTCATATAAATTCATTTTTATTTTTTTAATTATTATTTTTGGAGATTGAGTCTCACTCTGTCATCCAGGCTGGAGTGCACTGGCTTGATCTTGGCTCACTGCCAACTTCTGCCTTCTGGGTTCAAGTAATTCTCTTGCCTCAGCCTCCTAAGTAGCTGGGATTAAAGGCACCCGCCACTACACCCAGCTGATTTTTGTATTTTTACTAGAGACAGGATTTCACCATGTTGGTCAGGCTGATCTCGATCTCCTCACCTCCTCTCCTCATCTCATCAAGTCATCACCCACCTCAGCCTCCCAAAGTGCGAGGATTACAGGCGTGAGCCACTGCGTCTGGCCAGTTCATTTTAAAGATTATTTTGGTCTTTCTGAGTCCTTTTCAAGCAGTTACTTTTAAACAGCATTTTTTTTTTTTTTTTGAGATGGAGTTTCGCTCTTGTTACCCAGGCTGGAGTGCAATGGCGCGATCTCGGCTCACCGCAATCTCCGCCTCCTGGATTCAGGCAATTCTCCTGCCTCAGCCTCCTGAGTAGCTGGGATTATAGGCACGCACCACCGTGCCCAGCTAATTTTTTGTATTTTTAGTAGAGACAGGGTTTCACCATGTTGACCAGGATGGTCTCGATCTGTTGACCTCGTGATCCACCCGCCTCGGCCTCCCAAAGTGCTGGGATTACAGGCTTGAGTTAAACAGCATTTTTAAATCTACTATTTAAATCAGAGAGGCCAGGTATGGTGGCTCATGCCTGTAATCCCAGCACTTTGGAAGGTCAAATCAGGCATACATATCACTTGAGGTCAGGAGTTTAAGATCAGCCTGACCAACATGGCAAAACCCCATCTCTACTAAAAATACAAACATTAACAAGGCATGGTAGCAGGCACCTGTAATCCCAGCTACTTGGGAGGCTGAGGCAGGAGAACTACTTGAACTCGGGAAGTGGAGGTTGCAGTGAGCTAGGATCATGCCACTGCACTCCAGCCTGGGCAACAGAGCAAGACTTGTCTCAAAAAAGAAAAAAAAAATTATATACAACAATGACCTATACTGGTATGCAGGTAAAATAATAAAAACCATCTAAGCATTGTATCTCCAGTTCTCTCTACCCAAGGTCTATGTGACTGTAAGCCTGAGACCAATCAAAGTTTATCAAGACAATCATTAATAAGATTCCAGAAAAGTACATAAGCATGCTAACTGGTGTGACGACCACTTACCCTGGTTCAAAATGATCTGGCAAGGCTGGCACTGACCCCCATGGCACAGCTCAGCACAGTGGTGTTGACCACAGTTCAAAATATTCTCACATGGGTTAGAACAGTGGACTGAGACAGCCTGACCACAGCGAACTGTGTGCCTGTAAAGACAATAGACGAAAAGACAGCATCAGTCTAAAAGTTCTTGTTGGACAACTAAACTAACACAGTGGCCCTAACTCTCCCTTCAAAACCTGCTATACCTTTCTCTAACTTTATTTACCTCACTTTTTCCTGCCTGTCTCACTCCTCCAATCCTTACTTCCTCAATCAATTACTCTCCCCTTCTCCACTCCCTTTATTTTTTTTTTGAGATAGTCTCGCTCTGTCACCAGACTGGAGTGTGGTGGCACAATATCGGCTCACTGCAACCTCCACCTCCCAGGTTCAAGCAATTCTCCTGCCTTAGCCTCCCAAGCAGCCTCCAAGTAGCTGGGACTACAGGCGTGCACCACCATGCCTAGTTAATTTTTGTATTTTTAGTAGAGATGGGGTTTCACCATGTTGGCCAGAATGGTTTCGATATCCTGATGTCGTGACCCGCCTGTCTTGGCTTCTCAAAGTGTTGGGATTACAGGCGTTAGCCACCGTGCCCAGCCCTTCTTTAAAAAAAAAAAAAAAAAAAGAGGCAGGGTCTCTCTACATTGTTCAGGCTGATCTTAAACTCCTAGGCTCAAAGGATCCTCTTGCCTCAGGCTCCCAAAGTGTTGGAATTACAGGCTTAAGCCACCGCACCTGGCCTACTCTTTCTTCTTTCTTATCCTTTGTTCTTTTTATTTTCTATCCTGTCTTTCTCTCCTATTTTCTGAGCAGTGAGAAACTGAAGACTATTCCTGAGTATTTGCTTTATATGATTTCATCTCTGAGTTCCATGAAGCAGCATACATAAGGAGAAAGAATGCTGGTGTGAGAAATTAGAAGAGCTGGGTTCTAGTCCTTGCTCTGCCTGAAGCTTCTACAGTACTTTACAGACAGGGGAGAAAAGACAGCTAGCATGTACTCAGATCTGACACACTCAGACTAATAGCACAATGGCAATACCCTGAGACCCAGCACTTAGAAGATACTATATGTGACTTTGCTTCAGGGTAGGGAAATAAGCTAATTCTAGTTTTGTGCTAATAAATGTCCTGATTTTGCTGAGAGAAGGATATAACAAAGTTTTCTTTTTTTTTGAGATGGAGTCTTCCTCTGACACCCAGGCTAGAGTGCATTGGTGCCATCTCAGCTCACTGCAACCTCCATCTCCTGGTTTCAAGAGATTCTCTGCCTCAGCCTCCCCAGTAGCTGGGACTTCAGGCGCATGCTACCATGCCCAGCTAATTTTTGTATTTTCAGTAGAGACGGGGTTTCACCATGTTGCCCTGGATGGTCTCAAACTCTTAACCCCAAGCGATCCACCCACCTTGGCCTCCCAAAGTGCTGGGATTACAGGCGTGAGCACTGTGCCTGGCCTGAGAAAGTACTTTTAGACAATTGTCTTCAGGTCCAGAAAGCTAGGGTAATGGTTAAGCACTTGGAGCCTACTCTCCTGCAAGAAGAGTTTTATTTGACCCCTGACTCCCATCTCAACTCCTTATTTCATTTTTAAAAGTCACCATTATATACATAAATAATCAGCTTGCAGTACTTGACATAACGGCTCACATTGGCCTATTATGCTATCATTCTGCCTAGCACCATGGCTAATATTAATCCCTTGAAGTAGACACTATTATTTCTACTTTATAAGAAAAATGAGGTCAGTGAGACCAAGCAACTTGCCCAGAATCACAACCAGTAAGTAGCAGAACCAGGATCTGACCTTTCTGACTCAAAAGGCTTACATATAATCTCAGACCACACGACTACCCTCATAAGTTCAATAAAGGCTGAAAATCTGCATGATTCATCTCATCCTGTGGTTCAGAAAGCATTTTAAGATCTTACTGGGCCTCAGAGATACTCCACAGCTATCAGTGATCCTTGTACTAATGATGTAGGAGGTCTTGTATTATCCTTGTACTAATGAATGAATTCTTTCATTCAGCAATATTCACTAAAAGACTCCTAGATGCCAGATACTATGCTAGGCACAGGAAACTGTTTCCTGCCTCCTTGACCTTAACAGGCCTGGGTTCAACTCCTGGTTCTGTCACCCATTAGAGAGGTTAAAAAAATCCTTGTCACTTTGGTATTTTACCTGAAATGGGCAATCTCACAGTGCAAATAAGATTACAAAATAGGGCCGGGTGCGGTGGCTCAAGCCTGTAATCCCAGCACTTTGGGAGGCCGAGGTGGGTGGATCACGAGGTCAAGAGATCGAGACCATCCTGGTCAATTTGGTGAAACCCCGTCTCTACTAAAAATGCAAAAAATTAGCTGGGCATGGTGGCACGTGCCTGTAATCCCAGCTACTCAGGAGGCTGAGGCAGGAGAATTGCCTGAACCCAGGAGGCGGAGGTTGCGGTGAGCCGAGATCGTGCCATTGCACTCCAGCCTGGGTAACAAGAGCGAAACTCCGTCTCAAAAAAAAAAAAAAAAAAAAAAAAAAAAGATTACAGAATAGGGTCATGGGCAGCATAGGGAACTACTAGTTATAGAAAAGTACTATCCGTGGTACACTTGGTCTCTCAAGTTGCCCACTTGGTTCTCTTCCAAGTGTCCTTCCATCCTTTCCTTTCTTTCCTCACTGTTCTAAAGCTTTTTAATAAACTTTCACTCCTGCAAAAAAAAAAAAGTACTATTCATGCCTACCATTTATTTGTATCTACATACTATTCTTTTATTTTAGAAATTCGCAAGTAAATCATGCATATGAAAACTGAGATCTTCTTTAAAGTATGATTTTAACTTTACCTGGTTCGTCCACATTCACATGTTTTTGTCATAAAGGCAGGGCAGGGTGGGCAGGGTCCTGGATGGCAGAGACTGAAAGAGAAAGGTTTCACTGAATAAACCACAGCCATGTATCCAACCTGAACAAAGCTATTCTAGCTGGGTCCTACTGTGAAGAATGGCAGCAAATAAATCTACTATGAAATGTCTTTGTATTTGTTTAACATTGATTAAACTATTCGAACAAAGATATCAACTGTATTTTTATGTGTAAAAGTTGATATCATTATCACCATAGACTATTTAACCAAAAAAGTAAATCCCAAGTCAAAATACTGGTTACATTTGGGTCTGAGAGTCAAAGATGACATTTTCAAATATAGTCTTGGCCCACTTACAGCGGTGTAAGGGAATAAAAATAGTTTGCTATTTAGGTAAAAGGCAGAATGGCTAACAGGGTCCTGTAGAATATCAGAGTCTAAGCAAGGTAACAAAACTCAAATCTACTGGGTCCATAAGAAGTACAGACATACTCTTATCAGCTAGTAAAGTAAATATTAGGCACTGAGCTAACAATGGAACAGTGAAAAGAAGGCTGATATGAGAGGAAGAATGCTGCTGAGTAACATGGAGAGAATGACAGGGAAAGGGGTCATGGAAAGAATTGGGCTGAGTGATATGCTATAGGTCAGAATTAGCCCTCTGAAAAATGCTATTTTTAGGAGCTATATTATAGAGACCAATAGAAAAAAGTTACAATATGGAATCTGTATATTCAAATAAATACTGTCCTCTTCCAAGCATACACTTTGGCAAATTACACAGTAGTTCAGAACTACTACTACTTAAAACATTTTGGGAACTTCTGTGACAACTGTTTTTGGGGTAGAAGGGGTATATTCTAGGTGGCAAATCACAAACCTTTGGGAATTGAAAGCCAATCAGAGCCAAGACTAACAAATCAGATAGGCAACAGAATTTGGCATAAAACATGCAAATCACAAGTGTGTTTATAAAGTGGTCTGGTTGGAATGTTTATTTTCTATGCAACTCTGAAACAAGCTCTGAAAACTCTTAAATAAGGTTTAAACATTGAAAACCATCCAGGAACAAGTGTCTAGTCTTCTAAGGTGACTCATTTTGATAGACAATACTCATAGGAGACATAAGTTAAAGCATGTTTCTTTAAAATCCAGTATCATTATCCAACAGTTATATTTTATATATACCTTAATCCTTTCAGGCAAAACAATTATCACTGCTTGTCAGGTGTGCGTGACTCTAGTTTATTTCAAATATCCCAGAAGCCTGGACTCAATCTCAGGTTTTCTTAACTTTTAGACCAGAGGTTCATAACATCGGCTATATATTAGAAGTACCTCGAGAGCTTTTAAAAATAGAGATGTTCACACCAGGCGTGGTGGCTCACACCTGTCATCTCAGCACTTTGGGAGGCTGAGGTGGGAGGATCGCTTGAGCTCAGGAGTTCAAGGGTGCAGTGAGCTATGATAGCACCACTGCATTCAAGCCTGGGCAACAGAGCAAGACCCTGTCTCTACGGCTTTTGAGTCCTGACAAGCGTAAATGAGAGAAACCAAAGCTTTCTTGGAGACCAGAAAAGTGCTACTGGGGAATGGGTTTCAGCAACCTCTGTGGTCCTAAAAGTAAAAGAATAGTTCCCAAGTCAAGTGTGAGAGTTCTAGAGCCACAAAAGAGCAGGAGCAGGTTTTAAGGTGTTCTTTTCTTTCAGACATGGTGCTGATCATGTGATCCGCATCAGTTCTGATCTCTGGTAGTCATGAAAGCTTTGTAAAGATATCCATGCAGAGGGTTTTCTTATTACTGAACTTACTTAAAATGACAGCTAATGGCAGGAATAGCTTGTAAATGAGCACCCAAGGAAGGACCTACATGAGCAGTCAAAGAGAAGAGGTATTTGACTGCCCAGTAGATCACAGGCCATGCTGTTTAGCCCAGTCTAAAATAACTCTACCCACTGACATCTCCCCTGTGCCACCACCATGCCTTGATCACAAGGCCCCTGGTCCAATATTACCCCTTCTCCAAGCAGTAAAAATACCAAGATAACACTCTGATGTCTGGTTTACTCTTAGATTTGGGTAGTAAAAGCAAGATTTTTCATTTTCTGATCATTTGCCAGACTCTGTACCGAGCCTCATAGGTGCATTAATTTTCATAGAACCCTATGAAATAATAAGTATTATTATTCCTATCATTATTATTCTACAGATGCAGGCTTAGATAAGTTAAGTAACTTGCCCAAGGTCACGTAACTATTTAAGTAACTTGAACCTAAGATTTAAACCTTTGTCTGAGGTCAAGGCCTGAGGAAATTTATTTGTAACAGATCAATTATTTTTCTACTACTGTGCATTTATTAGTATTTAGAAGCTGACTAGATACAGTCTACTTATTTATTTATTATTTTTAGAGACATAGTCTTGCTTTGTTGCCCAGGCTGGAGTGCAATGGTGCAACCATAGCTCACTGCAGCCCTGAACTCCAGACTCAAATGATCCTCCTGCCTCAGCCTCCCAAGTAGCTGGGACTATAGGTGTGGCCCACCACACCCGGCTACCTTTAAAATGTTTTGGAGAGATGTGGTCTCACTTTGTTGCCTAGTCTGTTCTAAAACTCCTAGCTTCAAGCAATCCTCCTGCCTTGGCCTCTCAACATGCGGGGATTACAGGCATGAGCCACCATGTCTGCTTTATGGATATAGTCTAAAGCTGGCTATTTATTGTAGGAAAAGGATTGGTATCCTGTGGCTGGCTGGGTGTGGTAGGTCACACCCATAATCCCAGCACTTTGGGAGGCTGAGGAGAGCAGACTGCTTGAGACCAGGAGTTCAAGACCAGCTTGGGCAACATGGCAAAACCCCATCTCTGCCAAACAATACAAACATTAGCCAGGCATGGTGGGTCCCAGCTACTCAGGAGGATGAGGTAGGAGGATGGCTTGGGCACAGGAAGCAGAGGTTGCAGTGAGCTGTGATTAGGCCATCACACTCCAGCCTGGGTGACAAAGTGAGACCATCTAAAAAAAAAGATTGACATCCTAGAAATACTACCCGACTGGGATCCTACACAATTGTCTTTCTTCAGACAGAAAGTTCCTATACATTCTCCTGGACTTGGATATCACTGGGGGATAAAACATGAGTCACATTTATTCTTAGAAGTGAGTAGTGTAACACAGTGGAAAGAGCACTGGTTTTGGAAACCCTAGCTCCACCATTGCCTGCCAATGCAACACTGGGCAAGAGGCCTGGCCTTTCTGAGCCTCATCGGTAAAGTGGAGATGATAAATATCTATGTATTACTGGGTAAGGATTCAACAAATTAACTGATGTAGTGTGCCTGGCACAGAATAAGTGCTCAGTAAATGGTCCCATATCACCCTACACCCCATCCTGTTACATGCTAACCAGATGTGTTTACTTAGAGCCACAAGCAAAGCATGTCTACCAGGAATCCCAAGGGAATTAGCATTCCAACTTACAGGTTACAGGAATGTGGGCAGTCCTGGCCAGGCTGTTTCCTTCTACAAACCTCACCACAGCTATGTGGAATTTCATTTCTGCTCCATTCAGGATTCTTTACCTTGCCTAGAACATATCAGATCAGAAAGTCAATGGTAAAAACTTCAACCACATCCTCAACTTTAATGAAACAGTAAAGTATAGCCAGACAGCATGAAACTTCAGTGTGGTTTTCATTATTTCAACAAATGTATTATCTCATATCCTAACATAAAAGATAAATATAATGCTATTCATTAAAAGTTTCACTGAGTATGATAAACCTTAAATCTTGGATTACCTGGGAAAGATAAATAGTCACTTTTACTTATGAAAATACTACCTTAACTAACGGAAACGTTTAATCTAAATACCTGTAAGACAAGCCTTCTATAACTGGGCTTCTGGATTGATATGCAAATTGCTGCTGCAAGGATCAGAGAGAGGAAATAAGACACCAGTGCTGTGGGGAAAGCAGGGAGGCAGTAAAAGATGGAAAGGAAATAAATCTCCTGTGTAGCAGGAACTCACCTATTCTAAAACTATAAAGTAGGCATAAAAGGGCTTAGAATTTGATAATCAATGTCACTGCAAATCTTCATGGCACATCTTCTATGGACTCATCAGAGACAGGGAAGAGTAAAACCAAGGCACAGGATTCCTCCTTGCCCTTGAGGAATTCATCCTCACCTGGGCAATTTGCACACCAAATTGCAGCCATCCCCAGTCCATGGCCTCTGCTTTTCTCTCTATAGGATCTCTTTCAGAAATTTTATTGATGTTGAGAGGTGCAATCCACCTAAAGGCCAATGATCCTCAAATCTACATTTTCTTCCTTGCCCTGAATCCTCAGTTTAAGTCCGACATTCCAAATGTCTGCCAAACATCTTTGCTTGAGGTTTCACAGTCACCTCCAACTGGCTTTATCCACAGCCAAAGTTCACATCTTCCCTCTACAACTCCTCTCTTCTCAGCATTTCCTGTTTCTGTCAGTGACACCAATGCCGTCAGTGTCACACATACTCAAAAACTACAGTCATCGCTGATACCTCTTTCTACTTAATGACCATATTGTGTCAATTTTTCCTACACAGTGGCTCTCACCTCATCTCCTCTCCTACTCCTGCTTCTCTACTGGCCAAAACCTCATCTCCAGACTATTAAAAAAGCTTCCCTGCCTCCGTGCTTTTTTGCTCCAATTCAGTGCCCCGGTTTTCCCCTCACATCTCTCAAGAGCTCTACCTCTTGTCCCTGACTCCAAATGATGTTTTGGAGTTTTTTGCTTTTCTTTTCCCTGCAAGGGTTCTGTATTACACCCTTTTCTCACTCTGTACCCTTTCATCTGCTAAGATCTTATCTACTCCTCTCAGCTTTCTCATCCTTAAGTGCTGGTTTCTCCTCAAACACTACTACCTGCCTGTTGGACATATCTCACCGTATATTCTGCCCACTCCTCTTGCTCAACATTTCTAAACTGCAGTCACTGTCCTCACGAGACCTTGTTTTTTTGAACTGACCTTTTCCTTAGTATCACCATTTCCAAAAGCATGGAACTTTGGAGTCACATTTAGGTTCTTCCCGTTCCCACTACTGTTAAGAATTAACCTAACACCAACTTTTTCTTTCTATCCCACTCATTAGAGGCTTGTAGTACTCTTCATCTGCATTACTGTAAGTCGCAAACTGTTTAGTCTCCAAAATACTCTACTCACTGCTACCAAACTAATCTCTATAAAGAATCATACTGATGCTCTCAGTGGCTTCCCATAGCCTTCCAAATGAAGTCCCTACATCTGAGACTGGTATCAAAGGGTCAGCCCTTCCCTTCCAGTCATCTCCCACTCCCCTACCATCCTAGATCTTGGGCTCCATAAGTGGATGAATCCCTCTTCTTCAAATAGATCCTGTTTCCCTGCTGATTTCGAACTGCTTATGCTATTTTCTTCAACATATCTTTCTGCCCACCAAGATTTTACCTAGTTTTAAATGCAAGTCCAATGCTAACTCCTTCAAGAAGGCTTCTCTTAATCATCCAGCTATAAGTTGTAACTTAGCCCAAAGATCTCCCATAGCACTTTGTATTTCTAGCAGAATATCAGGTTAGTTGTGGCTTAACTCTTAGACTGTAAGCTCTGGTAAGTTAATTTTATTTGCCACTGTTTCTTCATAGTGCCTCAAACATCAGTAAATTCTCAATAAAAAAAGCATGTTAAATTAATGGTCTCCTGGAAGAACAGCGTGGGGCAGAGTAATCGGGCAAATAAGGCCTTTATGTGCATTCTCACATCATTTTACCACTTTCAGATCATCCTGACCTTCACTCCACACATCCTTTGCTTTTTTTTTTTTGAGATGGAGTCTTGCTCTGTCGCCAGGCTGGAGTACAGTGACGCAATCTTGGCTCACTGCAACCTCTGCCTCCTGGGTTCAAGTGATTCTCCTGCCTCAGCCTCCAGAGTAGCTGGGACCACAGGCGCGTGGCACCATGCCTGGCTAATTTTTGTATTTTTAGTAGAGCCGGGGTTTCACCATGTTGGCCAGGATGTTCTCGATCTCTTGATCTCGTGATCTGGCCTCCCAAAGTGCTGGGATTACAGGAGTGAGCCACCGCGCCCAGCCCACTCCACATTCTTATACCATCTTAGAGTCTCTCATCTAATTTGTCAGTGAAGGCTTTAACAAGATTTTTAATTCCATTATGGTATTTTATGCTTAAAATTCCTTTTTTTCTAAATAGAGACGGGGTTTCACCATCTTGGCCTGGCTGAGTCTTGAACTTCTGACCTTGTGATCCACCCACCTCGGCCTCCCAAAGTGCTGGGATTACAGGCGTGAGCCACTGCACCCAGCCTACTTAAAAATCCTTTAAAATAATGTATTAAGTATTGGTATTGTCCTATTTGCCCAAATTTCCATTGATCTCTTACTTCCAGTTTCATGTCCTTTCTGGTAGTATATTCAAGAATATTTAGAGGCTGAGGAGGGTGGATTGCCTGAGCTCAGGAGTTCAAGACTGGCCTGGGCAACATGGTAAAACCCTGTCTCTGCTAAAATACAAAAAAATTAGCCAGGCATGGCAGCATGCACCTGTAATTCCAGCTACTCTGGAGGCTGTGGCAGGAGAATCACTTGAACCTGGGAAGCAGAGGTTGCAGTGGGCCAAGATATCACACCACTGCATTCCAGCCTGGGCAGCAGAGCAAGACTCCATCTCAAAAAAAAAAAAAAAGAACATTTATTCCCTCACCTAATGCCAATTTAGTGTTTTTGTTTTGAGACAGAGTTTCACTCTTGTTGCCCTAGCTGGAGGGCGGTGGTGTGATCTTGGCTCACTGCAACCTCTGCCTCCCAGGTTCAAGCGATTCTCCTGCCTCAGCCTCCCAAGTAGGTGGGATTACAGGCGCACACTGCCACGCCCAGCTAATTTTGTATTTTTAGTAGAGAGGTTTTCTCCATGTTGGTCAGGTCTCAAACTCCTGAGCTCAGGTGATCTGCTAGCCTCAGTCTCCCAAAGTGTTGGGATTACAGGCATGAGTTACCGTGCCCAGCCCAATTTAGTATATCCAATTAAGGCTCAGATTTTGTCATTAAAACATATAAGGCCAGCAGATTTCAAATAAAAGAGTGGCCAAAGTGAGAGAGAGAATAACAAAGGAAAGCTTCCTTTGTAAGAGGGCGTTTGGGGTCAGATCCTAAATAATACAGTGGTTAAGAATTGAAAGAAAAGAAGGGGAAGTCAAGGAGTTCAGCAAGGTATTGCATCTAGAAGATGCAGAGATGATGGTAAATGACTCTTTTTGAAAGTTGCTAAGTAATGGGAAAGGAGAAATATGAGCAAGGAGGTTAGAAAAATAAGGAGAGCATGCAGAAAGAAACAATAAAAGCTACTTATTTCAAGAAGGGAATAGTCGGGGGGGTGGAAAAAAGAAAAAGAAATAAGGGAATAGTATAAGGTGTCAAGGGCTTCACTCTGCCAAAAGATTATGAGCTTATAAATCAGCCCTAGATATGGTTGGAAAGGAGTCGTTGGTGCTTTTTTTTTTTTTTTTTTTGAGATGGAGTCTCATTCTGTTGCCCAGGCTGGAGTACAATGATATGATCTTGGATCACTACAACCTCTGCCTCCCAGGTTCAAGAAATGCTCCTGCCTCAGCCTCCTGAGTAGCTGGGATTACAGACACACACCACCATGCCCGGCTAATTTATTTTAGTAGAGATGGAGTTTTGCCATGTTGGCCAGGCTAGTCTCGAACTCCTGACCTCAGGTGATCCACCCACCTCGACCTCCCAAAGTGCTGGGATTACAGGCATAAGCCAATAAGCTTGGCCCATTCACGATTTCTGAATACAGTTTCAGTGAGGCAACAAGGACAGAAAAAAAAAATGCAATACTTCAAGGAGGGAGGGAGATGGTAAAGAAACAAAATCTGAAAAATCAATAACTAGAGGGAGGTTAGTTCATTAAAAGGCAGAAAAGGGGGGAAAAAAAAGACATGTAGAAAAGGGCTAGCAGCAAGAATGAACATCTGGGTTTCAGGAAGTTTTCCCCTTATAGCTAGGGGAACTGAGATATCCAAAAACAGAAGTATTCCATAAAGAGGGAAGATACCAAGATTGAGTTTATAATGCTGGCTTATAAAAAAAAATCTGTTTATTATAAATACCAATGATTTATTTCTAGGATTAAAATAAACACTATTGTTTACTCATACTGCTCAAATCTGGAATATCGAAGCTGTAACTGCTGGGAATTATTTGAAGCCCACATCCACACCGACCTCTGCTACTTGGTCAGGTCTGGTCTCAAGACCAAGGAGACCAGCATTACAGCTCAGAAGCAGCATGAGTCTGCTTGGCCATCTCCAGAGCAACCTGCCAGGAGCATAAAGGCTGTGGCTCTAGCTGTGTGATGGACCACATGAACATAGACTTATAGACTCCTGTAGCTTTGAAATCTCATTAGTAACTTCTAAAACATACCATGCAGACCACCTTTCTCAAACTGAGGTACCATATATATAGTGAAAGAGACTCCAGTGTGTATATAAAAAAACTTACCACAGAAACAAGTGTAGGTATTTGGAACATGTGCGGAAACATTCTGACAGGCGGGGCACCTCCAACCACTCTGGCCATCTGTCAGGAAAAATGGGAGTAAGCCAAATAAATTTTCTTCAAAAAGCCACATGTAATTACAAAAATTTAAATCCAAAGAAGCTACAATATTGAAAAAATGGTAATAATTTCAACATTGAGCATATCAGACATTTAAGGTACAAATTCACAATACTGACTGCTTAGCTTAAATCAAAAACAAACAAAAGGTGGCCGGCGCAGCAGCTTCGCTGGCACCTCGGTGCGGCAGCTCTCGGAGCACAGCAAACAGGGCCGGATCCCCTTCTGACCGAGGTTTGGAGGACTCACACAGGTCCCCAGCACAACTCCTGAGACTGGCGCAGCGGCTGTGACAGCACCTCAGCGCTCGGCGCAGAGTAAACGAGACTGGTTCCCCTTTTGACCAAGGTTTGGAGCCCGGGGAAGGCAGTCGCCCATTACGGACACAAGAAGGAAGCCAGACAGGAGAATCCTGGGCAGAAAAGCACCATCAGTCTTAACGCCGCTGTTCTGGCCCTGGGAACTAACAACTTGGACGTCCAATCAAGAGACCTAATCTGAAAGTTGGTAATTTCAGACGACAGGAGGATAAATTTACAATGATGGGAAGAAACCAGTGTAAAAAGGCTGAGAATACTCAAAATCAGAACACCTCTCCCTCTAAAGATGATCACAGTTCCACATCAACAATGGAACAAGGCTTGACGGAGAACGAGCGCATCCCAATGACAGAATCACGCTTCAAGGAATGGATAATAAGAAACTTCTGTGAGTTAAAAGAACATGTTGTAGCCCAACGTAACTAGGAACTTTGAAAAAAGGTTTCACAAAATCCTAATGAGAATGGACAACTTAGAGAGGAATATAAGTGAATTAATGGAACTGAAGAATACAATACAGGAACTCCGAGAAGTATGCACAGGTTTAAACACTCGAATTGTTCAAGCAGAAGAAAGGATAACAGAGGTCAAAGTCCAACTTAATGAAAGAAAACAAGAAGAGAAGATTAGAGATAAAAGGATGAAAAGGAATGAGCAAAGTCTCCAAGAAATGTGGGACTATGTGAAAAGACCAAATCTACGTTTGATAGGTGTACCTGAATGCGACAGAGAGAATGAATCCAAGCTGGAAAATACCCTTCAGGTTATTATTCAGGAAAATTTTCCTAAACTAGCAAAGCAGGTCAATATTCAACCCCAAGTAATACAGAGAACACCACAAAGATATTCCTCAAGAACAGCAACCCCAAGGCACATAATCATTAGATTCACCAGGGTTGAAACGAAGGAGAAAATACTAAGGGCAGCCAGAGAGAAAGGTCAGGTTAATTACAAAGGCAAGCCTATCAGACTTACAGCATATCTCTCAGCAGAAACTCTACAAGCCAGAAGAGAGTGGGGGCCAATATTCAACATCCTCAAAGAACAGAACCTTCAGCCCAGAATTTCATATCCAGCCAAACTAAGCTTCACGACTGAAGAAAAAATAAAATCTTTTATGAACAAGCAAGTACTCAGAGATTTTATTACCACCAGGCCTCCTTTACAAGAGCTTCTGAAAGAGGCATTACACACAGAAAGAAACAACCAGTATTAGCCTTTCTAAAAATATACCAAAAAGTAAAGAGCACCAACCATAAAGAAGAATTTTAATCAACGAATGGATCAAACAGCCAGTTAACATCAAATGGCAGTAACCCTAAATTTAAATCGACTAAATCCCCCAATCAGAAGACACAGCCAAAACCCAATGGCATGTTACATTCAGACCTGTTTCACATGCAAGGATACACAAAGACTCAAAACAAAGGGATGGAGAAAGATTTACCAACCAAATGGAGAGCAAAAATAAATAAATAAATAAAAAGCAGGAGTTGCAATTATCGTATCTGATAAAATAGATTTTAAAGCAACAAAGATATAGTGGTAAAATGATCAATACAACAACAAGAGCTAACGATCCTAACACCCAGATACATAGAGACTTAGATTCAATGAGACAGAAAATTAATAAGGATATCAAGGACTCAAACTCAGATCCGGAACAAGTAAAATTAATAAATATTTATAGAACTCTCCACTTCAAATACATAAAATATACATTCTTGTCAATATCACATCACACGTACTCATAGGTTTAAATGAAACATTGATTGGCCATTATTAATACCCATTTTTTTTTCAGAATAAAGCAATATTTCCGTTCACCCTCCCGCTCTCTCTTCCTCTTTCTTTCTCTCCTTTACTCATTTTTTTTTCTTTCCTTCTCTCAAAAAAAGAAATCAACTTGTAAACCTCTAGATCCAGGTCAGCAATGTCTCTCTCATTGCTTGAATTCCTTCCTTCCCTTCCCTCCCTCCCTCCCTCTCCCCCCCCACCTTCTTTCCTGCATCCCTTCCTTCCTCCCTCCCTTCCTCCTTCCCTCCCTAAAAAAAAAAAAAAAACTACCTGTTGGGTAGTATGCTAAAAAACAAACAAACAAAACAAAAACAAACAAAAAACACTGGCTGGGCATAGTGGCTCATGTCTCTAATCCCAGCTGATGCAGGATTGCTTGAGACCAGGAGTTCAAGACAAGACTGTGAAACACAGCAGACCATTAAAAAAAAAAAATTAGGCCGGGTTCGGTGGCTCACGCCTATAATCCCAGCACTTTGGGAGGCCGAGGCGGGTGGATCACAAGGTCAAGAGATCAAGACCATCCTGGTCAACAAGGTGAAACCCGGTCTCTACTAAAAATACAAAAATTAGCTGGGCATGGTGGTGCACGCCTGCAGTCCCAGCTACTCGGGAGGCTGAGGCAGGAAAATTGCTTGAACCCAGAAGGCGGAGGTTGCGGTGAGCCAAGATTGTACCACTGCATTCCAGTTTGGGTAACAACAGCGAAACTCTGTCTCAAAAAAAAAAAAAAAAAATTAGCTGGGTGTGGTGGCATGTGCCTATAGTCTCAGCTGTTTGGCAGGCTGAGGCAGGAGGATCATCCGAGTCCAGGAATTCAAGGTTGCAGTGAGACATGACCATACCACTGTACTCCAGCTTGGGTAACAGAGTAAGACTCTGTCTCAAAAAAAAAAAAAAAAATTACAGTTAAATAGAAGGAATAAGATCTAGTATTTAGTAGCACTCTAGCTAACAATAATTTATTGTACAGTTCAAAATAACTAGTAAAGTAGAATTGGGATGCTCCTAACATGAAGAAAAAGAAATGATAAATGTTTAAGGTGATGGAATCCCAATATGCCAATTACCCTGATTAGATCATTACACATTGTATGCTTTTATCAAAATATCACGTATACCCCATAAACATGTTAACTATTATGTGTGCATAGAAAAAATTTTAAAGAGAAAAAAATACGTCTTTTTTTGTTTGTTTGAGATAGGGTCTTGCTCTGCCACCCAGGATAGAGGGCAGTGGCACAATCTCAGATCACTACAACCAGAGCCTCCCGGGTTCAAGCAATTTTTGTGCCTCAGCCCCCTGAGTAGTGGGATTACAGGCGTGTGCCACCATGCCTGGCTAATTTTTATATCTTTAGCAGAGACAGAATTTCGCCATGTTGGCCAGGCTGGTCTTGAACTCCTGACCTCAGGTGATCCGCCTGGCCTTGGTCTCCCAAAGTGCTGGGATTACAGGCATGACCCACCACACCTGACCAAAAATGAGAAAAATATAATTAAAAATAGAATTACCATATGATCCTGCAATCACATTTCTATGTATATATCCATAGGAAATAAAATTAGTATGTAAAAAAAAAAATAAGTAAAAGCCATCATTTTCAATAAGTGTGACTGATTTTATGGTGCCCTAAAATATATTTTAATATTGTTATGTTTAGCTGGTTTATTTAAGATCTATAACTTAATTCTGGTCAAATGAACCACATGATCAAGGTAACACAGTCTCTGTGCAGAAAAAATATTTAAGAGAAATTAAATTGTATTTTTAAAGCTGGGTTTAAAACTTGAACATATCAAATGGATAGGTATAACTACTACTCAAAAGAGAATTAACTGACCTGCTTGAGATGCTGGAGACCTTGCCCATTTCTTTATGCAGTTCAAATGAAACACATGGTAACAGCTCTGACAACTCCACACTGGGGCCGTGACGCGAACCAATTCACAGCACACCATGCACTCGTATTTTTCTGTAGTTAGTTGTTCAATTAGAGAACCTGTTTAAAAAACAAAACAACGAAAAAGATAAACTCAAACAAAAAACCATTCCTCACTTTAGTCAACCAAGGATCAGCAAGTCATTCAAGAAAAGAATCCAAACACAGAGATTTTAATGGATATTTGATTCTGAGTAAGATGGCTGGCTATTCAGACTGAGGCCAAGAAGGGGCAGGAGTATAGTGAGGAAGAGGATTTAGGAAGAAGACACTCAGGTGGGGATTCCCACAATTAAGGAAACATTCCCAGGAAAATAGCAGAGTAGCCAAATGCCCCTTGTAACACAGCCTGAGCATCCATGGGCAATACAGGGTCTTGCTTTGCACTTTCTATTTTCTAGGATCCTCTAATCTACCAGATCCATGGATTTAGGTTAGGAAGGGGCTTGTGAAGCTGGAGTGGTCAGCTGTAAGAAACCCAAGCCTAGGCAGGTTCCAACAACCCATGAGTGGTGAGATGGCTCTAGCAGTTGCCCTGAAAGTCTTTAGTCATTCACTCAACAAAGATAATCATGGTGGTGTTAGTCTCTGGCTCCAGGAGCTCACCATCAGTGACAGAGACCCTCAGTGACAGAGACCAGCGTGTAGCATCAGTAGAATCCTCCCAGATTTATTTCTGAATACCTTCACCCACTTCCAGATATTTTCCTCAAATACAATTGCAGCAAAGTCTTTCTAGATTTTAATATAGCCAGGTACTCTCAAAACTGAGTGTGAGTGTGTGTATATGCTTTTTTGAGTACACACTTCTAGCACTGCATTTACTTCATAATATTATAATATTGTTATTTGCTTTCAGGTCCAAATAGGTTAAAAGAATAAAACTAACCTTAAATACAACATTCCAAGCACATTTCATTTTACTATTTAGTCCCCTCAGAAATGCTGTAACAGGTCAGATGCAGTGGCTCACACCTGTAATCCCAGCAGTTTGGGAGGCCAAGGCAGGCAGATCACAAGGTCAGGAAATCGAGACCATCCTGGCCAACATGGTAAAACCCATCTCTACTAAAACCACAAAAATTAGCCAGGCATGGTGGTGTGTGCCTGTAATTCCAGCTACTCAGGAGGCTGAGGCAGGAGAATCTTCTGAACCTGGGAGGCGGAGATTGCAGTGAGCTAAGATTGCACTACTGCGCTCCAGCCTGAGCGACAAAGTAAGACTCCAGCTCAAAAAAAAGGCTATAACATAGGTATCATTTTACAGATGAAGAAATTGAGGCTTCATGTAATTAGATCATTTACTCAAGGTCACAGAACTAGAAAGTTAAAAGTCAAAATTCAAACTCATCAAACTATCTGACTCAAAAGCTCACATTTTAGTATTCCATAATATTGGCTCTCCTAAAATGTACTTTCTGATTGTTCAATTTAATGTCAAAAGAAATAGAGAACACCCTGAGACTGAAAGCTCTGTGGGCAGGGATAGAGTCTCGTCTACCTTGCTGAGTGTAGTATTTCCAGTATCTGGCATACTCTAAGTGCTCCATAAATATTTGTTAAATTCATGGACAAATAAAAAAATGAGTGATAACTAGTCTGTTCCACATCCTCTTTCTGTGAAAGTTATAGGCGTCACCAAAGTTCAGGCTCAAGTATAGTGGCGTGAACGTGGTTTACTGCAGCTTCAAACTCCTGGACTCAAGTGATCTTCCCACCTCAGCCTCCTGAGTAACTGGGACCACAGGTGTGTGCCACTATAACTGGCTGATTTTTTTGTTAGTTTTTGTAGAGATGGGGTATACCTCTGTTGCCCAGGATGGTCTTGAACTCCTGGGCTCAGGTGATCCTCTTGACTTGATTTCCCAAAATTTTGGGATTACAGAAATTTAACCAAATTAAAAAAAAAAAAAAAAATCTTTCCTGAATAAGAAGTAAATAAGATAAAAGCAAAAACATCTTTTCCAAAAAGGAAAGATGAAGAAACTGTCACAGATGGGAGGGGACTAAGGAGATATGACTAAATGCACCATGATATCCTGGATTGGGTCCTGAAACAGAAAAAGAACATTAGCAGAAAAACTGGTGAAATCAGAATAATGTCTGTAGTTTAGTTAATACTACGGCACCAGTGCTAATTTCTTAGTTTGACAAAGGTACATTGGTTATATAAGATGTTAACATTAGAGGAAGTTGGGAGAAAGATATATGGGAATTTTTTGAACTATCTTTGCAACTTTTCTATAAATTTGAAATTATTCCAAACTGAAAAGTTTTACAACCAAATACCTTTTTCTCTCCCAGACTTTAACACTTCAGTAAAGGCCAATTCCATTCTTCTAGGTTGCTCAGGCACAAAATTTCCTTCCAAATACATCCAAAGTCTATCCAATTCTTACCTTTTCCACCACTATCCCACCAGTCTGAGTCTCCATCATCTCCTACCTGAATGAATTCAACAGCCTCCTAAGTTGTCCCGATGCCTTCTTTTTTTTTTTGAGACAGAGTCTCACTCTGCCACCCAGGCTGGAGTGCAGTGGCACAATCTTGGCTCACTGCAACCTCCGCCTCCTGGGTTCAAGCAATTCCCTGCCTCAGCCTTCCGAGTAGCTGGAATTAGCCTGCCACCATGCCTGGCTAATTTTTTGTATTTTTAGTAGAGACAGGTTTCACCATGTTGGTCAGGCTCATCTCAAACTCCTGACCTCAGGTGACCCAGCACTTCAGCCTCCCAAAGTGCTGGGATTACAGGTGCGGGCCACCATGCCCGGCCCCCATTGCCTCCTTAGAGCCTATTCTCCACACGGCAGCCTAAGTGACCCTTTTTTTTTGAGACATGGTCTCATTCTGTTACCCAGGCTGGAGTGCAGCAGCATGATCACTACTTACTGCAGCCTTCACCCACTGGGCTCAAGTGATCCTACTTCAGCCTCCCAAGTAGCTGGGACTACAGGCACGTGCCACTATGTCCAGCTAATTTTTATTTAATGTTTTATTTTTGAAGCGATGGGGCTCATTACATTGCTTAGGCTGGTCTTAAACTCCTGGGCTTAAGCAATCCTTCTGCCTCGGCCTTCCAAAGCACTGGGATTACAGGTATAAGCCACCGTATCTGGCCCTTAAGTGATTATATTAGAATGTAAGATCATACCATCCCTCTTCCCAGGACCTTCCAGCAGCCTCTCATCTTACTGAGAACCAAATCTAAGGGCCTCACATGTTCCAGTCCCTGCTATTTCTCTGACCACCTCTCCTGCTCCCATCGTTATCACCTGCATACCCATCCCCACATCTAAATTTGCTCCTCTCTCTGCCGAGAATGCTCTTCTCAAGCCAGTCACATGGTGCATTTCTGTACTTCACCCTTGTTTCTTTTCAAATATCTCCTTATCAAAGAGGTCAGCCTATCTAAAATAGCACCCATGTCACTCTGTCCTCTTAACATTCTTAATATTTCTTTTTAGTCCTTATCACCACCTGACATATTAACTATCTAAGTCCAGAATGTAAATTCCATCAGTTATTCCCTATACCTAGAACAGTGCTTGGTACATAGTATTTAGGCAACAAATATGAACAAAGTGTCCTCAAGAATGATATGAATAATGTGAAAATGTTAAGGCCTCAAAAGATTTATTAAACAGAATTCTAAGATGGTCTTTCAGATTCCCACCTCCTTGGTATGCATATCCTATTTAATCTCCTCTCCTTGAGTATGGATAGGCCTGATTTAATCAGGTAAGCCCTTTTAAAAGAGTCTAAAAATCAGAAACAGAAGTCAGAGAGATCTGAAGCGGCAGCAGTTGCTTTCCTACAGCCCTCAAAGAAGCAAACTATCATGCTGTGTACAAGCCACGTGGCAGGGAAATGCGGATGGCCTCTAGGAGCTGAGAGAGATGCCCTTGGCCAACAGCCAGCAAGAAAACAGGAACCTCAGTCCTGCATCTATAAGGAACTGAATCCTACCAACAACCAGTGAATGAAAGAGAACTCTGAGTCTCAGATGAGATCACATCTCTAGTCAAATTTGAAGACATTGAGCAGAGAACCCAGCTAACCTGGACCCATTATCTGACCCATAAGGACAGTGACATAATAAATGTGTGCTATCCTAAGCCACTACATTGTGATAATTCACTATAAAGCAAAAGGTAATTATTAACCAGCTTCAAGATTCACTAATAACTCTGGTATAACATTGCTTTGCTTCACATATAAGTTGAGGTTCCAAGAACAACCACCTGATGAAGCAAGCAACTACAACTATAGGCTGGTGTAAAAACAGGCCCTGGGTAGATGCTGGCTTCAAAGGCTGGGCTGTATTTCACATTAAACTTGAGAGGAATTAAGACAGTGAAGGTCCATGAGGAGGAGCTAGCAGAATAAAACTATTTGGCTTGATGAAATACACACTTAGGGCAAAATGACAGATGTCTTTGAATATTGCCAAAAGCTGATTTGCAATAAGGAGGAGGGGAACTGTGAGAAAGAAGAGAGACTAGTTGCTGTGCTGAGACAGAGGATAAAAGTTGAACCAAAGGATAGGAAGGAAAGGAAAGAAGCTTTCAGTTCAATATAAGGATGAACTTTCTAATGGTTAGAACTGAGGCTGGGTGCCGTGGCTCACGCCTATAATCCCAGCACTTTGGGAGGCCAAGGCAGGTGGATCACAAGGTCAAGAGATCGGGACCATCCTGGTCAACATGGTGAAACCCCGTTTGTTTAGGTGAAAACCCTAAACAAAAATTAGCTGAGCATGGTGGCGTGCACCTGTAGTCCCAGCTACTTGGGAGGCTGAGGCAGGAGAATTGCTTGAACCCAGGAGGCGGAGATTGCAGTGAGCCGAGATCGCGCCATTGCACTCCAGCCTGGGTAACAAGAACGAAACTCTGTCTCAAAAAAAAAAAAAAAAAAAGAACTGAGAACCTACTATGTTTTAAGAGCTGTGTGGGGCAGTAGGGTCACAAAAAAAAAAGAAAAATACATAGTGTCTGTTTTTGAGGAGCTTACAGACCAGTAGAGGACAATGAAGCATAAACAAATTATGGTTTCCGGGGGTAAGTTCTGTAACAGAAGCATGCAAATGTAAGAGAAAGACAGAAATGTAAGGGCTCTAAAAGATTAATGCTATCTATAGAGGCAAGAAAAGGTTCCCCAGACATGTGACTAAAACAACTTTTTTTTCCCACCCAAGACAGGGTCTTGCTTTGTCATGCAGGTTGGAGTACAGTGGCTCACTGCATCCTTGACCTCCTGAGCTCCAGTGATCCTCCCACCTCAGCTTCCTGAGTGTCTGGGACTACAGACATGTGCTAACACACCTGGCTGATTTTTTAAATTTTTTTGTAGTGACAGGGTCTCCCGACATTGCCCAGGCTGATCTTGAATGCCTGAGTTCAAATGATCCTCCCACCTCAGCCTCCCCAAGTGCTGGAAATACAGCCATGAGCCACCACGCCTGGCCTAACGTAGCTTTTGAAAAACGAGTAAGAATTCATGGCCAGGCGCAGCCTGTAATCCTAGCACTTCGGGAGGCCAAGGAGGGCAGATCACAACGTCAGGAGTTTAAGACCAGCCTTGCCAGCACAGTGAAACCTCATTTCTACTAAAAAAAAAAAAAAAAAATTAGCCAGGCATGGTAGTGCATGCCTGTGATCCAAGCTACTCCGGAGTCTGATTCAGGAGAATTGCTTAAACCCGGGAGGCAGAGGCTGCCATGAGCCAAGATCGTGCCATTGCACTCTAGACTGAACAACAGAGTGAAACTCTCTCTCTCAAAAAAAAAAAAAAATTCTCCAGCAAACTGAGTGACAGAAATTCTAGAGAGAGGGAGCAACAGCATGCAAAGACAAAACAGTGTAGAATCCAGGGAATAAAATGTGGTAGACACTGAGGCAGGAGAAGATGGGACTGTTAAGTAAGGCAGCAGATGTGACTTCATGTGTTTCAGGCAAGGCAAATTGGTTCACACCTGTAATCCCAGCACTTTGAGAGGCCGAGGCAGGTGGATCACCTGGGGTCAGGAGTTCAATATGGTGAAACCCCATCTCTACTAAAAATACAAAAATTAGCCAGGCGTGGTGGCAGACGCCTGTAATCTCAACTACTTGGGAGGCTAAGGCAGGAGAATCACCTGAACCCAAGAGGCAGAGGTTGTAGTGAGCTGGAATTGAGTCACTTACTGCATTATAGCCTGGGCAACAGAATGAGACTCGTCTCAAAAAAATAAATAAAATATGCATGTTATAAAAATTGCTCTCCAATGCTGATGTAAGAGGTGAACTGAAAGAGAAAAATTAAGAGATGGATGATAAGACCAGTTAGTGCCTGCTGCAACTAAGCAGACCAGATGAGGTAGATGAGCTAGCACTAGATGAAACCTACAGAGGCAGCAGAGATGTTACCACTCACCACTTGTGCTTTCACGACTCAAAAAAATCTTGTAACGAGACATCTACACCACCCATATTTGCATTTCTGAAAACTCTTACAAAATTGCTTGTTTGGAAAAGAGAATTCTTACTTGTATTTGCTTGTGATATGCGTAAAACTAAGTGATTATCTATTGGGGAGAGGAGCAGTGAGTGGTGGTAGAACTTAAGCAGGCAGGGAATAAAGACAGAAACTTTTTCAGCATGTAACTTTTCATACTTTCTGTTTTCTAAATTATGTGAATATATGACTTATTTAAAAATTAAAATTAAAAAAACAACAAAATATTTCCACCTATCTAGATAGGTTTACCTGTGTGAGTTTCCACATTCTTTAGCACATGGTTCTGTTTGCCTCGGGGGAAAGGAGAGACAACTTGAGGATCCTGCCTCCGTACAGTGCATTTCTCTTGGTCAACCCTCCTGGAAGACTTGTTGATAACTGCCAAGTTCTCACTGTCACAGGCAGATTTTGCTGGTCTTTCATTGAGGTTATCCTTTGGAATGGGGGCCATGTTGTTTCTGTGTCCTGCATTTGTTTGTCGTTGGCCCTCCTGTTTTGGTGGATTTCTGCCTGGTCGTGGCCTGGCCCCCTCCACTTCCCAGGGAGGCCTTTTCTGTGGGTATCTTCTCTGCTCATTTCGTCTGGCTCCATACCCATCCAATACTCCCTTTCTAGAGGATGCATCTGAAGAGTCAGGGTGGAAACCCCCCACAGATTTGGTATTCTCGGGTCCAGCATCCTCAGGTTTTTGAGTTGTTCGGTTACTCCATTCACTTTTGAGTTTCCCCTTGACTTTTGGTCCTCTACCATAGCTGTATACAAACTGTGTTGCTTTCTTGGGTTTTGCTCCCCTGGGATCTGCACCCACAACTTCCTTCTCACTCTCAGAAGGGCTATGCTCTCTGGGGTCTGTCCCACTCTCTGATCTGGTCACACTCTCTAATCCAGCTACATCTGAGGTCTGCTCAGTAAGACTCTGCGCTTTCTTGACTCTGGCATGGTGCTTCTCATTCCTCAATTTCTGCCAAGGTTGACTCTGAAGACCATGGCTCTTGGGTGATTTATTACATGGAGAGGACTGGAAAGACGTCTGCTGACTCTTAGGTTTGCTTCCGGAAGGATAACTATGCTGATGAACAGCAGAGATTTCATCATAAGGGACCTGCCTGGAAAGGTGACAGGGAGGTGGTGAACTGTAATTTCTTCTACCAATCCTATTAGAATCTAGTCTCCTCTGAGTTCCACAATTTAGACCAGAATTTTTTTTCTCCTGAGGAATGAATTCAGCAGCATCCGTATTGAATTTAAAAGTACCTAGGACATAACAAATAGACATGCCAGTAAATAAATTAATCATCCATGAAAACCATAGACCCCAAGCCAAATCTAAAAATTATTTTCCTTAGGACTTCGTATAAAACATGCTGTTAAGTGAGACCTATGTTTCCAGTGAAAGTGATGGGTCCAAGGTGCTTGTGGAGGACTAATGAATCATCAGTCCATGTCAAAAAACCAAACACCAGCAGTCAATGACAGCTAAGTATTGTTGAGTAAAACTGCTCACCTGGGCCATAAAGTACTATGTATACACGCATTTATTTATTTATTTATTTTTGAGGCAGAATCTCGCTGTGTTGCCCAGGCTAGAGGGAAGTGGTGTGATCTCCGCTCACTGCAGCCTCAAGCAATTCTGCCATCTCAGCCTCCCAAGTAGCTGGGACTACAGGCATGCGCCCCCATGCACTTGTATTTTTAGTAGAGATGGGGTCTCACCATGTTGGCCAAGTTGGTCTCAAACTCCTGACCTCATGATCTGCCCGCCTCGGCCTCCCAAAGTGCTGGAATTACAAGCATGAGCCACCACACCCGGCCTACATGTATTTATTTTATTATAAAAATTTAAGGCCAGCTAACAGTTCAGGGATATCAATCATCAGGTTCCATGTGGTCTTCGTTCAAAAAACCAAAGTAACATTGTGTAGTATCAAGTAAACAGGCTTTGGACTAAGCCAAATGGGTTAAAGTCTAGTCGTTCAACTTATAGTATGAACGTAGGGATACCACATGCCTGCTTTCATGTGTAAAGGATGATAATACTTATTTTAATGGTAACTGAGAAATTTAATTACGATTTCATAGATAGTACTTAATAATAGTTTTCATCTCTTTCCCCTAGGAGTATATGTTGGGTTTTCCCTATATAACTTCTATAATATGGTTTACATTCCCAAAGTGGAAAAAATTAAGCATACTCCCCTTCAACCCATTCATGTTCCCCCAGAAGATGCTTCTTGGTACAGTCAATTCAGTCCCTGAAGCGCAAAGACAAAATGGTTTGCCTAAGGACATTAGTTAGTAGCAAATTCAGAACTATGTGTAACATACAGAATATACTATAAATTGATAGGGCCTGGGAGACATGAGTTTAAGTCACTCATCACGTACTGTGACTTTATGAAAGTTACTTAGGCTGTTTCCTTACATGTAATCAAGTTAGTAATGATCTCTATATCAGAGAGTTGCAAGAATTATAATGAAGAGTAAAGCAAGTTAAAAACACACATAAAATGGTTAAAATGATACTTTACAATTGCTGGTAGGACTACAGAGTATCTGAAACACACAGGCTTGAGGATAGATGGGTGCAGCATAGAGCCCCAAGGTTTCAGGTTTAATAATAAGGCCTAACATTTATTAGGTATTATATGCTAGGCACTATCTTAAGCACTTTGCATGTGTTAACTCATTTAATACTTACATTCCTGATGAGAAAACTGAGGCACAGAGAGTAAGTAACTTGCCCAAGGCCACAGAGATATTTCAAGGAAATCTTCAGGATTCCAACTCAGGATGTGTATGTAGTATTAGAGACCATGCTCTCACACTAACACAGCTTGGGTAGTGGGTACCATAGAAACATATAATGAAGAACGGAATGAGATCATAAAGGTCATAGGGTACCTCTCACCCAATTCAGGATTTGTCCTGAAAACTTTCACATAGGCAGAATTCTAGGGGTGGGATGGAGGGCCTCACAAAATGACAAGAAGATTAGACAAATACAGAAGGTAGCAGAGGAATTCTGGAAACGTAAGATAATTTAAAGGTTGGAAAGGTTAAATTGGACCAATTGGTATTGTGTAGTTCTCTCTTGCTTGAAAAAGCAAGGCTGGAAAGAGGGCCAGAAATAAGATTAAAGATATCCAGAGAAGCCTAGTAAAGGATGGGAAGAGTGTTTCGTGTTAAACAGTAATGTGCTGATGCAATTAGAGAGTCTAGAGAGGGCTGCATATATTCATATACAGTATATGTTCAACTAGACAAGAGGCAGTAGGCAAAGCCCTCAGGAAATAAACCTGTAAGAGACATGAAGAAGGGAAACAGGACACATTTGATCAGGTAATGGGCCATGGCAGAGATCAGAGACACCAACTTTTTTTTCACTATTTCGAATAGCTGGAAGTTAGTAAATAGGATGTCTAGTCATCACGGCTAGAATACAAGTAAGTGGTACCCTAAATTCAATATAGCACAGTAGGTGTCCAATAGGTGGGTGGGGCAGAATAAAGGTAAATCCAACTGGCAGATTAGAAAGTCCAGAGACAAGCCTGGCACTGCAGAGTCTGCTCACTGGCAGAGAGGTATCCTGTGAACTGGGCTTCTGTTTAAGAACCTTGATGATGAGGGTGTGGGCTAAAAATGATGCTAAAATAACAATGTGGGGCCGGGCATGGTGGCTCTCACCTATAATCCCAGCACTTTGGGAGGCCGAGGCGGGTGGATCACGAGGTCAAGAGAACAAGACCATCCTGGTCAACAAGGTGAAACCCCATCTCTACTAAGAATACAAAAATTAGCTGGGCATGGTGGTGAGCGCCTGTAGTCCCAGCTACTTGGGAGGCTGAGGCAGGAGAATTGCTTGAACCCAGGAGGCGGAGGTTGAGGTGAGCTGAGATCGTGCCATTGCACTCCAGCCTGGGGAACAACAGTGAAACTCCGTCTCAAAAAAAAAAGAACATGGAACGGGAACTAAAGCAAAATCAAACTAAAGCACATAAAACCAGTAAAGAGGTCTTTGGATACTTTCTGGGTTGGAGAGAGTAACTTGGGCTCAACACCACCCACAGTGTTAAACTTTGGTTGACTCACAATTAAGCCTCACCCAATTCTTCTTCAAACACTGGAGGGTACAGAAATGAGTCAGAAATGAGCCTGTGGATGAGACAATTAATGGATCCAGTTTAGAGAATCTGGTGAAAGACTCAGGGAGAATAACAAAACACCACCCTAAAAAGTTTTCCAACCCCAACTAAGAGTTTTTTTAATTTTTATTTTCAGACAGAGTCTTGCAATGTTGCCCAGGCTGGAGTGCAATGGTACGATTTTGGCTCACTGCAAACTCCACCTCCCGGGTTCAAGTGATTCTCCTGCCTCAGCCTCCTGAGTAGCTGGGATTACAGGCACCCACCACTACACCAGGATAATTTTTTATTTTTAGTAGAGACAGGGTTTCACCATGTTAAGTAAGACTGGTGTCGAACTCCTAACCTCAGGTGATCTGATGGCCTTGGCCTCCTAAAGTGCTGGGATTACAGGCATGAGCCACCGCGCCCGGCCCCCAACGAAGACTTAATATTCACATCAAGACTACCGTACATCAATGCAATGTGTTTTTCAACTTTTTATACTAAGAACCACAGTAATAAATACATTTTACCTGCCACCCAGTACACAAATACACATACGGTCTTGGTGGCCCAACAGCTGGTCGGAGACAGAGCTGAGACACAAACCAATGATTTCCAAATCCCATTCTACAAACTGCTGCCCTGTTTTCCAAAGTGGGCCATAAAATCAGGTGAGTGCAGTGGCTTGTGATCTTTTTGAAAACAGTGTGACATGGTAAAAGCCCCATAAAACTGCATACCTCAACCATACCTAGGCTTTCCGTTGAAACTGCTCTCTGTAACCCAAATGTAAGTAATTAAGGACTGTAATTTCCACCCTACCCAGACAATGCGTAAACAAATGCTAATCTTGACTTTTGTGAACCACTTAAGTAACAATCAGAATGTCAAAGTCCCCTGGCCCTCAGAGAGTCCGGAGTCCCTCACCCTCATCTCCACTCAGGAGGTGCTTTACGGAATCCACTAGCCCTCAGAACGTCTGAAGCCCCTCACCCCCACCCCTGCCCCTCATCCTCACTCCCGAGGTAGTTTTACAGGTATAAAAGGTCTTGACACCCTCCTTTCCGGGGCCACGGGTTGGAGACACGCGAGTCCTCCGTGGCCGCCGGCAATAAGGACCCTGCAATTTGGCATACTTTTGTCTTGGTGTTGACTTTCTATGCTCCGGCCAGTACAACAACAGAATATATTACTGATTGTAAAACCGACCAACCAGCCCACCCCGCTGCTTACAGAAACTTCTGGTTCGCTTTTATATTTATATAACTGTGCACTAAGGTCGTGATGCAAAATAGTTTTTTTTTTTTGGTCGCTGTCCAACGAATTTGGAAAACAGTCATCTATAGAACACCCTGAAGAAATGGAAATGAATGTTATACTAACAAACAAATGAGGCTGTCTCTACACACTGAGGCAACTCCAGGAGGGAAGTGAGTGAACAATTATGGAACAGGTACAGTACTGGCCAGGAGCGATCACAGGAATTAACTTATTTACTCCCAACTGACAGATGAGGAGACCAAGACAGTCACACCGGGTTCGTGGCAGGCTAAAACTCTAAACTACTGGAGTTCGGCTCGCGCCCACGCCACCAGCCCAGGAGGTATGAACAGACCACACCCCATACGTCAAGAGCCCGCGACCGTCAAGGGCTATGACCTGGCCGACGCCTGCCCTGTTGAAGGTCAGTGCGCCGCTGGCCCAGGAAGAGCCTGTTGGGAGGGCGGGAAATCCATACTAACTCGCGGCGCCAAGACAAGTCCTCTCTCCTCCGAAACCCAGCTATCGGGCTTCATCACCCAGTCCAGGAGGATAGAGATCTCCGTATGGACGACGCGCCAGGCTTGGCCCTTTCGGGCCACTATCCCTAGCCCTAGCACGCGCTACTCTCGCGATGAGTGGCTGGAGCCCTAGAACTTCGTCATTGACCCAATTTCCATTCCCTGAAAGGGGCCCAGTCCCGCTCGGGCCGGGACAATACCTGAGACAGGAGGCGCCTCCGCCATACCGTGCCGCAGCACCTAGACCAAGCCGGACAGGCGGCGAGCACTGTCACCAGATCACGTGGTCCGGACTTCCGGCGCCGCGGGAATATTCGCATCTGCGCGCCGTGTAGATAGCCACAGAGGTTGCGCAGCCCGAATCTATGTGGCGCGTTCGTAACGTCAGATAGACGCGCCAGATGTCGGACAGGAGGAGGAGACAGTAGCTGAATGGAAACAGCAAGAATCGTGGGAGGGAGGGGTCAGCGACTTGCGTAATCATCTTGGTTTTCTTTTTCTTTTTTGAGCTAGGGTTTTGCTGCGTTACCCAGATTGGAGTGCAGTGGCCCGATCACGGCTCACTATAGCTTCAGTCTCTAATCCTCCCGCCTCAGTCCCCGGGGTAGCTAGAACTACAGGCGGAGACACCATGCGCAGCTATTTTTAGTAGAGACTGATTTCGCCATGTTGCCCAGGCTCCAGCTATCTTCCCGCTTTGGCCTCCCAAAGTGCTGGGCTTACAGGAGTCAGCCACCACGCCTGGCTCCGAACTTTTTTTTTTTTTTTGAGACTGAGTCTCGCTCTGTGGTCCAGGCTGGAGTGAAGTGGCGTGATCTCGGCTCACTGCAACCTCCGCCTCCCGGGTTTAAGCAATTCTTGTGCTCAGCCTCCTGAGTAGCTGGGATAATAGGTACCTGCCACCACGCCTGGCTAATTTTTGTATTTTTAGTAGAGACGGGGTTTCATCATGTTGGCTAGGCTGGTCTCGAACTCCTGTCCGGCCACCTAGGCCTCTGAAAGTGCTGGGATTACAGGCGTGAGCCACCATGTCGGCCCGAAGATTTCTTGATGGCCTTCTGAGTTTCCTCTTTATAAAATTGCTTATCGAATTCCACTGCCCGTTTTTCTTCCTGATGGTCTCTTGTATATTACAGGTATCAATCGTCAGTTTTAGACATTTAAATTGTCTTTTATTCCATTAAATCTGCTAATTTTGTCCTTTGTTGAACATAAATTCTTAATTTTGATAGGTTAGCTCATCAGATCTTATAGTCACCTTTAGAAATTACCAGGTGTGTCACTCTGTGTCCAGTCAGGAAAGAACCCCACTTTTTTTTTTTTTTTACATTTTTTTTAATAGGGAAAGTTTTATTTAAAGATTAACCATAATAGAGGGTTCAAATAATAATGGATTGGCTAATAGAGAAGCAAGAGAATTCCAAAACAGGATTAGCATATATAAGGAGCCGCTAGGGCTGAGATAGTGGTAAAGGAAGAGCCGAGACCAGAGCTGGCATGCAGACCTTGTTAGAGAAAAGGCCTGTGGCTCACTGGATGGTATGGAAGTTGCCAGACATTTTTCTCCTGGAATGCTGGTGAAAGCCATTCTTGGGAAGATGTCTCACCAGAGGTATTTTACAAGCTGTCTGCGGGGAGTGCTAGAAGTTTCTGACAACTGGTCACTGTATAGTGTGATAGCCAGGCACTGAAGAAGCCAGTACAGTGCAGAAGCCACTGAAGAAGTTGCCCAGACCACAGAAGCCTGCCCAGCTGAAATCGGAAACAGGAGCCAAAACCCTTTCCTCCCGCAGTATCTCTCCAGCGCCCTCTATTGACAAGGTTTACTATCTGCCAGCTGGCAAAGAATAAATGAAAAGGCCCAAATCCATTTCACAGAGCAAGCACAAAGGATAAATGTAGAAATGAAAGCAAATTCCTAATTGGCACACTACAGAACCTACTCATTATTTTCAAAACTTGTGGATAAATGAAAGTAAACAAGCAAGCATTTATCTTGCCTTTCTTATACAAACTACTTCACCCAACATACTAAAGTTTATGGCAGGTGGTGAAAGCTGTACTCAGATGGAAATACATAGCTGTAAACACTTATATTTGAAAAAGAAGTCCAGATAATAGAATATTAGTCATTGTCAAAACCATGAAGCCAGCATCATGATGTTTACGTATAGTCTCAGATACTTGGGAGGCTGAGGCAGAAGAAGTGTCTGAGTCCAGGCGAGTTCAAGCCCAACCTGGGCAACATAGCAAGACACTGTCTCTTAAAAAAAAAACAAAAAAAAAACCCAAAGACCGGGTGTGGTGGCTTATGCCTGTAATCTCAGCACTTTGGGAGGCCAAAGCAGGTGGGTTGCTTGAGTCCAGGAGTTCGATACCAGCCTGGGCAACACAGCAAAATCCAGTCTCTACCAAAAATACAAAAATTAGTCCAGCTTGGTGGTGTGTGCTTCTGGTCCCAGTTACATGGAAGGCTAAAGTGGGAGGATCACTTGAGCCCAGGAGGTGTTGGTTGCAGTAAGCCAAGATTGCACCACTGCACTCTAAGCCTGGGTGACAGAGCGAGACCCTGTCTCAAAAACAAAACAAGACAAGAAAAACCCCAAATCTATATGAGCTATCAAGCCATGAAAAGACATAGGGAAAACTTAAATGCATATTGCTAAGTGAAAGAAGGCAATCTGAAAAGAATATTGACTGTTTGATTCCAACTATATAATGGTCTGGAAAAGGCAAAATTACAGAGACAGTAAAAAGATCAGTAGTTGACAGGAGTTAAAGGGGAGAGAGGGATGAATAGGCAGAGCACAGAGGACTTTAGAGCAGTGAACTATTCTGCATGATACTACAATGGGGGATACATGTCATTATATTTGTTAAAACCCATAGAATCATCAGCATGGTGGCTCACGCCTGTAATCCCAGCACTTTGGGAGGCCGAGGCAGGTGGATCTCTTGAGCCAAGGAGTTGGAGATCAGCCTGGGTAATGTGGTGAAACCCCATCTCTGCTAAAAATACAAAAATTAGCTGGTCATGGTAGCATGCAGCTGAGGTCCCAGCTACTCAGGAAGCTGAGGTGGGATCACTTGAACCCAGGAGGCAGAGGTTGTGGTGAGCTGAGATCATGCCACTGCACTCCAGCCTGGGTAACACAGTGAGACTCCATCTCAAACAAAAACCAACAAAAAAACCCATAGAATATACATCAAAGGTAAACCCTAATGTAAACTGTAGACTTCGTGTGATAATAATGTGTCAATGTAGATTCACTGATTGCAACATACCACTGTGGTGAGGGAACCTGACAGTGGGAAGGCTATGTGTTATATGGGAACTCTGTGTTTTGCACTCAATTTGCTGTGAACGCAAAACTCTAAAAAAGAAAAAAGAAAAATCTCAAATAAATAGCCCAACCTTCCACCTTAAAAAATTGGAAAAAGAATAGCAGGGCTGGGGTGGGAGTGGTTGACACCTATAATCCCAGCACTTTGGGAGACCAAGGTGAGAAGATCACTTGAGGCCAGGAGTTGAGACTAGCCTGGGCAACATAGGGATACCCCATGTCTACTAAAAATTTTTTTAAAAAATTAGCTGGGTATGATGGGGGAAGACTGCTTGAATCTGGGAGGTGAGACTGCAGTGAGCCATAATTGCACCACTGTACTTCAGTCTGTGCAGTAGAGTGAGACCCTGTCTCAAAAAAAAAGAGCAAACTAAACCAAAGTATGTAGAAGAAATGATAAAAGACCAGAAATTATTGAAATAGAAAAAGAACAAAATCAACAGAGTTCATTGAATTAAAGTGATAAAACTGACAAATGTTTAGAGAGAATAATCAAGAAAAAGTGGTGGCTCACGCCTGTAATCCAAGCACTTTGGAGACCAAGGCTGGCAGATCACCTGAGGTCGGGAGTTCAAGACCAGCCCAACCAACATAGTGAAATCCCATCTTTAAAAAAAAAAGAAAGAAAAAAGGAGAAAAACTGAAATTACTAAAATTATGGATGAAAATGTAGGCATTATTGTCCACATTACAGAAGTAAAAAAGATCAAAAGGTAATACTATGAACAACTGTATGCCAGCAAATTACTTAGATGAAGTGGACAGATTCCTAGGAAGACACAAACTACTCAAGAATAAACAGAACATCTGAATATACCTATAATAAGCAGAGACTCAATCAGTAATTTTAAAAACTCCCCATAAAGAAGATTCCAAGCCCAAATGATTCTACCAAATGTTCAAAGAATGAACACCAATCCTTTACCAACTCTTCCAAAAAATATGGGACGGAATACTTCCCAATTCATTCAGTGGATGAAAAACTTTACCATAGGGCAATCATTGCCTACTCCTTCACTGCAGAAATTGATGGTAACAGTCCAGAATGCTTAATCATGAAAATAGGTTCAGACTGATCAGGCACCACAGAGCAGCGGTTCTTAGTTTTGGCTACACATAAGTACCTGGGGAGCTTTTAAAAATCCAAATGCCCAAACTATATCCAGATCTATTATATCAGAATCTATGGGGCTAGGACCCAGGCATCAATATTTTTAACAACTCTCTACGTAATCTAACTATAAGAAAACACAAAAGGAAAGCTAAGGGATATGGATGATAGAAGTGCCAAACTTTTACTCTACTGAATCATTCCAATCTCCTTCCCCATTCCTGCTAAACTCTCAGAACTGAGAGACTAAAACCTAAGACCACCTGCACTCAATTGTGCTTTTCCTAATAGTTAACAGGTAAAAAATAATAGTTGTCTGGCGGTGGCCATAGGAGTGATGATCATAGGTTCTGTGGTGCCTGGGGCTTTCTACTACAGGACTCCCTCCCTCCACTTTCCTTTAATTCACTGGTATTGACACAGACCAGGGCATGCCCTTTGGGCTTTCCCCAGTACAGGAAGAATTAGCAGAATGACAAAGGCATAAGGAAGCTTCAGGTAGGAAAAACTATGAACAGAGGTAAGGAGTCATGATGTACAGGGACTAGATGTGGGGGGACTAGATGCAGAACAATTACTAGATCATAAAATTGAAAAGTGTGACATGACACAAGTTACAGAGCAATTATTCCATCTCTTGCTGGCAAGTGACAGGAACCCAATGCCAACTACTTTAAGCAAAAAAGGGAGTTAAGTTTATTTGCAGAATCCTCAGATACCTCACAGAACAGAGTTGTAGAGACTAGGAATTTCAAGGATCAGAATTCAGAGCTGAGAGCCATGGAGAATCTTTCATTTTGTCTTTCATCTTGGTTCCTTTCTGGCTTCACTCTCCAAAACTGACAAAGAGTAAAAGAGTATTTTTTTTAAAAAAAAGGAAAAAGCATTTTCCCTACTTTCCATTTAGAAAATCTGAGGTATGAACTCTGATAGACACAGCGTGATCACATACACACATCCATAGCTTGGAAGGGTAAGGACAGTACTACTTTAATATTGGCATGTTGCCAATAATCGCATAGTTGAAATGGTGGAGTAGTTCCCTTGAAAGAAAGAGAATGCTGTTCTGAAAAGACTAGGCAATAAACCATTACAGATAGGCAGAGGCCAGGTCATTGGCAGCTTTTTATGGCCTGCTGGAAGTATTAGAGAACCATTAAAGACTTTTAAGTCAGATTTGTATTTTAGAAAGAGTAGCGATATGTGATGAGTGCACTCACAGAAGTAAAACTGGGCAAGAAGAGAAGACATTTATTCCAAAAGACTATGTGAGAGATATCTAGGCCAGGGAGAGTTGAGAGAAGGAGAGGAGGAGCTGGATTTGATAAACAGGGATTAAAAGTAGTGTTTAATGATAATTGACTGTGTAGGCAAAATGTAGGCATCAAGTACAACTCAAGAGCTTTCTGCTTTGAATGATAGGAGGATAAGGGTTCCATTAGCCTCACAGCCTCCTGTCATGAGACAGTGGTTTCCCTGTCTCATAGCTCTTATCATGAGACAAAAGAAAACAGAAGCAGGAGATTCAGGTCTGAGGAAAGGTGATAGGCTGTTTCAGTCATCTGAATGCTGAATGGCTGAAACATCATTCAAATGGCTTGTGAGCTCCTGGAACATCCAAATAATAGGCAAACAGCTAGCTATAAATAAGATTCTGAAACTCAGGGGCAAGCTCAGGGATAGAAGTATAGATTTGGAAGTTAGCAGTTAAGAAGCCATGAGAATAGCTGCGATCACTAAATAAAAGTGAACAGAAAAAGAAGTCTCTGTGGGTAAAAGCTAGAATCCAGAGGGAGCAGTAACATTAGTTAGAGAGTTGAGGATTTCAGAAAGAAGCCTTACAGGGAATAGTTAGAGGAACAGAAGAACCGGAGAGTACTGTCACAAAAGCAAGGAGAATAGAGATTTGGGTAGAATGATTGCTCACTCATATCCAATGCACTAACAATCTAGTGAGAGGGCTAAATATCACCCACTAAAATGGGCAATATATGAGTCACTGGTAACACTAGGCAAGACAAGAAATCAAAGAGAAATGTTTGCTGACAGTGAACTTCAAGATAATGAGCTTAATTTGGATATGTTAGATTCTAGGTATTGATGGGCATTTAAATGGAAATGCCCAGAACTGAAAATAAGGGTAAGAAGGCTAGGCTAGTAACAGTCATTTTGAGTCTTTAGTGCATAGGTAATAGTTAATGGGTGTGAGATTTCTCAAGGAGAGTACAGATTGGAATTATAACGAAAGAAATATTCAAGGGGCTAAGAGGTGTCCATATAAGAGAATAAGTGAGTCAGATTAGAAGAAAACTCAGAACTCAGAAAAGCCAAGGAAGATTTCAAGAAGGTAATAATGATGAATACTGTAATGTTTGCTCCCTCTGGAAGGTTTCTTGAGAAGGTGTGGTTGGAGATGGAAGAGGGTTACATATGTTACCTTATCCCCACTTATAACTAGACAAGAGTGAACTCCTGAAGAGAGGAACTGTGATTGTTCTAACTCCAGGGCTGGTACAGAGACTTCTACAAGGCTGGTGTTCCTAAATGTATATTGGTTTGATCTACAGACACATGAGAGTCAGGTGCAGATGACAGTGTGAGGCACCCAGCTAGGCTGGAAGGGGAATGCTGCTGGCAAGAAGTTGAATGAGGAAGGGAGGACAGGATCATTAAAGACTCTGAAATTGGGCAGGAGTTTGAACTTGCTGTAGCACTTCAGCCACCTTCCAAGAAAAGAATGAAACCATTGCTTTTTTATTGTTAACAATCCTTCCTTTGAGAATAGCCCATTGCAGTTAACAAGTTACTTATGACCATTACCTCAATTATTCCTCACAAAAGCTCTGTGAGCTAAGCATGATTTTACTAATAAGGAAACAGAAGGCTAGAGAAGCTGAATAGACTACTCAGTAGCTAGCAAATGGTAGACCCAGGGCCCAAGCCCAGACTGTTCCTTGCTCTTTCCTCACAATGCTTCTGGTCAATTTGGTTTCTGTAGTGGAGTTATAGGCTGAAATGACATTAGAATTCTATTAAATTTAGTTTCTACAGTAAAGGTTTTAAGCTGAAGTGATATTAAAATTATATCCTTTTGAAAAATATTTATTGAATATAAATAAATGTCCTATACATTAAATATCAAGAAATATTCATTATTGATTACAAGTCAAGATGTAATACTGAGGGAACCATAGAATCAAAATACCCACTCATGATACAGTAGTGATAATTCCATTCCAATACTGGATATAGTAATGTTTTGTTCACAAGACACAAGAAAACCCATCACTTAACCAACCTATAATAACACAATAGAAAAGGATTGTGACTTATAATATGAACAGCCCCAATAATCTCATCTTTGTCTTATCGATTTATCAGGTCATTTTGAGACTGTAGAGTTACACTGTCATAGATTTTTAAGATTCCATTTCCTTAGTTTTATTTCAAATTATTATTAACGAATGAAAACAAGTCATACAAGCCAAAGATACTTTTAAACTAAGTTCATTTTTCATAAGAAAAAAAAGGAATCAAATTTTAGTACAAAGAAAGCATTTCCCAAACAATGAGTCTCTTAATGGAAAAAATAAAAGAGCAGTGTTATTAAACTTTCCTTCAAAGAAAGGAAAGAAACCTAAATCTGTTATGGTAAATTTGGAAAGATAGTCCCATAATAAGTGTTTGTTTTACAAGATACACTTGAATGATGCAAATCTATGAAGCAGGGATCTGTGGCAATCCAAATTCATCCACCAGAACTCCATCCTGTAAAAAGGAAGCAATGTTTAGTGCCACTATTTTTCTACTTGATAAAAAAGATTACAAACATTTAAGTCAAAACTAATTTCTAAGTATTAAATCAATCAAAACCAAAATCCCACTCATAAGATAAGAATGAGCTTGACCAGGTGTAGTGGCTCACGCCTGTGATCCTAGCACTTTGGGAGGCCGAGGCGGGCGGATCACGAGGTCAAGAGATCGAGACCATCCTGGTCAACATGGTGAAACCCCGTCTCTACTAAAAATGCAAAAATTAGCTAAGCATGGTGGCGTACGCCTGTAGTCCCAGCTACTTGGGAGGCTGAGGCAGGAGAATTGCTTGAACCCAGAAGGCGGAGGTTGCAGTGAGCTGAGATTGCCACTGCATTCCAGCCTGGTGCCTGGTGACAGAGCAAGACTCTGTCTAAAAAAAAAAAAAGAGAGAATGAGCTTTTTCATGAAAGGTAAAGGAGGAAGTGGTGCATCAAGAAGAGAACTAGAAAGGACAAAAAGGGGGATCCTCCACAGGGGAGAGTGAAAGAGAGAGAAAGAGAAATCTAAGAGTAAACCTGGAAAGGGGAAAAGGAGGCTGGAGGGTCAAGAAAGAAAGGTTAAGGAGTTGGTCCTTGCCTCCATATTTGCATTTTCACTCTGATCCCGAATGTGGACCAACAGCTTTCCTAGCCTCCCAAATCCTTGAAGGAGCAGTGCCCTTCAAGGCACTGGAGTCATTTTCATATCATGCTTTACTATAATCATAGGCAGTGATACCACTATCACTTAAAAACAACAAAAAACAAAAAACCAGGGCTGCTCTGTCTGTGGAGTAGCCATTCTTTTATTCCTTTACTTTATAAACAACAACAGACTGAGCACAGTGGTGCACACCTGTAATCCCAGCACTTTGGGAGGCTAAGGCAGGCGGATCATTTGAGGTAAGGAGTTCAACAAGGCCAGCCTGACTAACATAGTAAAACCCCATCTCTACTAAAAAATTCAAAAAAATTAGCCAGGTGTGGTGAAGCATGCCTGTAATCTCAGCTACTTGGGAGGATGAGGTGGGAGGATTGCTTGAACCTGGGGGTGAATGTTGCAGTGAGCTGAGATGGTGCCACTGCACTCCAGCGTGGGTGACAGAGTAAGACTCCATCTCGAAAAGATAAAATAAAAACAACAACAACAAAAACTCCATATATCCACAGCATATTTAACTCAGGAATCTGTGACCTTCTAAAAGTGGAAATAACATAGATGCTTCAGGGACTTGTTACTAGGAAATTAACAAGGTGGGCTATGGTAATGTTAATAAAAGTATTTCATGGGTTGTTAAGAAAAAGAAACCCATGGACCTGGGACCTTGAAGTTGCCAGAGAGGTCAGGGAGGAGTGGGCAGTTCAGAAAGGCAAGACTATCCCAGGCTCAACAGAGAAGGGAGGGATGCAACAGAGGGAGATGTACACTCACAGCAATTATCAATAATGAATCTAAGAAATTACCTGCTCCCTGCTGTTTGCTCTCACATTTTACAGGTAGGAAAAACTGATGAGGTTTAGAAAGAAGACATAAATTTCTGCTATTTTGTTCAAAGTCACACCACACCCAGCCTGGCTGTCATTATTAGTGGCTCACACCTGTAATCCCAGCACTTTGGGAGGCCGAGAGATCGCTTGAGGCCAAGAGTTCAAGACCAGCCTGGCCAACATGGTGAAACCCCATCTCCACTAAAAATACAAAAATTAGCCAGGTGTGCTGGTGTGCACCTGTAATCCCAGCTACCTGGGTGGCTGAGGCAAGAGGATTGCTTGAACCAGGGAGGGGGAGGTTGCAGTGACCCAAGATCATGCCACTGTACTCCAGCCTGAGTGACAGAATGAGTGTCTCCCAAAAAAAAAAAAAGATAATCATGTAGATTTGAACAGAGTTTTAAGTTTGCAAAGTCCTTTACATAGAAGATCTAATTTGTCTGCACAACAATTACATGAGATACTTGTAATTATCTGCATTTTACTGAAGCAAGGAAAACCAAAGCTTACAACTAAGCAATTAGTCATACTTAGTGCCAGGTGTCCGGATTCTTTTGCCTTAAATAAGAATCTTTCTACGTTAAGTTTTATGCTTAAATTATTTATCTGTAGTTTAAAAAGTCCACCCATTCTAAACTCTTGTGTATATAGGAAAAAAAAAAAAAGAAAAAGAAAGCAAATAAAATTAGAAATCCACCCAAAATAATTAACTCGTTTGTATAGAGAGTGAGACATTGTCACTGCTGCTTAGCAAGTCTCACCTATGTGTTGCTTATGCTTTTACAGGAAATGTCTGAGACCCATCAGTGGTGCCCAGTGCCAGCTCACAAGGGTGATTATGTATGTTACACAAATTGTCATTGTATAAAAACATTCCTGAGCCTCACTGACAGTATTTATGCAGTCAGTTCACCATTGAATGCAGAAAAACTGGACCTTCAAGGGTTCACAAAATAATGCCCAGAACCGTCTGTCTTTGTTCTAATGTAAGACTACCTTTTAGATTCCCAGACTTATGGTCAAGCATAAGCCTTTGCTATTTTGCGTTAAAATATAAACAGAAAAAGCTTTCACCTTGTTTTTTGTGTCAGTGGGAACACCTTCTGGAATTGCAGGTGCAGATGCTGCCTCATCCAAATAAGAACTGTCTTCATCAGCCAGAAGCTCATCACCCAGTGCATCCAACTCTGAGATCAAAACAGTCAACATTTAAAAAAAATGTAAGCAAGAAAGCTAGCAGCTAATAAATTCTCTCATTTATTGATGAACTTGAAAGAAGGCAGTGAAAGACTGCATGAGATTGTTGTATGCTGTGTGACCATTACATGAAATCAGACTCTAAAAATAAGTCTATGGTAAAATAGAAATAAGTTGGAAGTAGCCAAGAGGAATGACAACAGCAGGTGGAGACTCATCAGGGGCAACTGAAGATGGGAAATTGAAAAATAAAGAAATAAATGAAAAAAAAAAAGATTCTAGGCAAAATAGACCATGGAAAGAGTGGAAAAGAAGCAGCAGCACACCTATAATCCCAGCACTTTGGGAGGCCGAGGAGGGTGGATCACAAGGTCAAGAGATCAAGACCATCCTGGTCAACATGGTGAAACCCCGTCTCTACTAAAAATACAAAAAATTAGCTGGGCATGGTGGCACATGCCTGCAGTCCCAGCTACTCGGGAGGCTGAGGCAGGAGAATTGCTTGAACCCAGGAGGCGGAGGTTGCGGTGAGCTGAGATCTGCACTCCAGCCTGGGTAACAAGAGCGAAACTCTGTCTCAAAAAAAAAAAGAAAAAAAAAGAAGCAGCAGTAATGCCACAGGGGAATCACACAATAGAAATCCAGTGTGGAATGGTTCAGTCATCTACCCGGTTACTCATGCTAGAAATTGACAGCCACCCTTGACACCTCCCACTTCTTCCACATCCAATCAATCAATAAGTCTTGTCCTCTCAACTTTCTAAGATTTCTTCGATCTGTCCACTTCTGTCTGTTTCTGCTACTATCACCCTAGCTAGTCTCAGCCACCATCATCTCTTAAATGACTATAGCAATAGCTTCCAGACTGCTGTCCCTGAGGCCATTCGACAACCCTTCTCATTTTTTCATGCTAACCCCTACTCATCCTTCATGTCTCTCCCTGACTACTAACTAGGTTAGAGTCCCTTAGTATGTCCTCTATGGTACCCCATAATTCTTCCCTATAGCCTTGCTCTAGTAATTAATTACTTGAAGCAAACCATTTATGTCTTGCACTGGTAGAGGAGAAACTTCATGAATATAGGGACTGCATTTTTCTTCAGTGCTAAATTCCCACCACCTTGTATAGTACCTGGGATACAGTAGGTGCACATTAAGTATTCGCCAACTACTGTTTCTTTTTTTTTTTCCCTCTTCTTTAGAGAGAAGGTCTCACTCTGTTGCCCAGGCTGCAGTGTCGTGATCTTGGCTCACTGGAACCTCTACCTCCTGGGCTCAAGTGATCCTTCCACCTCAGCCTCCAAGGAGCTAGGACCACAGGTGCATACCACCATGCCTGGGTAATTTTTATATTTTCTGTAGAGACAGGGTTATGTCATATTGCTCAGCCTAATCTTGAACTCCTGGGTTTGAGTGGATCCGCCTACCTTGGCCTCCCAAAGTGCTGGGATTACAGATGTGAGCCACTGCGCCTGGCCCTGACTATCGTTTCTTAATTGGTTTTGCTGTTCTGAGGGAAAGGACTCCAACTAGGAAAATAGGGAGAACAAAATCAAAAGGAATACAGCAAGGAAAGGCCAGGTTGAGGATACTTACACATACTAAGCACCAGGTCAAGGCCTGTGCCTGGACCTTCCTTCAGAGTTTATACATCCCACTGTTATTGGTGGAGTATGCAATCTGATGTGGCTGCCTCACCAGCTCTTTGTCCAGGGACTGTACCATAAACTAACTTTCAGGAAATTCTGATAGAAATTTTCACTAGCATTGGGGAAAAGGTCCCAGGCAGTTGTTCCTTTTGGACTCCAAAGCTAAATATAGATTATTTTTCTCATAGCTTACCTGCTTCTAGGTCATCTTCATCCAGTTCTGGGGTGCCGTAACTGCGACTCAGTGCTTCCTGGATTTCATTTGCATCTTCCATCATATCCTCTAGCTGGTCTTGTAAATCCTATGGAAATATGTATGAGAAGATTTTCTCATTTACCATTTTCTTCTAACTATCCACTTCCCCTACATTTTCCTTTGAATATAGACATGAATAACTTTTAAAACGATAATGTAAAATGCCAAGCACATAAACAGTTCTCAACAACTTATGTGTTAGTTCACCTCCCCATCCCAGTCTTTAGCTAGTAATTTCTTAATGTCAACAACTGAGCAGAAAGTCCTCTAAAGGACAGGTTCAAGTAACTCTTAAACATCCCTTCCAATTAAAAGTATGAGAGATTGCTTAAAGAATTAAAAATCACAAGCCCAAAGATGTCCTCTAATAATAACTATGAATGTTACTGACTCACATAATCCCCCACATATTTTTGGTGGTAAAATGTGAACTTAAAGCTTAGAATTGGTAATCTCACATTTTATTTTTTACTTTATTTATTTATTTAGATGGAGTCTCACTTTGTCACCCAGGCTGGAGTGCCATGGTGCAGTCTCAGCTCACTGCAGCCTCCGCCTCCCGGGTTCAAGCGATTCTCCTGCCTTAGCCTCCCCAGTAGTTGGAATTACAAGTGCGCACCACCATGCCTAGCTAATTTTTGTATTTTCAGTAGAGACGGGGTTTCGCCATGTTGGCTGGGCTAGTCTCGAACTCCTGACCTCAGGTGATCATCCACCTCAGCCTCCCAAAATGCTGGGATTACAGGCATGAGCTACCACGCCCGGCCACATTTGATTTTAAAGTGCTTCATGGAAGTCCAAAGTCCTATGTGAGAATAGATGATCATCAGCTCTCTATGATTACAGAAAGTATTACTTGAAACCTTAAATCAAGCAACCATCTTGACCTAAACTATCAATCCTTTTCTAGTTAATGAAGACAGGGAAGTTATTGAGACAAGCAAATTATTCTTCTCAAGTCAGCCAAAGATGATTATACTGTGTAGAGAAAGGCGGCAAGAGTAGAAACTACTGAAGTGGTACAAAAAGTTAGTTGTACATGGCCCACCCTGAATGGAGAACCAGAAAGGGAATCATGATAGGTGTCACAGTCAAGACAAGGCTGGTGAGAAACATGGACCGAGGGCATAAATCATGTATGAATTATCTACCTGTGCTTAACTGGGAGATTACTATAAGGCTAAAAATGCAGTTGTCCAAGATGTCTGCCTATACCAAAATGTGCCCATATCCAAGTCCCCAGTTGGCCCTCCATATAGGTGGTTTTGCATCCTGCAAATACTATATTGTCAATCTGCTTTTGGTTGAAAAATATCTTCATGTAAATGACTCGTGCAGTTCAAACTGCACGTGCTGTTCAAGGGTAAACTATAATGTGAAACCAATCTAAGAAGTGGTATAGCATCACACAGGGCAGCTGGTATAATGGCTAGGAGTGAGACTCTGGAGTCAGACCTACCCAAGTTCAATTTTGCCATGACTCAATGAGAAGTAATGTCTCTAAGCCTTATTTTCCTCATTTGTAAAATGGAATTATTAGTAGCCACATCTCACCGGGGTTGTTGTAAGGGTTTACTGGAATAATATATGTAAAACACTAAGCACCTAATACTATATATATTCACTGTATTAAATATGTGCAGAACAACAATCTGCTCTTCATATATTAAAATTCCACACAGATGGGAACAGAACTAGTGCTGATAAAGCAAAAAGACCAAATCTGCACCATTTATCCTTCAGAATTTCTGCAGCAATGCAAGACATTTGAAAATTCTGTCAGGCGCAGTGGCTTATGCCTGTAAACCCAGCACTTTGGGAGGCCAAAGTGGGTGGATCACTTGTGCTCAGGCGTTTGGGAGCAACCTGGGCAACATGTCAAAACCTTGTCTCTACAAAAGATACAAAAGTTAGCTGGGCATGGCGCATGCCTGTAGTCCCAGCTACTCAGTAGACTGAAATAGGAAGGTGGCTTGAGCCTGGGAGGCAGAGGTTGCAGTGAGCTGAGACTGAGTCACTGTATCCAACCTGGGGAACAGCAAAAGAAAAAAGAAAACAGAAAATTCCTTCCTGGCCCCCAAATTAAAGTCAGTTTCTATATAAAGGTGAAAAGGGTAGTGAAATGGAGGGGAAAATAATTTTTTTAACTTTTATTTTCTGCATTTCCAAGTACCAAACTGTAGCATTATATGCATGTTTAACACTCTGCTACACAGAGAAGCACTGGCTGAGTAATAATTAAAAGACAGTGAAAATAACAGAGAAAGCTGATCAAGTCAAGCTTATACAACAGTATTACACATCAAAACACATCTTCCCAAATAATCTATGAATAGGATTCCTAGCAACAGACTCCAGGATAGATACAGAAAAAACGCATCCCACAAAGAATTAGCTGGTTCTCTATTGTATAAACAAACAAAAGCAATATAAAAAAATATAAGCACTAAGCTAAAAAGAACATTGATGTAGTGATATGCAGAAACTGAAAAAAGAAAAACCTACACACACAAACAGAACAGCAAAATAAAAAGTTAAAGCTATAAAACAATGGAAATATTTTCCAAGTAAAGCATTTTAGAAAAATAAATCTAACCAAAAAATTCAAATCTAACCAAAGATACATACACACCAAAAGAGTTAAAGGGGCTCTCCACCTGTCATGCTGGCAACATTCACAAAGACTAAAGTTTCTCTTTTGTTCATATTAAATACCTCTAATTAAAACACAAGGAACCCTAAAAGCAGAAAATACCATTGCATTTCATTATATTTTATTAGCAAACAATATTATACAAGAAAAGATGGCTGGGAGTGGTGGCTCACGCCTGTAATCCCAGCACTTTTCGAGGTTGAGGTGGGCGGATACTTGAGGTCAGGAGTTTGAGACCAGCCTGGCCAACATCTCTGCTAAAAATACAAAAATTAGCGGGCATGGTGGTGCAGGCCTGTAGTCCCAGCTACTCAGGAGGCTGAGGTAGAATTGCTTGAACCTGAGAGGTGGAGGCTGCAGTGAGCCAACCGCACCACTGCATTCCAGCCTGGGTAACAGAGGGAGACTCTGTCTCAAAAAAAAGACAAGCGGCTGGGCGCGGTGGCTCAAGCCTGTAATCCCAGCACTTTGGGAGGCCAAGGCAGGTGGATCACGAGGTCAAGAGATCAAGACCATCCTGGTCAACATGGTGAAACCCTGTCTCTACTAAAAACACAAAAAATTAGCTGGGCATGGTGGCGCGTGCCTGTAATCCCAGCTACTCAGGAGGCTGAGGCAGGAGAATTGCCTGAACCCAGAAGGCGAAGGTTGCGGTGAGCCAAGATTGCGCCATTGCACTCCAGCCTGGGTAACAAGAGCGAAACTCCGTCTCAAAAAAAAAAAAAAAGACAAGCATACACAGAATATTGTTATCAGTGAAGCTCCTATGGAGTATCACAAAGCTTAATTCCATGCATGCAGACATTTGTGGAGGATTAGAGACAGCGAAGGGCAACCAAAGGAGGGGTACTTGAAAAAATAAGAGAGGGGAGGAATGCCTTCACTCTTACTAAAGATCAGCATTCCCAGAGACTACCTTTGCAGAGGCAATCAAATGCCTGGTATGCAGTAACTGCTCACCCAATAAACACTGCTTGAATCAGGCTGTACTGCTTTCTCTTCTGTTTTTTATTTTTATTTTTATCTCCTTTTATAGCCTCTGATTCATCATCCATCAAATATTTTCTGAGCACAAACTATGGCAGGGAAATGCTGTGAGCTCCGAGGATACAGCAGTGAACAAAGTAAGTCCTTGCACTCAAGGAAATAAACATCCTAGTCAGGGGGTAAAGGTCAAGAGCAGCATTTTATTTACAGAAAGGAAGACTCTCTCTCCTCTGACCAGTTACCACTCACTCCTTCTGCTATCTCTTCTTGCCACCTGGGCTGTTCATCTGACAGCTAGGAACTGCCAAGCTCTTAGGGCTCACCTCCCTGGTCAAAACCCAGTTCCAATAAGAAATGCTAACTTTAAGGAACTAATGACATTATTATTAAAAATCTAAAGAGAATTACTAGAAAAGGGAACCAAGTCTACTATGCCAGGAGTTGGGTTAAGCCCTTTACATACACTTTACCTACATACCTTCATTTAACATTCATGACAATCCTAGGAATAGGCAACAACATCACTACTTTACCATTGAAGAAACAAACTAAAAATCATTGAATTAGTTAAAAGTAACTACTGTATGGTATTATAGGCCAGGCATCGTGTGCATAGATATACTAGCTCACTTATTTCATCCTCATAATATAGATGTTCCTTGACTTATCATAGGGTTACATCCTAATAAACCCATCGTAAGTTCAAAATATCTTTTTTTTTTTTTGAGACGGAGTTTCGCTCTTGTTACCCAGGCTGGAGTGCAATGGCGTGATCTCGGCTCACTGCAACCTCCGCCTCCTGGGTTCAGGCAATTTTCCTGCCTCAGCCTCCTGAGTAGCTGGGATTACAGGCACGCGCCACCATGCCCAGCTAATTTTTTGTATTTTTAGTAGAGACGGGGTTTCACCATGTTGACCAAGATGGTCTCGATCTCTTGACTTCGTGATTCACCCACCTCGGCCTCCCAAAGTGCTGGGATTACAGGCTTGAGCCACCCCGCCCAGCCCCAAAATATCTTAAGTAGAAAATGCATTTAATACGTCTAACCTACTAAACCATCACTTAGCCTAGCCTACCTTAATTGTACTCAGAACACTTACATAGCCTATAGTTGGGCAAAATCATTTAATGGCCTATTTTATAATAAAGTGTTGAGTATTTCATGTAATTTATTGAATATTGTACTGAAACTGAAAAACAGAGTGGTTATATGGATATTCAAAGTATGGTGTCTACTGAATGCATATAGTATTTGCACCATCATCAAATTGAAAACGCATTAAGTTCAACTGTCTTAAATCAGGGACTGTCTGTAACTGTATGTGGTACTAGGAAACTGAGATATTTGGTACCCTTTCTTGAAGTCACTCTACTAGTAAATGGCAGCCCGAGGATTTAATTTCTCTACTGTGCTCTTCCTATCACACACACACTCGTTTGGATTCTCTCAGAAATTAGTGCACGTTCTTGCAGAAACTAGCATACGTCTCACCTCGATCTGGTCGATTTTCACTTGCTTGTATGCCTTCTTCATTTCCTTTACTCCCAATTTCATAGCATCAACCTAAAAAAAGGAAGAAGAAAACACAATGTCTTAGGAAGTCATGGTGGTTAAACTGTCTTTATTTATTTATTTATTTATCTGAGACAGTTTCGCTCTTGCTGCCCAGACTGGAGTGCAACAGCTCAATCTCAGCTTGCTGTACCCTCTACCTCCCCGGTTCAAGTGATCTTCCTGCCTCAGACTCCCAAGTAGCTGAGATTACAGGTGTATGTCACCACACCCGGCTACTTTTTGTATTTTTAGTAGAGACAGGGTTTCACCACATTGGTCAGGTTGTTCTTGAACTCCTGACCTCAGATGACTCACCCACCTTGGCCTCCCAAAGTGTTTGGATTACAGGCATGAGCCACTGTGCCTGGCCAGTTAAACTGTCTTTAAAAAGTCACAGGAAAAGAAAATAAGAATAAAGAAATGAAATAATAGGAAAAGGAGTACCGTGGTCTTGGTGTCCTTCAATGACTGGATGGTATAATTGGCTTGTTCCATGTTGAATGACTGTTGGGCGAGATTGTCCCGCTGCTGCTCATACCTTTTTAGAGTAAATGGAGAATGGCAAATATATGAGCCAGATAGAAATCCTGAAGAACAAAGTATCCTTACACTAAATAAGAGTATTTTCTTTAAAAAAAGGAGCAAAAACCTTAAAAATTAGATGACACATAGAAAAACTGGCAAAAACAATTTAATCACTCTAACACAAATAACATATGATATGTCCCTCCAGTCTTTTTCCTTTGCATGTACAGTCATGAGTCGCTTAACAATGGGTATATGTTCTAAGAAATATGTCGTTAGGCAATTTCATCACTGTGCAAACATCAGACAGTGTACTCACACAAACCTAGATGGTATAGCCCACTACTCACCTAAGCTATATGATATAGTCTACTGCTTGCTCCTAGGCTACAAACCTGTACAGCATGTTACTCTACTGAGTATTGTAGCCAATTGTAACACAATGGTAAGTATTTATGTATCTAAACACCCTATAGAAAAGATACAGTAAAAATAGAATATTATATCCTTATAGGAGCCAGAGTGATATAATACAGTCTGTTCTGTCATTGACAAAACCATTGTTATGCAGCACATGACTGTATTTTAGTTATAACACTATTTTCCAATTAACATTATGGCATTTGCTTTTTTCTATGTTGCTGCATATTTTAATATGTGTCTTTATAATTATTTCCTATGATAAATATCCAGAAGTGAAATTCTTAGAGCAAAAGGTTAAAACTATTTTTAAGGCTCTTCATACATATAGATAAATGTTTTTCCAGAATTTTGAACTCCTTGAAGACAGGCATATTTTATTTTATTTTATTTATTTATTTACTTAATTAGTTTAGAGACAGTCTCGCTCTGTCACCCAGGCTGGAGTGTATCCAATGAGCTATCTCGCTCATTGTAACCTCTGCCTCCTGGGTTCAAGCGATTCTCCTGCCTCAGCCTCCCAAGTAGGTGGGACTACAGGTCTGTGCGACCACGCCTTGGAGTTTCACCATGTTGGCCAGGCTGATCTCCAACTCCTGACCTCAAGTGATCTGCTATTTTGGTCTCCCAAAGTGCTGGGATTATAGGCATGAGCCACTGTGCCCAGCCTCAGGTGCATTTTATTAATCTTATATTCATAAATAGGTAATCCATCTGACTTAATATAATGTCTGGTGTTCAAATGTTTTTAAAATAAAGTTTTATAATCAAATTATAATATTACCTCAAAGACTTCTGTCACTATGGTCTTTATGCAATATTTGGAAATAATCTAACTATCCAACCAGAAAAAGAATGGTCCATTCATGGTGCAAGCAAATGGTAGAATATTATAATCTCATTTAAAAAAGTAAAATTTCCAAAGAATATTTAAAAGAACAGGGAAATGCTCATGATATAATATTAAGTGGAAAAGGATAACCTACATATACACACTACAATTTAAGTTTTCTTCTAAAAAGTTATATGCACACATACCATGTATGCAGAGGCAGAGAAAAGAAACTGGAATAAATCAGCATTTTGAAGGTGGTTATTTCTAGTAGTAAGAATCTAGGTCAATTTTGTTTTCTTCTGTTCATATTTATATATTTTCCAAGTTTCTACAATGAACCTGTATTCTTTTTTATAACAAAAAAGGTTACTTAAAACTAGCAATGCTACCAATTAAGAAGGTAAATCACTTCACCACACTCCCACCAGTCTAGGCATTACAATTTCTTTTTCCAATTTGATCTAATTTAAAAGGAGGAAGATGGCATCTGGTATCCTATAAAAAGTCATTTTAAAATAGGAAGACAGATATTGATAATCTTTCTAGTTCCTTAATAGCAAATTACACCTAACCTCTAAAACCCTGTAGAGGATCTCATCAGCTGAACAGTCCCCAGAGGTAGGCACCAAAGATACATTAGCTTGTGCTCAAAATTGGGACATAGTCACCTAAAACAAATTAAGGATCTTAAAATTTATTCTGGTGGGAGGAAACAAACATTTAGGATTCCTAACTTTACAAACAAAAACAAAAAAGGCACACTCGAAAATAATAGGAAAACCAAACCCTATGAATCTGGTCAGTTCAAAACAGGAGTCACTAACCATATAAGGCTACATAAATTATTTAAATTGCCTAAAATTTAAACTTCAGTTCCTTAGTCACATTAGCCACATTTCAAGTGCTCAATAACCACATGTGGCTAACAGCTACTATATGGAACACACAGATAAAGAACATCTCCATCACAACAGAAAAATTTCTATTTAGATAGAAGTTGTTACAACAGACATTGCTGAACACATAGTGGGGAAGAACCCAGCTAACTGTATTTAATTACACGTCACTGAAAATTCATAATTAAATCAAGAGTGCTTAGAAAATAGTATGAAAACCTGAAGGAATGGGAGACCATTTCCCTTTTAGTTAAACCTGCTAAATGGAAAGAGATTGTGTGTGTAACTTACATCCGCTTTTGCTTTAAAACTCGCAATGCTTTCTGCTTGACCATATTCTGGAAAGAAAAACAGATTTAATAAAAATAAAGTGGAAAACACACATACAGGAAAAGAAATTTCCCATAGCCTCAAACTCACATGCCTACTTCCTCTTTTCTTCAAAATAGTAGACATAATGGCTCCTGGATTCTGTTCTTCTCCTCCCAAAAGCAGGTATCTCTAAGGTCTAGTCTTTAAGCCTTAGCTCCTATCTGTCTTTGCATCCCACATCCCAGAGTCCTGAACTACTTTCCCTTTTTCTAATGCATATTATCTCCACCTCTAGCCCCCAAAGTGCTGACTCATTGCCTTAGGGAGATCTTCATTTGTATAGCCTATCAACTTAACCTCAACAATTCCCAACTTCTAAACCTTATCTCACCCTGGAAATAACTAATCTCTCACCTCTCCAGGTTGAAAACCTTTATATTAACCTTATCTTTCCCCTTTTTGTTCTTTCTTCATGCACAGTCATCCTGTTAACTGATTTCAGAACTCATTTTCAAACTGCTTCTTTGGTTTCCTATCACCATGGTTTGGGCTTTCATTGTCTCAAGTCTACATGGGCTTTCCTGCCTCTGGTTGTTCTTCATTCCACACCATCCACTAAGATGGCCGGGATGGGAAAGGCCTTTCTTTTCTATAGAATTCCGTAGATCATTTTACTTACCTTCTCCAATGAGGAAGGAAAAATATATATTTTTATACTATTTTTTTATACTTCACAGATGATCATAATTCACATTTACTGAGTGCTACTGTGTACTAGACATAGTGCTATGCAGGTCACATCAATTACCTCATTTAATCCTCACACTGTAAGGTAGGTATTATCTCTGTTTTACATATGGGAAAACAGAGGTTCAGTGATATACCCAGGCTCACATGGTTAATAAGTTATGGACCTGGAGAAAACAAGGTAGTTCTATATCCACAGTCCATGTGCTTAAACACAGTATTTTATGTTCCTACCTAACAGGCGTGGAAAATAAGTGACTTTATCAAGGTCAAAACTACTAGGCAGTGACAGTGTTAGTATTAGAACACTGGTCCCGGATGCCTAGTTCAGTTTTTCCCAGCAGGCCACTCCTTAAGCAGTCTAATATACCAACCTAACCTGACCAGCTTGGCAAGTCACTGATCCTGAGCACAGCCTAGTCCTCCTCTCCAGATCACTACCTTCTCAGTATAATGGGCTAATTCGCATATACATGCTTCTAGACATGTGATCAGCATCCTGCGTCTCTTCCCACAAGATCAAACTCCAGTCTCCCTTCCATATTTGGTTGCCAACTGTCCTCCCTAAAGGAAACACCCTCACATGTTTTCTCCTTAGCAGATTGTAAGCATCTCTTCAGTAGGGATGCTCACAGTCCCTACACTAGGCTCCATTTCTATAGGTGTTAAAACTAGGCTGTGCCAGCACCTTGTGCAGCAGTTGCTGCCTACATTACCTTTGCAGGACCCTCTCTCATCTTCTTGATCTGATCCTTGTACTTTACTAGCTCAGCATCCAATCGAGAAATCTTCTTGTCAATGGATTCTGCCCTGCTGTCCACCTTGGGGGAAAACATCAAATGCACTGGTAGTTACTACAATACACTTATTTCAGAAGGGGCAGGTAGAAAGGAAGGAATATAGAGGAAGAAAAGAAAAAAAGGAGCTTATGGAGAAGGGTGAAAAACAGTGGTTAGCCAAGAGGGGTATTCCCAACCAGAAACCCTGGGCTTTTATAAATTATACTCTGACCTTCCCTGCCATACTGCCCCAATTCTGATATACCAGCTAGCCCTCAGGTGGGTTGGGGCAAATAATAATTTGAGAATCACTGGGCTGAGTTGGAATTTCCCTGGAATCAGAGACTAGCCAGGCTGAGAGCTCATTCAAGAGGCACGTGAAATAGGCCAGTGCCCAGTGGATACCGCTGATTGTAGATCTAATGCCATTTCCTAGATCAGGGATGGTGGCTTAATCTGAGGGGCCAGGAATCTGAGTTTTGTGTTACTGAGATGCAGGATTGAGGTACAGACATATTGACCTAAGATATCAAGCTGAGTCCTGATGTGAGCTGGGGATGACAGCTGAAAGAAGGGTAAGGGATCAGGCAGAACGAGGTGGGAAGGGTATGTGGGCCTAGGGTTGGGTGAGGTGAGAGGATCAAGGCGAGAGCGAGTGGACGGGCGATGGGCATCAAAACGCGCTGGGTGCAGGTAGGACAAGGCAGTGATGAGGTTGGGGGTCCCTGGTTTGTGGCGTTAGGAATGACTTGGGTAACAGGGATGAAGGAGAGAAGATGGGATAGAGAGGGTCGACGTGTAAGGGGCCCAGGACCAGGAATGAAGTGGAGGAATAGGGGCCCGGGGCCAGGGGTGGGCGGGGTCGGGTGTGTCAGAGGTCCTGAGCTACTTATATGCATGGTCAAATGCCCACCGTGCCAATGCAGTCAGTCAGGCTGGGCGGCGGAGCCTTGGGTTTCGCTTTCCCGAAGAATCGGTTCATCTTGAGCGGCCGCGAAGAAACCTAAACACTGAAGCAAAACCAGAAACGGAAGCAGTCACCCCGCCTCGACTTCCGGCCCCACCGCGTGCGCAAGCGCAATATGCCTCCAGCAGTTTCCCGATCCTTTTTCCGGATTTTCAGTCAGGTCTTCCCGGGAAAGAACGCCAAACGACTCGGTGCACCCCGAGAGAGCCTGCAGGGGGCGGGGCATTGGTGGAAGGAGTGGGAGGGGTTTCACCGGAGCAAGGCGGGGTCTCAGCTGAGTGGGTGGGGCCTGAGGCAACTATAGCGGAATAGGGCGGAGGAGGGGGCGGGGCAGGCAGGCCGGGGCGGGGACGGGAAGTAGCCAGGCGGGGTTGTATGAAGCGGCGCTTAGCTACCACCGCTGGGCTGTCAACAAGCGTGGGCCTGGCTGCGCGCGGCGGGGCGCGGAGAACGCGAGGCGACCGGGAGCGGCTGGGCTCCCGGCTGCGCGCCCCTCGGCCAGGCCGGGAGTCGCGCCAGTCGGAGTCTCTGGCCCAGCACGGCCCACCTCCCTCTCAGTGTCCATCAGTCCGGGGTGCAGCCGGCGGGCATGACCGACCCACCAGGGGCGCCGCCGCCGGCGCTCGCAGGCCGCGGATGAAGAAGAAAACCCGGCGCCGCTCGGCCCGGAGCGAGGAGCTGACCCTCAGTGAAGAGGCGACCGGTAGTGAGGCGAACCAGAGTGAGGAGGCGACCCTGAGCGAAGAGATGAGTCGGAGCCAGGAGGTCACCAGGGACGAGGAGGCGACCCGGAGCAAGAAGGTGACCAGGGCGGAAATGGCGACAGCTGGGCTCACCGTGACTGTCACCCACAGTGAGTGCCGGGCGCCCGGTGGGCTCCGTGCTGGCCCCGAAAGCCCAGCGGGGTCTGTGGGTTTGGCCACGTGTCCTCCAGAAGCGTGTGTCCTTGGTTTGTCCTACTGTCCGGCAGCGTGAGTTCTTGGTTGTGTCCGTGGGACTGGCTTTTGTCCCGGGTTTGTGTCTGCACTCTTCCATGTGGCGGGTGTATTTTGTCTCTGGCCATTTGTGCGATCCTGGGTGTTCGAACTCCTCTGTGCTTTACGTCGTGGGTCTGCTTGTGTTTGCATGCCCGCGCAGTTACTGTGGTCTTTGTGTCAGGCATATATTTGGCCATGTGGTCTACAACTGCTCGGTGTGTGATGAGCCTGGCGGGGTGCTCCTCATCTGCTGAGTGCCTTCTCCGTGTGTGCCGCTTGAGTGAGCTGTGGGTCCAAGCTTTGTATTCTGGACACCCTTTGGGTCTGCCTACTGTTGGAGTTGATGCAACCAAATGAAGTCAGTACACCGGAGAGCTGAGTCCATGAGGTTTCCCCAAAACCAGCTAGAGGAGACCCAAGGGTCTGGGAATCTGGAGACCCAGATTCTAGATCCTGCAGTTTTGAGTGACCTTGGGATGGATAAATGTCTTCTTTCTAAGAATCCAGTTTCTCCTCTGTGAAGTAAATTTGGTAACCCTGGCTTCTGCTGACCTCATGGAACTGTTGGGGGAACCAAAGCTTGGTGCAATGTACTGGACACAGGCTCCCTCCTTATTGTCCACATCCCTGGTAAAGAATTGGCATCTCTCCTTCCAGAAGGAAAGTCTCTGCTGTTTGTTTTTATTTATCCGTTTACTTAGCACCAGTCGTTGGTGCACTCAAGTGTGTCCAGTGGGAGAAAAACAGTCACTTTCGCATTATTGCAAGCAAGATGAAAACCAATACAATACAATACAGGGTACAGCGCAGTCAGGCCACAGGAAGCAGATGGCTTGTGACAAAAAGGGTGGGCTTGGAAATCAGCTAGAACTGATGTCAAGTTCTGACTCCAACAGTTGGATCTCCATAGGCAGGCCTGAACTTGCCTGAAGTCGGTTTGCTCATCCGTGAAATAAGGAGTAGCAGGTAGACCTACTTCGTGGGTTTTTTCTGAGAATTAAATTAGATTATGCATGAAATGAGTCTAAACAGCCCTTTATGCATAGGTGCTTAAAATGTTAGCTGATATCATTCATATTGTTTAGTTATTATGATAGAAGAAACAGAAATCCTTGAGGAGGTCACCAGAGGAAAGCTGGGTGGCATGGGGGCAGGCTCTGTGGAATAGGTGGCATATGAGCTGGGCCTTGAAGACTGGGTAAATAAATGTAATAAAGTGTCATCTTCGTCCAATGCTTTTCTTTCTCCCCAGGTAATGAGAAGCACGACCTTCGTGTTACCCCGAAGCAGGGCAGCAGTGAACCACTTGTCCAAGACCTGGCCCAGGTTGTTGAAGAGGCCACAGGGGTTCCACTGTCTTTTCAGAAACTCATATTTAAGGGTAGGCATTTCTTTTCCAGCTTTTCCTTATGGCCAAAGGACAGTTTTAAATTTGCTTAACTTTTCCTAATAGTCACTCTGTTTTCAAACTGGGACAATTTTTATTTATTTGTTTGTTCATTGAGTTCTTCAACAAATATTTATTGAGGACCTGCTAGGTACTGGACACTTTCAAATATCTTGACAGGTATCAGATTTGAAGTCTTAGGATGATGACAGAAATCTCACCATTTTTGATGAAGCTCCTGGGCAGTCTTCTCTGGCTAGGTTAGATCATCTCCCCATTATATGTTACCATGGTACTCCCTGCTATTTCTGCATCAGTTCTATGAAGTTACTATTAAATAATCATTTTTTTAGTTGCTTAATAGCTGATGTCTCTGTTAGAATAACAGCATCCGTGAGGGTGGAGATACTGCTGTGTTTCCAGTGCTTCACATTGTTCTGACTCAAAAGAGGTTTTGAACAAACTTACCAGGGGCCTGATTGTGGCAGGCTCAGTGGTTGATACTAATTTCTGCCAGGACCCACAGCATCCTGACCCCTGTCCTCTGTCTTCCCACTCCCATGAGAATTTATTATTTTATTTGTTTATTATTATTATTTTTGAGATAGAGTCTTGCTCCATCACCCAGGCTGGAGTGCAATGAATGGCACAATCTTAGCTCACTGCAACCTCTGCCTCCCAGGTTCAAGTGATTCTCCTGCCTCAGCCTCCTGAGTAGCTGGGATTATAGGTGTGTGCTACCATACCTGGCTAATTTTTGTATTTTTAGTAGAGAGGGGGTTTTACCATGTTGGTCAGGCTGGTCTTGAACTCCTGACCTTGTGATCCGCCCATCTCGGCCTCCCGAAGTGCTGGGATTACAGGCGTGAGCCACCACACCTGGCCAAGAATCCATTATTCTGGTATCCACTGGGGAAAGACTTATCCCATTGGATATCAGTCATTATAAAGAATTTAGTAATAGGAGGCATTTTTACTTATATTTCATAGTGTAACTTATTGTCTTTAATTTTTAAAAATATTTTGTTTCTGAATTGACAATAGAAATTCGTGTTTCAAAATAGAGAAAAGCATGAGGAAGAAAATGTTCCCATGGATAAAACCCCTTATAATAACACTGTGTCATCAGCATTCATTGTGGCCTTGAAGTTTCCTGCAAAAAATGAGCTTTAATGCCTACAAAGTCTTTTTTGTTTTTTGCTTTTTGTTTTTTTGAGATGGAGTCTTGTTCTGTTATCCAGGCTGGAGTGCAGTGGTGCGATCTCGGCTCATTGCAACCTCCACCTCCCAGGTCCTCAGCCTCCCAATTAGCTGGGACTATAGGTGCATGGCACCACACCTGGCTAATTTTTGTATTTTTAGTAGAGATGGGGTTTTGCCATGTTGGCTAGGCTATTCTTGAACTCCTGACCTCAGGTGATCTGCCCACCTCAGCCTCCCAAAGTGCTGGGATTACAGGTGTGAGCTACCGCCAAAGGCTTCTGTAGCGTGGTTCATCAGCCCCTGGTTCCTGAATATTTGGCTCTTTCTAGTTTCTTGTGAAAAGGTTGCATGGAATATTATTGTATAGTAGTTACTGTACAGATGCATGTCCAATTATTTGTTTAGGATAAATATCTAGAGCTGAAATTACTGGGTCAAGATACCTTCTAAAAAGATACCAATTTTTATTAGTGAACACACGTCTATTTCCTGTGTTCTTGCTGAAGTTTATTTTTAGTGTTGTACAATTATTACAACTTGGCCTACCTTTCTCTTTTTTTTTAGGAAAATCTCTGAAGGAAATGGAGACACCACTGTCAGCACTTGGAATACAAGACGGTTGCCGGGTCATGTTAATTGGGAAAAAGGTAAATTGCTTTTTCCATCAGAAATCCTCAGAATCAAATGACTAAAGTCTTTTATACATGTTTCTGTTTAGAAGACCAAATTTGGGACCCAGATTCTGCATTGATAAAACACCTCTCTAAACAAATACAACCTTTATTTCTTTTATAGGATTACCAATTTTGTTCTCATACCCTCCTGCTCCTGTTGGTTAGACCTTTTGCTCTAGAAATTAGGAGCAATTGTGCTGCCTTAAATATGTTTTTTGTTTTGGTGGTGGAATCTCGGACTGGTTAAAATGGTGCCTGGGAGAGGCCTCATTCGCTTGGAGTAGAATTTGCAAGATACCTTTTGTTAAAATAAACTTGTAGATATTAAGAATAATTACTCTGTGACAATTCAGGAGCCTCTTTCCCTTTAACCAACCTTTTAACTAAAATCTCCCACAAGGAAAAACCTTTGACTGGAAAGAGAGGTTCAGATTAAAGAACTGAGGGGAAAAAAAGAGTCAGTTGGTTACAGATGAAGTCAGCAACCCTTAAGGTGATGAGAGAGGGCTGGCACATTGTGACATAGCAGAATTATTGAGCATATGAAGTTCCCTTATTTTGAGTGAGATAACTGAGTAGAGAGAGGGCAGAGATTAGTAAAGTGAAAACAAAGAAAATCTAGACTTAGAACTGCCAGGAGACTGGAACTCAGGACTTAGCTACAATGAGGAAAGAATAATTTGGGATACTGTAACTAAACAGACAGCTGCTAGACCTAGCTACCAATTGTTCGCGTGAGAGAAGGGGGAAATATTTTAAATTTCTTGTTTTAGGGTCAGGAAGAATGGTGATGGGCAATAGGCAGAACTGAAGGGTCAAGTTTGAAGAAACTATAGGACTTTTACTTGGAACTGACAAAGAGGGTATGGAGTGAAGTGTGAACTCAGGGAGGGCACCATGGCACATGTCTATGGTCCAGCAACTCGGGAGTCTGAGACAGGAGGGTCACCTGAGTCCAGGGCTTTGAGGCTGCAGTGAGCTATGATCATGCCTTTAAATAGCCACTGCACTCCAACCTGGGTACCAGACTAAGACCCTATCTCAAAAAAAAAAAAAAGTCTAAACTTAAGTCTACTCTACCTCTTTTGGACTGTGTGATACCATCTTTACTGCATTAAGCCTCAGTTTCACCATCTGTAAAACAGCAGTACCTCCCTGATAGGGTTGTGGTAAGGCTTAAAAAAAGTAGTATGGTAATATGCTTAGGATAGTGTGTGTCATGTAGGGAGTATTCAGTAAAAGTATTCATCATTGTTAACCAACATCATATTAAAGAGGAGAGCTCAATTGGAGCCTGCCGTTTAGGAATTCCATTTAAAGGAATAGTAGAATTCTGCCTGTCTTGCCATTCTGGACTCCTCACAAGTGTTCACTGAAATGTGTTTGCTCTCCAGGCTTCAGTCCCGGTTGTTGATCAGACTAGGACTGAGACTAAATCTGGCATTTGGATTGTCTCCATTCTCAGCACCCAAGCTGTCAGGGCCCTCACCAGAATGTTTACCTAATACCTTCTCTCTTGGAGTCTTTGTAGATGGAAAACTTGATCTATTACCCTTTGACTTGCTTTCCAAGAAGCAACAGAGTTCAAACCATTCTTTCTAGGTGAGTGGTTTCATGCAGTTGTGGTCAGATATTTTTCCTGACAGAGGCTAGTATTCTTGTTGATTGCTTTTTCTTTTTCTTTTCTTTTTTTTTTTTCTTTCTTTCTTTTTTCTCTTTTTGAGACAGAATCTTGCTCTATTGCCCAGGCTGGAGTGGAGGTTCGTGATCTTGGCTCACTACAACTTCCACCTCCCAGGTTCAAGCCGTTCTCCTGCCTCCGCCTCCCAAGTAGCTGGGACTACAGGTGCACACCACCACGTCCAGCTAATTTTTGTATTTTTTAGTGGAGATGGTGTTTCACCATGTTGGCCAGGCTGGTCTCGAATTCCTGACCTCAAATGATCTGCACACAAAGTCTCACCTGTTCTTGTTGACTGTTGACTTTATTTTCTTCTTAAACATTTTAGAACAGTCCAGAGGAAGAAGCTGAACTAAAGAAGTTGAAACATTGGGAGAAGTCTGTGGAGAAGATAGCTGACCAGCTGGAAGAGTTGAGTAAAGAGCTTACTGGAATCCAGCAGGTAACTCTCTTCATGGACCTTGACTTTGTGCCTTCTGTCAGAGCTTCCTAGATATACCTTATAGTTATGGGGACAGGCTCTGCCGTCAGACTCCCTAGGTTCAGATCCTGGATCCGCCCTTTCTCTTACTGTGAACAAGTTTATCTTTGTCTCAAGTTCCTCATCTGTGAAAATGGAATAATAGTGGCATTTCCCTCTTAGGATTGTTGGGGGGATTAAATATTGTAGATTGAGCTTGATACATACTAAGTGCTTTATAAGCATTTATTGTCATAGTTATTGCCAAACCCCAGCCAGCATCCATCTGTGCTCACAGGAGAGCACCTGGCATGCTAGGATTATATATTGTCTAAAGTAGAACAAGTAGCTTCTCCCTGTCTGGGCTGTTGTAGTCTGTTTGGCAAGGCAAAGAACATTTTGCTGATTCATAGAAGGTCCAAGTTGAACATGATAGTGGGGTTGGGAGAGTCATCCTATTCAATTCTTTATATTAGAGATGGGGTACTAAAACCCAGCACAGATTAGGACTAGCTCAAGACCACATATTTCTTTTTTTCTCTCATTTTGTAACATTAATTGGTGTGTGTTTGTGTTTTGGCATTTATTTATTTATTATTTAGAGACAGAGTCTCACTCTGTCACCCAGGCTGGAGTACAGTGGCGTGATCTCAGCAGCTCACTGGCAACCTCTACCTCCCGGGTTCAAGTAATTCTCCTGCCTCAGCCTCGGCTCTGCCTGCCACCACACCCATCTAATTATTTTGTATTTTTAATAGAGATGGGGTTTTACCATGTTGGCCAGGCTGGTCTCAAACTCCTGAGCTCAAGTGATCTGCCTGCCTCAGCCTCCCAAAATGCTGGGATTATAGGAGTGAGCCACCACTCCTGGCCTATATGTTTGTGTTTTAACTACAGAATACATGCTGACTGTACAAAAGTTTTAAGTACATGTGTAGGCACTAATATGGAAAATAAAAATTACCCACGAGGCCCTAACTCAGAGATGACATTACCAAAGCCTGAAATGTATTTTTCATCTTAAAAAAATATTTGGTATAGGCCGGGCGCAATAGCTCACACCTATAATCCCAGCGCTTAGGGAGGCCAAGGCTTGTGGATCACCGAAGGTCAGGAGTTCAAGATCAGCCTGGCCAACATGGCGAAACCCCATCTCTACTAAAAATACAAAAATTAGCTGAGTATGGTGGCAGGCGCCTGTGATCCCAGCTATTTGGGAGACCGAGGCAGAAGAATCACTTGAACCTGGGAGGTGGAGGTTGCAGTGAGCCGAGATTGTGCCACTGCACTCCTGCCTAGGTGACAGAGAGAGACTTCCTCTCAAAAAAAAAATTTTGGGCCAGAAGGAGGATGGGAAGAAAAAAAACAAAAAAAAATTTTTTTTGCTATGTTATGTATGCTTTGTAAATTATTCTTTTATTGGATAAAAAATTAAACATTTTCTCATCTACTACTAAAAGAAAAAAAAATTAAACATTTTCCTGTGATGGTACTTTTCAAAGCTTGCATTTCATCTTATATAAATGTTTCATTTACCTTGCCAATTCTGTATTATTCATTATGTAATATTATTTTTAGTATTTTGTGTAATGCTTCTTTGAATATCCTTAGACATAAATCTTTTTTGACTGTTCTTGATTTTTTGGTAGAATAAATTCTTTGAGTTGAAATTGCTGGGTGATGTTTAAAGCTCTTGTTACATGTTATGAAATCTATATCTGTAGCTCTTGGCCGTGATAAACATCCTCAGAGATCCCTGCTATCCAGCAGGTAACTGGTCATTAGGCCAAGCTGTATGAATGAACCATTAGACAATTTAATAAAAGTAAGCACTGCTGCCATTCGTTAGCATGTGTCTGTGCCACAAGTTAATTACACATATACATATATTCCCTTTGCCTCGCAGTAACCCTCTAGGGTGTGGGTATTATAATCTTCTTTTTTTAAATGAGAGTACTGAGGCATGAATAGTCTTAAGTAATTTGTTCAAGAATACTTGTTAGTCAGTGGCAGTCGGGATTCATACCTAGGCTTTGAAGACTCTAAGCCTGTGCTTTTAACATCTGCCTCTTGTGTGCTGGTATACACTTGTGACTAGGGGCTTCACTGGAGCCAAGCCTCAGGAGGCATTTGCAGCCACAGTGCGTCATGTGAGGTAGAGCAGACTACAACCCAATAGAATTCTTAGACTGGCCCAAGGCCAGCCTTTATAATTTTTCCAAGAGATGAAGTTGTGGATCTGACATGTTACCTGGCCTGCCAGGGCTGTGTTGGACTCAGTGTGGTCGCTTCATTAGTATCGCAGCGTGGAATTTTCTATCAGCCTCAAAGAACCCTTGCAATAATGCATTATTCCCCCACAGGGTTTTCTGCCCAAGGATTTGCAAGCTGAAGCTCTCTGCAAACTTGATAGGAAAGTAAAAGCCACAATAGAGCAATTTATGAAGATCTTGGAGGAGATTGACACACTGGTAAGTAAATATTCAGCTGAGAAGAACTAGTTTTCTTTGACTTTCTTTCAGTCACTTTCACTCTTTCAATAATGTACTCTCCTATTGCCTGAGCAAACCCATCACTTGAGAATATTAAGCATATACTATTGTGTGCCATCACATTGCTAGGTCCTGGGTGAGTGCACAATAATAAGACAGTTCCTGCTTTCTAGGCACTCACAGCCCTCCAGCATAGGACTTTTATCATTTATACTTATGTTTGTCAGTAGCATCTCTAATCAACATGAAGCTGGGACCCAAGTAGTCCACAATCTCGTGGTCAAGGAAACAGAGGACTTCACTTTCTCTGCTCCTCATGTGACTGATCATTCTGCAGGGCTACTTACTTATAGAGGATTCAGCCAGACCCAGATCTTATCAGGCTGTTGAAAACCATTAACTCAGGTTCTCTTTTGCAGATAGTAGTATGATATTAGCCTGATGTTTCATTCTTGACGGTGACCTGTGCTGTGTGCTTCTGTTGGCCAGAGTTGTAAAGCAGCAGCAGCAGGCACTTTTCCTGTCACAGTGAGCCCACAGTCTGGCCAGGGCAGAGTATCCATACATAGGAAACAATAAAAGAACAAAGTCTGTGTTACAGATCTGTTCCTATGGCCCAGACGTTGAGAACAGAGGGAGCTTTTATAGGGACAAGAGCCATGGAAGGGCCATATGGGATACAGACCCAGGGAAGGCGTTCTTGAAAATGCACGTTTATTTACATTGGTGACCTGTGACCCGTTTTATGTACTGTGGGTGTTTCTTATGTGTTCTCATGTCATTTTCACTGAGGATTATTTATGTGTCAACTTACTCTTCCATAGATCCTGCCAGAAAATTTCAAAGACAGTAGATTGAAAAGGAAAGGCTTGGTAAAAAAGGTTCAGGTGAGTTGTGTCATAGTGCATGACAAAGTGTAATATGTTAATATGTTGGTATGTGTGTTTATCTGTTCAAAGTCGAGTAATATAGAAGGATGGTGTGTGGTATGTGCTTGTTTTGGTTATTGTTCATTTATCAGCAAGGACCCCAAACATCAGAGAAGAGCCCCCTATATCCCTATAATTATATTTGAATTTAAACTATTTAGGGAGGGAACTCACTGGAGAGCAGACAGAGTTGACACGTTACACAATTCCAGGAGGCAGTATTCATGCATACAGTGCCCCCTGCAATTGTTCAGTGGCCTCGCGGCAAAGCTTTTGTGGCCTTTCCCACCTTTTAGGGGATTGCTGGCCTAGAGCGTGGTCAGAGACCCTGGTCCTATGCTTCCTCCCTCCCCTTACCTTGGAGCCCAGGCTAGTTGCCCATCTCCATTCATGCACAGTCTGTTTTGGGTCTCAGTCATGGGTTCCCCAGAATGTCTAGGCAAAGAGCCTTGTGTGGGCAGTGGTTGGCTATCCCAGGATGGGCCCTCACTGCCCCATGTGTATTTTCTAGGCATTCCTAGCCGAGTGTGACACAGTGGAACAGAACATCTGCCAGGAGACCGAACGGCTACAGTCTACAAACTTTGCCCTGGCTGAGTGAGGTATGGCAGAAAGAGGCTGTGTTGTCCTGAAGAATGGCACCACCAGCTCTGCCGTCTCTGGAGCAGAATTTACCTGATTTCTTCAGGGCTCCCAGGGGCAGTTGGCCCATTGTCAGTTTTCCTACTCCCACACCAGTTCTCAGTGATAAAATGGTCTTTGTGATTTTGAATAAAGCTCCTGTCTGTTTTCTCCTTCTGATCTCTGTGGTTTTGCTGTCTAGCAATCTACCTTTTCTGGAGAGGACCTCCCCTGCCCACATTTTCCCAGCTGTTTGGACCTTTGGGTGCTTTCTTTGGGCTGGTGAGAGCTCTAATTTGTCTAGGGCTAGTTTCAGGTTTATAGGCTGCCCCAGTCTTCAGATACATGAGGGCTGCTTTGCTCCTGTGATCACATAGTCCCATAGCTGTAAAACCAGAATCACTAGGAGGTTGCACCTAGTCAGGAATATTGGGAACGGCATAGAACAGGTGTTTGGCACATAAGTAGACCAGATGTCCCTCATTGTGACCTAATTCCAGAACATCTGGTTGGGCGGTTGGTTTATAGACTTTGTCCGTACCTCCCAGTGACCCCGACTAGCCACAGGCCATGAGATTTCAGGGGTCCATTCCTGGGATGGAGCCTGTCTTCCTTGTCCCCAAGCAAGTCTTCAGAAGGTTAGAACCCAGTGTTGACTGAGTCTGTGCTTGAAACCAGGCCAGAGCCATGACTTAGGAAGGGCAAAGAGAAAGTGCCAGAATGAGTAAAGCAGGCAGGTGGTATAGCCAACTATAAACTCAGGAGTGACATGTGCTTCCTTCAAAGGCATTTTTGTTAACCATATCCTTCTGAGTTCTATATTTCCTTCAAGGCTGTTCTATCCATTTTGTGGATTGCCCCCCACCTCCACCCCATAATTGTTATTTAAAAAATTGTTTGAGCCTGGCATAGTGGTTCATGCCTGTAATCCTAGCACTTTGGGAGGCTGAGGCGGGAAGATCACTTGAGGCCAGGAGTTTGAGACCAGCCTGGCAACAGGGCAAAACCCCATTCTGCTAAAAAAAAAAAAATTAGCTCAGCCTATTGGCATGTGCCTATAATCTCAGTTACTGGAGATGCTGAGGCACGAGAATTGAATCCGGGAAGTGGAGGTGGCTACAAGTCAAGATTGTGCCACTATACTCCAGCCTAGGTAACAGAGCAAGATACTGTCTCAAAAAAATAAAAAAAAATTGATTCAGGTGCAGTGGCCTCTTCCTATAGTCCCGGCTACTTGGGAGGCTGAGGCTAGAGGATCACTTGAGCCCAGGAGTTTGAGTCTAGTCTGGGCAACATTTAAATAAATAAAAAGGAAAAAAAAAAAAAACCCCCACTGTTTATATGCTCATTGTCAAATAGAAGAGTGTTTTGTTTGCTTGCTTGTTTTTGATCAATGAGGAAAAGCCTTTCATGGCTATAATCATAATTTATGCTTAATAACATTTGAGAGTAGCCCTATGTGGTAGAACTCTGCCTGAAATGATCAGTTGCTGTCACCCCATTCTTTAGTACAGTGCCCAGGAGACAGGCTTCTAAAAGGCCATTCTGAGACCAACATCATTTGACAGAGAGGGAGTCGTTGAAGTCCCAGGGATTTAGGACTGGGTGGGTAAGACCTCAGACAAGGTGGTAAAGGTAGACTTGTGGACAAAGCTCAGGTCCTAGTCCACCACACCCCCAACTTTCATCAGAGCTAATCTATTTTTGTGTGATAGCTATATGGCGTGGGCCATTTAATGAGAAGTTGCTGTATGCAGAACACTATTCTAAATTTTTCATATGTATCAGTCATTTAATTCTCACATAACTTCAGAACTAAACAGATATTCCCATTATAGAGATGAGGAAACTGAGAGAACTTAGGTGATTAACTCAAGGTTGTAGAGTAAGCGGCAAAGCCAAGACACAAAGCTGGGCGGTTTAGTTTCAGAGCCAGTGCTTTTCACCTCTACTGTACCACCTCTCAACCAACACAGGGTTGCACAGGCCCATTCTCTGATTTTGTTCTCTCTTCCTCTCCCTTTAGCTCCCACTTCCTCTCTGGCCCTTTCTAGTTCATTTTCGGCAGAGCAGCCCGAGTGATCATAAAGTGCAAATCTTACCATGTCAGTCCCCTGCTTAGAACCCTCCAATGGCTCACCACTTCTCTTACTATAAAGGCGGAAGTCCTTACCCTATGGCTTCTCCCATCTCATCTCAAGCCCCTCATTGATTTGTTCTCTGCTGTCAGCCGCTCTTCTTTCAGGTTCTCAAATGCACTACGTCCTCTCCTGCCTGAGTGTCTTTGCACCTGCTGCTACCTCTACTTGGACTGCTCCTCACCTTCCTTTTTCCAACCCCAACCCTTGTATAGGTGACTTTTATTCATTCTTCAGAAGCACCTGTCTCTTCCATGGAGAACCCTCGCTTGCTGTCTTGAGACCCTATCAGGCCCCCAGGTGGGATCCTCTCATGGCTTCCCATATGATTCTTTCACAACATTTACATAGTCCATGATAGTTTACTTGTGGGATAATTTGGTTAATCTTTGCCTTTAACACCAGACTGTCAGTTCCTTGGGTGAAGGAGCTTCGTGGTAATAGTGTTATTTCAAGCATATTGTCTTGTATATAGTAAGACCTCAATAAATATTTGGAGAATGAATGAATGTTGAATGCACACATCAATAATGAAATTTCCTTAACTGCATTCAGCCTCTAAATCTCTGTCAGCATTGGAATTTGCAGTCTTAACAGCCTTTATTGTGTTAAGGGTTGAGAAAAGAAGCCCTAAGGCATAGCCTGCTGGGCAGATGTGCTGGGTGATTGCACAGGCTGCACCCACACAGATCTGCTCATCCAAGGGGTGAAACCATTCTCCCATGAGAAGGGGAGAGAGCACTCCGTCTCAGTTGCCCACTTGCCTGGGACATGGTAAGCCCTACTGCTGGGAGAACAGATGGGAATGTGTGCTCCCACAAACTAATCCTTCAGCCTTACAGCTGGAAGGATTCTCTCACATTGTTTTGTTTTGTTTTTCTTTGAGATGGGGTCTTGCTCTCTCACCCAGGCTAGAGTGCAGTGGCATGATCTCTGTTCACTTCAACCTCTGCCTCCTGAGTTCAAGTGATCCTCCCACCTCAGCCTCCCAAGTAGCTGGGACCACAAGTGCATGCCACCATGCCCAGCTAATTTTTTGTATTTTTGGTAGAGACAGGGTCTCACCATATTGGCTAGACTGGTCTCAAACTCCTGAGCTCAAGCAGTCTGTCTATCTCGGCCTGCCAAAGTGTTGGGATTACAGGCATGAGCCACCCGTTCCCGGCCTCTACATTGTCCATTTAGTTAATGGTTTCTACTTATCCTTCAAGACACAACTTAAAGGTTACCTCTTCTGAGACTCCTTCATATAGTAGTCAGTACCTTTTTTGAAAGTACCAGAAACCTAATTTCAAAGAGACTGGGCAAAATAGAAACTTGATGGTCATCATACCAAGTCATCCCATGTAACTTTGGGAAGGTTAAGGGCAGCTGGGCTTCAGGAACTCAAACACTGCCTGTAATCACTCTGCCTCTGCATGTCTGTGTCATATTCTCATTCCTGCTCCTTCCACAAAGCAGGAAGTGTGACTGCTAACAACCCCTGTGTTGTTCATCCTACAGCTCCAATGCCAGAGGGGAACTGCCTCTGTTTTCTTATTTCTGATTTGAAAGATCCTGGGGAGAAATCTTTTGGCTAATCAGCAATGGCCAGGGCAGCAGGGTCACATGCCATAGATATGGTCTTTAGAAGCCAACACTTAATGTTTTGGGGTAGTTCCCAGAGAGGGGACCACAGAATCTGCATCTGTAAGTGGTGAATTAGGTATTCCTTCCAGGTGGTGCCTGACACATTGTTCAGGTTTAATCTCTGATTTCTCAGGTGGTGAGTGGAAGTCTGGGAAGGAAGGGTCACTGATGAGGTCTTTGGCTGGGCTATGCCACTTGGGTATAAGAGGAGTGTCCCACTTAGAGCAGAATCTTTTAGATGTCACCAGTATCCACTTTCTCCTCCTAAAAAAGTGAACTAATTTTTATTTCAATGCATGGCCAACCAGATAGACTGTTTCTCAGTCTCCCTGCTCAGAAGGCCATGAGACTACATTTTAGCTAATGGGGTATATACAGAGTGTGTACATCTTATGGTAAACATCTTCAGAGGCAGGTGGCATGCCCTTTCCCTCTGTGGCCTGGAATACAGATGTGATGGCTGTAGTTGGAGCAGCTGTCTTGGGCCTGAGGTAGAAACTGATGAGGATGGCAAAGTAACAAAATAGAGGAGCATGGAGTTGTCATACCTCATAGGTCAATGTATGGGAGAAAACTGCATTCTGTCTATAAGTCACTGTTATTTTGGGTTTTCTGGCTGTCACAGCCAAACTTTATCTTACATCATTCATAAGCAGTTATGAAACAAGTTTATCAGTCCCAGTGGAAGGCCTTACTCATAGAGGGCCTCCCAGTCCTGCCACCTGCAAGTCTATCAGCAACAATTCCTGTCCAGTGTTTCCATTCCAGTGGTCCAGGGAAGGTAGCGTCGTGCCTTCCTGTGCCCCTTCTGCCCACCCTACAGCAGGAATCGGAGTCTGTAAAACTGCTCTCACCTGCCCAGGCCTCTCTCCATACTCCTTTCTCCTGCCACCATTATCAAGAGGCTCTGCCTATTCAACATATACCACAGGAGGGGGTCTCTGTCTATGGTGACAGTTCTGAATGCTGTGTGTCCTTGTGGGACATTGTGTGAGTGCATGTGTGCAGGACATGCCTGGGGCTGTGTCTAATGTTAGAATATTTGACAACCAATTAGAGCATATGTTGACCAAAAGAGCAGAGCAGCATCTGGAAATCATCCTGCAGTGCCAGGAATTAATTCCAGATCCTGGACACCGAGAGACCCAGGTGTTTCCAGGGGACAATCTGGGTGGCTAGGGTACAGGGGGAGGGGGGCACTCAAAGGCCTTGGGGCAGCACCTGTTTTCAATTGTGGAAAAACCTAGTTCAATGTTATGACAAGCGGTTCAGCTGTACTGTGTACACTCCCTGAATATCAGCCATTGTTGTGTGCCACATGCATGTGTGTGCCTGCCTTGGAGTGCTGGTACAGCCCAGGAGGAAGCCATGGGGGGCATAGGGTGACTCTCACAACCTTTTTTTTTTTTTTCTTTTTTGAGACAGGGTTTCACTCTGTCATTCAGAGTACAGTGTGTGATCATGGCTCATTGCAGCCTCCACTTCCCAGGCTCAAGCGATCCTCCCGAGTAGCTGTGACTACAGGTACATGCCATCATGCCTGGCTAATTAAAAAAAAATTGTAAAGACAGTCTTGCTGTGTTGCCTCAAGCGATCCTGTCACCCTCAGCCTCCCAAAGTGCTGGGATTACAGGTGTGAGCCACTGCACCTGAGGCTGGGCCATGCACCCTGGCAGTGGCAGAGAATACAGATCTCACCTAGGTTTTTGGCCTGAATGACAGTCCAGTCTGGGGCAGATGGAACACTAAGCAGCATCCTGGGGTCAGCAACTGGCCTCTCAGGCAGGCAGAAGATAACTGGGACCTTTGAGGGGACATGTAACAGGGTTGAGGAGTACCAGAGGGATGGAGAGAAGCTGGACATCAAATTCAGAGTAGAGAGAACAATGCAAAATCCACCTCCTATCTCCTCTGCAACCAGTGTCCCCAGAGACACTGACCACTTCACAGAGTTGGGCTGGATCTTTTATTTCACATCATATCCTCTCCATGCCCACCACTGTTCTCCAGCCTGAAACTTCATGGCTTGAGGTGCTCCTATAGGATCAGCATTTGCCATCTTTCGTGATCTGGATGTCCTGTTTGGTTTTTCTAGGATCAAAGAAGACAGGTATGAGGCCACCTTCTCAGGAGCTGTAATGTACCATTCAGGGACCTAGCATAGTCCATCCAGATATCCTGCTGAGTGCTGCTCACATATGCAGTATACAGATGCAGGGAAGATCCCAAGGTCCATGGGCACATCTTTCTACAGCTTTTCCCTTTGTACACCCTGATGGCTGCCAAATCTGTCTCCAGCTTGGACCTCTGTCCTGCCTGTTCATGAAGTTGTCCATATCCACTGGGATGTCCTAGAGGCTCAACTGTCCACAAACATTGCCCCCCAGCAGAACTGGTACAGACCCCCAAACCACCCATTCAGCACATGGAACTGCTGGCCACCCAAGCCCACAAATTAGAAACCAGTATGTTGCCTCCTTCCCCTCACCCTTTACATCCAGTCACATCCAAGCCTGTCAATTCTACTCCCAATGTACCTTCTAACCATGAGTCCTTAATTAACATGATCTTTCTCTAAGCTAGGACAACATCCTGCTGTTCCTTATATTTCCTCAAATACAAACTTTCACATCTATCCAGAGCTTTGCAGCTTAGGAGGACGTTCTTCACTTCCATGGTCTCATTTAGCTCTCAGGATCATAGAAAGATTAGCTTTATGTTTTTTTGTTTTTGTGTGTGTGTGTGTGGAGAACAGGGTCTCACTATATTGCCCAGGCAGGCCTCGAACTCCTGGGCTCAAGCTCTCTTCCCACCTCTTCCTCCCTCAGAGCTGGGATTACAGGTGAGAACCACTGTGCCTAGCCAGAAGATGGGTTTTATTGATGAAGAAACTAAGAGCCAGTAGGTAATCTGATGTAGGGAGGTCATTTTCTAGCCCTGCTTATCTCTCTCGACTCACTTCTTATCTCTCCCCCATTCTCCCTTAAACTTTATACTCCAACAAGTCTAACTTCTTATGTTTCCTCAAATGTAAAATTTCTTTTCCTTGTAGACATTTTCAAACTCATCTACTTGGAATTATCTTCCCTTGCTACTTTTTCCTAGCTAATTTCTACTTATTTCTCAGGGTTGAGTTCAGGAGTCTCCTCCTCCGGGCAGTCTTCCCTGCTCTTGCCTCTTCCCTACTCCCATGACATCCTATGTGCCCCACTGATCCCTTAGAATTTTGTGCTGCAGGCTGGTTGCTGTGGCTTATGCCTGTAATCTCAGCGCTTCAGGAGGCTGAGGCGGGTGTATCACTTGAGATTGGGTGTTCGAGACCAGCCTGGCCAAGATGGTAAAACCCCACGTCTATTAAAAATACAAAAAAATTAGCCAGGCATTGTAGTAGGTGCCTGTAATCCCAGCTATTCGGGAGGCTGAGGCAGGAGATTCACTTGAACCTGGTAGGTGGAGGTTGCAATCAGCTGAGATCGTGCCACTGCACTCCAGCCTGGTGACAGTGAGAGTTCATCTCAAAAAAAAAAATTTTTTTTTAATTTTTTTTTTTTTTGCGATTGGCTGACCATCAGCCTGGCTTCCCCTTTACATCAATTATATATTCAGGAAGACATTGATGCTAACTTATGCTCTATTCTAGGCCCAGGCCCTAGCACATAGTAAGGGCTCAAAAAATAATTGCTGGCTAGAGGAATGAAAGAACAAACGAGGTCACATAGTCAAGGCAGAACAAGGAAAAGGGTTTCAGCCCCTACTCCTTACTCACCACCAGCTTCTAGCTTTCTGCTTGGAACCATATGCCTTCTTTGAATTAATCTGGTGCTCATTCAATTAAGGGCACGTGTTAGAGGACTCTTCTCAAGTCAAGCATGTATAAGGAAGAAGCAGGTCAAGTCTTACTCCTTTCAGACTGTGCACCAGAGATGGGGGTCCACCCAATAAAGCAGGGGTTATGGGGCAGACTTACATCCGGGTCAAGCAGAGCTGGCATTCATTTGTATATGTGACCCCATCAGTGCCGCAGACCAGGTTGGATGTCTGGGAACAGGTTGGAGACTCTACCATGTGTTCACAGATGGGCTGTGAAAGAGAAGAAGGGAGGGAGAGGACTCAGGGATTCAGAGGCAGTGGGGAGGGATACAGGGGTTCTGCTTGGAGCCAGAGAGGCCCCAGGGAGGTATTAGAGTCAAGAAGGCCCCAGTGTGGGTCCAGTGAAGATGAAACCAACCACTCGGGGCCCCTTGGTGTGTTTGCTTGTATGTGTGTGTGTGTGCATGACCACGTGCATGCCTATGCCTGGGTGTGTACATATGTGTACCTGTGTCTCTGGAGCCCAGGTGTGCAGGCATTCAAGCGTATGCCTGTGTTAATGTATGTGGAGTGAGTTTGTGTCCTCTAGCATCTGGGGATAGTTCACACCCTCCTCAAAGACTAACCAGAACTTCTGTTGCTAGTTCCATTGAAGACCCCAGGACACAGAACCACCCATCATTCCCAGGAGGCCCCTCTCTCCCTAGGGGTTCCTGCCCTGTCCCTCGCCTGCATGATCTATCAGGCCCATGTCAGAAAGGCTACACGGGGTGGGAAGGCTGCAGAAATGGGGCAGAGCTTGGGGCTTAATTGAGGGTGTCTGAAAAGGTTTCAGGTCAAGCCTGAGGTCAAGGTCAGAACTTGGTCAGGACGGGCATTAGAGCCTGAGACAGGGATAGGGTGAGAAAGGTAGCCGTGAAGGCCTAAAAACAGTGGTGTTCCTCGCACGTAGGCTAATTGAAATAATGTACGTAAAGTATTTGGCTCTTTGGCACTGAATAAGTGGAGCTAGATTCTGAAGGACTGATGGGGAGGGTGCTGAGGCTCCAGATGGGAACGTGGCTCTGAGCCTCCTTATTCCCCTATGTGAAGAGGTAATCTCAAAGGTCTCAAGGATATCAGCACCACTGCCTTCTGGTCACTGGGGACATCAGACCAAGGGCCAAGGTGGAATCAGATTCAGGGGTAACTTGGTGTTTAGACAATCAGATGGAATGTGGTGGGGGGAGGCTGGCACACTCCACAGGTGCATTCAGTATGCCAGGGTCCCCTCTGTTGCTTGCCCATCTGCACTATACAGAACAGAGAGCACACTCTGTCCTGCTAAGCCTGCATGGGGAGATGTCACTAATGGAAGGGGCCTTGGAGACCAGTTGGGGGGATCACAAGGGCTTTGAGGCCAATCTTGGGACTTGGGTGAAGGGACTGGGCCTACTTAGCCTTGGGGGCTAATCTGAGGAATATGCAGGCCAGGAGGCCACGTTGAAGCCATTGAAAGTGTCTGAGCAGGATCATGGAGAAGAATAATGGGTTCCTCAGCATGAATGAGAGAGCTCCTCTTGGCAGAGGGAAAGCGAGAACAGCACTCAGCTGCCTTACCATTCTTGAGAAAAAGAGCTTTCCTGCAGCCACTGGCACTTCTGAAACACAAAGAAACAAGAATTAGATGATGCTAGCTCTGGACCCCAGGTCTAGGGATCTGAGGACTGCTTCTCCAGGGAGCATGGCCCAGCGACTATCCAACCTGGAATTCCTCAAGGAAAGGTGATGAGTCACCAGTCAATGGGGCTGCCAGAAAGCTGATGTGATCTTGAGTTCCATACACAGAGACAGGAAGTCAGGATAGGGAGATGACAGTCCAGGCTATTCCTTGTTAGTTAGATCCACTGGAATTGTTGTGTCCTATATAATAATTATAAAATAACAATTCCTCAGTTATTATGTGCCAGGCATTGAGAACACATGATTTTAAGTACTATCCACCTCTCTCTTATAGCTGTGTAACAGAGGGAAGAAAGGAGGTAGTAGTGGATGCTGTGTTCTGCCACCAAAAGCCCTCCCTCAAAACTGAGGCACTTATGTACTAATTTCCCCAGCTGCCAGGAATATTGACCACTCACTTCAAGTCCCTTCTAGGAATTACCTTCAGAGAATAGAGCTGCCTTGTCAAGGTTGCTTCCTCTACCCAGGAACAGCCCATAGCCCATGTCGGGTTGATATGGTTACAAAGGCCACCTGACCCCCTTGTCCAAAGTGGCCTGTAGGCTCATCTGAAGCTTCTGTTGCACTGCATCGGAGTCAACCTCCCTCATCCTTTATGGATATTAATCCCATGAACTCAGTGAACTCCCCAATAAACTGCATGCATATCTCAGAGTCTGTTTCCTGGGGCAGAGGTCGGTTTAAGCAACTACAAAAGAGGCTCAAAGAGGTGAAGCAATGCAGTTTCTTAAGGCAGAGCTAGGATTTGCACATGGGTCTGCTGCACTCCAGAACCTGACTCTTTCTACATGCACCGGCGTGCCCCTCAAGGTCTGGCTGAACTGCTTATAGGACATGAGCAAACTGTGGTGTGACTGACAAGCGTGATGGATAGATGAGGGAACTGGAGCTGTGTCTAATGGCACAGGTGGAAGGAAGGGCATTTACGTAACTTAGAGAAGGCCAGGATGCTCCCTGAAGTCTCTGAAGGGCTATCCTGGGTCTGAAGGAGAGATGGACTCTTTTCAGCCTCACAGGGCAGAGCCCATCTCTGTGAGGAGGCTGCAGGGAAGCAGGTTTGGGTTCTATATGAAGCAGAATTTTCTCTCAGTGGGAGCTATGCCACAGAGAAAGAGACTTTCTCCAGAAGTAGCAAGTTTCCCATCACTGGAGGTGTGCAAGGCAATGTGGTTTTATCTATTCCTGGAGATGCTATTACAAGATATTTCCACAGAGAGGGAAACAGAAACTTAGACTAAGTCACCTCTGATATGCTGTTTAAGCCTGGCATTGGGGTATCAAAATGCAAACCTAGACTTGTCACTGAACTGCTTAAAACCCTTCCATGTCACATTGCCCTGACTGAAAGTGATCCAGATGTCCTTCAGCAAGAGAATGGATAAATAAATACAATGGGGTACCCCTCAACAATAAAAGCAAGCAGCTGATACATGTGATAACATGACTGAATCTCAAAAATAGTTTGCTGAGCAAAAGAAACCAGCCACGCCGGGCACAGTGGCTCACACCTGTAATCCCAGCACTTTGGAAGCCTGAGGTGGGTGGATCACGAGATCAAGAGATGCAGACCATCCTGGCCAACATAGTGAAACCCCTTCTCTATTAAAAATACATGGGCCGGGCGCGGTGGCTCAAGCCTGTAATCCCAGCAACTTTGGGAGGCCGAGGCGGGTAGATCACGAGGTCAACAGATCGAGACCATCTTGGTCAACATGGTGAAACCCCGTCTCTACTAAAATTACAAAAAATTAGCTGGGCACGGTGGTGCGTGCCTGTAATCCCAGCTGCTCGGGAGGCTGAGGCAGGAGAATTGCCTGAACCCAGGAGGCGGAGATTGCGGTGAGCCGAGATCGCGCCATTGCACTCCAGCCTGGGTAACAAGAGCGAAACTCCGTCTCAAAAAAAAAAAAAAAAAAAAAAATACAAAAATTAGCTGGGCTTGGTGGCGTGCGCCTGTAGTCCCAGCTACTTGGGAGGCTGAGGCAAGAGAATTGCTTGAACCAGGGAGGCAGAGGTTGCAGTGAGCGGAGATCCCACCACTGCACTCCAGCCTGGTGCCTGACAACAGAACAAGACTCTGTCTCAAAAAAAAAAAAAAAAAAAAAAAGCCGGGTGCCGTGGCTCACGCCTGTAATCCCAGCACTTTGGGAGGCCGAGGCGGGCAGATCACCTGAGGTTGGGAGTTCAAGACCTGCCTAACATGGAGAAACCCCGTCTCTATAAAAAAAGAAAAAAGAAAAAAAGAAACCAGACACAAAAGATTACATACCCTGCCAGGTGCGGTGGCTCAAGCCTGTAATCCCAGCACTTTGGGAGGCCGAGGCGGGTGGATCACGAGGTCAAGAGATCGAGACCATCTTGGTCAACATGGTGAAACCCCGTCTCTACTAAAAATACAAAAAATTAGCTGGGCATGGTGGCACGTGCCTGTAATCCCAGCTACTCAGGAGGCTGAGGCAGGAGAATTGCCTGAACCCAGGAGGCGGAGGTTGCGGTGAGCCGAGATCGCGCCATTGCACTCCAGCCTGGGTAACAAGAGCGAAACTCTGTCTCAAAAAAAAAAAAAAAGATTACATACCCTATGATTCAATTTATGTGAAATCCTAGACCAGGCCAACTAATCTGTGATGGAAAAAAAAACACTTTGGGAGGCTGAGTCAGGAGGATCACTTGAAGCCAGGAGTTTGAGACCAGCCTGGGCAACACAGCAAGACCCCATCTCTACAAAATAATTTAACAATTAGGGCCAGGTGGGGTGGCTCACATCTGTAATCCCAAAACTTCGGGAGGCCAAGGTGGGTGGATCACCTGAGGTCAGGAGTTCAACACCAACCTGACCAACATAGTAAAACCCATCTCTTCTAAAAATACAAAAATTAGCTGGGCATGGTGGCACACTCCTGTAATCCCAGTTACTTGGGAGGCTGAGGCAGGAGAATCACTGGAACCCAGGAGGTGGATACTTCAGTGAGCCTAGATTGCACATTGCACTCCAACCTGGATGACAGATGAGACCAGCCTGGGCATTATCGTAAGATCTCAGCTCTACAAAAAAAAATTTTTTTTTAATTAAAAAAAGAACAGTTCCTTTGAGGACACCAGCCAGCCAGTTACCTCTACAGACCCAGAGAAGCCCCAGATCTATGGCCAAGACCAGCTTGAGGCCACCAGTGATCCTTGACTCAGCTTCAAATCCTTCCGTTTCTCCTTAGGAAAGTGCACAGTCCCAGAGATGCCTCTGAGGCAGGTGGCAGCTATCTTTCCATTGCTTAGGCAGGTAGAGCAAATATTTAATGATGACTTCCTGTCCTAAAGCAAAAACATCATCTTATAAAAGGAGAGCTGCACTTTAAAGGTCATCTAGGGGCCAGGCACCATGGCTCATGCCTGTAATCCCAGCACTTTAGAAGGCCAAGGCTGGTGGATCACTTGAGGTCAGGAGTTCGAGACCAGTCTGGCCAACATGGCAAAACCAATCTCTACTAAAAATACAAAAAATTAGCTGGGCATGATGGCACACACCTGTAATCCCAGCTACTCAGGAGACAGAGGCAGGAGAATCACTTGAACCCAGGAGGCAGAGGGTACAGTGAGCCAAGATGGCACCACTGCATTCCAGCCTGGGTGACAGAGCTAGAAACTGTCTCAAAAAATAAATAAATAAAAATAAAAAATAGGCCAGTGCAGTGACCCATGCCTGTAATTCCCAGCACTTTGGGAGCCCCAGGTATATTGTCCAGGCCTGGGAAAGGGCTCTCTCATGCTCACATGGTTTCCCAAGTCACAAACCACAACCTTTAGAGAGATCGGGAGTTCAGAAGACCTCAGCCAGATCTCTTTTAGCACCTACCCCCTGCAGCCAGTATACTTGTCAGTCTCTCCTGAGAGCTGGGACCCTCCTGTTTCCTTCTGCCCACACAACCTCCAGCCCAGTAGTTGCACAATGCAGCTTGAACTGGAACCATCTCCTCCTGTACAGCTGGAGAAACTGAGGCCCCAAGAGGGGGACTTTGGCAATCTGGGCCATAGTCAGGATTTGAACCCAAGTTTCTTTTCTCCCAGGCCAGAGCTTCCCTGCAACAGTGGAGGGTGCATATGCAGAATTGAAGGTGCATGCTAAAAGCTGAGGACTCACAGGGTGCTCCATGCCCTGCCTCTGCTCTCACCCCCAGCTCACCTACCAACACAAAGTCACAGAGAATCCAGGTTCTGCCCACTCACCCCTGTCCACAACAAGGAGGGCAGCCAAGGTCAGAGTAACTACCCAATGGTAGACAGCCATGCTGATCCTGGGATAGTGTAGCCTGAACTGGCTGGGGCCTGGGCTGGGACTGGGGAAGGATGGGGGCCTATTTATAGTGCTACTTCCCTTATCTTATCTTATGTGGGGCCAGATAGAGAGGCCAGAGTTGATCTCTGCACACTGGCATCCGGAAAGGGCTTGCTCTAGGTAGAGATGCTGAGCTCATGGTGAAATAGGGATGTGGCCATGGGGCTGGTGGGTTTCCAGAGTGACAAAAAGTTTGGACAGCTTGCAACGCTGACTCCAATCTGAGAGTTCGAGCAAGGAGAGGAAAGTTGAAGTAGAAAGAGAGAGAGTCCAAGGCAGAGAGAAAGAGAAAGAGTGGAAAAAGCAACTGGAAGATGGCAGGAGGCAGAGAAGGGGGCTGGAGCCTGGATTCCTTTGCCAGTGCCTCCAGCAACCAACTCTGGGACCTCAGTAAAGCCACTTTTCTTAACTGGGCCTCAGATCACCCGTACACGAAGTGGAGATGATAATTTTGGCTCTGCCTTTCTCCCAGAGCTGCTGTGAGGACGGGGGCAGTGATAGCAGATGGGAAAACATTTTGCAGAGATGAAATGAACTGTAAATGTAAGCAGAAATGATCCTGTTTAACTTTTTAATTTCACTTTTTTTTTTTTTGTAGCACAAGGTGGGCACAACTAACAGGCAAAATAAAACATAAAAAGGAGCCAGGCATGGTGATTCACGCCTGTAATCCCAGCACTTTGGGAGGCCAAGCCAGGTGGATCACAAAAACCCTATTTCTTTTTTTTTTGAGACAGAGTTTCGCTCTTGTTACCCAGGCTGGAGTGCAATGGCGCGATCTCGGCTCACCGCAACCTCCGCCTCCTGTGTTCAGGCAATTCTCCTGCCTCAGCCTCCTGAGTAGCTGGGATTACAGGCACGCACCACCATGCCCTGCTAATTTTTTGTATTTTTAGTAGACGGGGTTTCACCATGTTGACCAGGATGGTCTCGATCTCTTGACCTTGTGATCCACCCGCCTTGACCTCCCAAAGTGCTGGGATTACAGGCATGAGCCACCACGCCCGGCCACAAAAACCCTATTTCTACTAAAAATACAAAATTAGTTGGGCACGGTGGTGCATGCCTGTAATCCCAGCTACTTGGGAAGCTGAGGCAGGAGAATCGCTTGAACCTGGGAGGCAGAGGTTGTGGTGAGCCGAGATCATGTCATTGCACTTCATCTGGGCAACAAGAGCGAAACTCTATCTGAAAACAAAACAAACAAACAAAAAACATTAAAAGGAAGATGACTTCTTGCTTTGCAGGTATTATGTGTTCATTTGCATTTTCCTTTCTTTTTTTGAGACAGAGTCTCAGACTGTTGCCTCGGTTGGTGTGCAGTGGTGTGATCTCAGCTCTCTGCACCCTCCGCCTCCCGGGTTCAAGTGATTCTCCTGCCTCAGCCTCCTGAGTAGGTAGGATTACAGGCACCCAACACCATGCCGGGCTAATTTTTTATGTTTTTAGTAGAGACAGGGTTTCACTATATTGGCCAGGCTGGTCTCGAACTCCTGACCTTGTGATCCGCCTGCCTCGGCCTCCCAAAGTGCTGGGATTACAGGTGTGAGCCACTGCGCCTGGCCTCATTTGCATTTTCATAGGTTAAATACTGACAAGGTTCTTTTTTTTTTTTTTTTTTTTTAATTCACCTGGGTGCAGGTGGGCTAATGCCGAAAAGGGCATTAGCCAACAAGATTTTTTTCAAGAAAAATCAACATCTAAAACTCCCCCATACTTACACAGTATTCATGAATAAGTAATTTGGTTATTTCTCTTAAAGAATTTCTGATTTATAAACATAAATTTCTTTTGCATACATATTTCTCTAATTTATTTAGAGCAGTGTTTTTCAGCTCTGTCTGCAGATTGGATTTTCCTGGGGGAGAATTTACAAATACAGATGCTGAGCTTCACTCTGAAATATTTAAATCAGAATCTGTGTTTGTTTTTTATTTTTGTTCTTTGTGTGTGTGTATTTTTTAAAGAAAAACTTTATTTTGAAAGATTTCAAGCCTACAGATAAGTTTCAAGAATATTACAATGACGAGGGGAAGGATTTTTGTTTGAGGACAGCCCCAGTCAGGTGCGATGGCTCACACCTGTAATCCTAACACTTGGGAGGGTGAGGCAGGAGGATTGCTTGAGCCCACAAGTTAAGAGACAAGCCTGGGCAATATAGCAAGACCACAGCTCTACCAAAAAAAAAATTTTTTTTAATTAATAAAAAAGAATAGATTTCTTTGGGGACACCAGCCAGCCAGTTACCTCTACAGACCCAGAGAAGCCCCAGATCAGTGGCCAAGACCAGCCTGAGGCCACCAGTGATCCTTGACTCAGCTTCAAATCCTTCCGTTTCTCCTTAGGAAACTGCACAGTCCCAGAGATGCCTCTGAGGCAGGTGGCAGCTATCTTTCCATTGCTTAGGCAGGTAGAGCAAATATTTAATGATGACTTCCTGTCCTAAAGCAAAAACATCATCTTATAAAAGGAGAGTTGCACTTTAAAGGTCATCTAGGGGCCAGGTATCATGGCTCATGCCTGTAATCCCAGCACCTTAGGAGAAGGCCAAGGCAGGTGGATTACTTGAGGTCAGGAGTTTGAGACCAGTCTGGACAACATGGTGAAACCTGTCTCTACTAAAAATACAAAAAATTAGCCAGGCGTGGTTGTGCACACCTGTAATACCAACTACTCAGAAGGCCGAGGCAGGAGAATCACTTGAACCCAGGAGGCAGAGGGTACAGTGAGCCAAGATGGCACCACTGCATTCCAACCTGGGTGACAGAGCAAGAAACTCCAAATAAATAAAAATAGGCTGGATTCGGTGGCTCATGCCTGTAATCCCAGCACTTTGGGAGGCCGAGGCAGGTGGATCACGAGGTCAGGAGATCAAGACCATCCCAGTCCACGTGGTGAAACCCCATCTCTACTAAAAATACAAAAATTAGCTGGGCGTGGTGGTGCGTACCTGTAGTCCCAGCTACTCAGGAGGCTGAAGCAGGAGAATTGCTTGAACCTGGGAGGCGGAGGTTGCGGTGAGCCGAGATCACACCATTGCACTCCAGCCTGGGCAACAAGAGCGAAACTCCATCCCAAATAAATAAATAAATAAATAGATAGATAAATAAAAATTTAAAATAGGCCTGGTGCAGTGGCTCACACCTGTAATCCCAGCACTTTGGGAGGCCAAGTTGGGTGGATCACCTGAGATCAGGAGTTCGAGACCAGACTGGCTGACCTGGTGAAACCCCATCTCTACTAAAAATACCAAAAAAAATTAGCTGGGTGTGGTGGCACACCCAGCTACTTGTGAGGTAATCCCAGCTACTTGGGAGGCTGAAGCAGGAGAATTGCTTGAACCAGGGAGGCAGAGGTTGCAGTGAGCCAAGACTGCGCCACTGCACTCCAGCTAGGGCAATGGAGTGACACTGTTTATCAAAATAAATAAATAAAATAATAAAATAAAAAATAAAGGTCATCTGGGTTCCATCTCCCTTCTTCCACTAGGGCTTTCCAACAGCAGCCCCATGGGTAGGCCTTTCATGGTGATGGGGAGCTTTCTACCTACCAGTTTCATTGTTGGATGGCTTTGAACAAAGAGATCCTTCCTCACACAAGAGGTGTGCCTCCCTGAGAATCCTTGGAGGCCATAGCTTTGTCTCTGGCCTGTACCTGCATGAGCACCTCTAGGCTGAGCAGGTCCAGCATCTGCCTGCCTCCTACCCTTGCACATGTGAAGCTCCTGGGCCTCTCTTCATTTCTTATCTGCTCCCAGGTCTGTCTGTCAGTGTCCCAGGTTATAATGAGTAAGGGAAGTAAGGGAGCAAAGGGGTTTGACCCCTTCCTTATTTTGGACCTTCGACCTCTATCCATGTGGCAGGAATGGCTGCTGAACCTTGTAGCTGTGCAAGGAGTCAGGACGCTTGAATTCTGCATCCTTCAAAGTACAGAGCAAAGTCAAGGGCAGCCCGTGGAGTGCCAAGCTCCCCTACCATCTCACCCCACCCCAAGGTCTCCTCTTCACTCATAGTAACAAACTTCCTAATCTGTCATCCCATCAAAATGTGAACCTAACTCCTATACGCAACTGCTATTGAACAGCCCATTGAGGACATCAGTGCATCCAAGTAAACCTCACTCATGAATTCACCATTCGTGTATTCAATAAGAGTTTAATGAGCAGCTAAGTGCCATGCTCCATGCTGAGTGCCTGGATATGGCAGAGTGGTCAGATGCAGTTCCTGTCCTCCAGAAGCTTTGGTTAAGTGGAGCGACAGTACTAACCAAGCAGCAGCATTGTGTCACTGTTGGAGTGAGTCCCACAAATGACACATGCTCTGTTCTGTGAGAGGATCCAAGAGTGACCTATCCATCTGAGATCAGAGATGCCAAGGGGTGAGCAGGCAGGACAGGCTGTAGTCAAGTGGAACAGTGCTGTAGGCAGAGGAAACAGAATGTGTGAGAGCCCTTAGGCAAGAAGAAGCTTGTCACATCTGAAGAACAGAGAAGCCATGTAGGTAAGGTGGGGTCAGGGAACCAGAGAAGGGCATGCAGGGACTCTGAAATGGTCAGTGGGGGCTAAATCAGCCTTGATCTCTGCTCAACAGAAAGAAGCCAAATCTTAGCCTGGTGTTCACGTCCCTTCAACATCTGATTCCAACCTATCTTTCCAACAAAGAAATACAAGAATAAACACATGACATGTGATGTGGAAGAGAAATCAGGTGGCCTAAGAGGACGATGACAAAGGAGAGGCTTTATTTTATTTTTGAGATGGAGTTTCACTCTTGTCACCCAGGCTGGAGTGCAATGGCGCCTTCTCATCTCACTGCAACCTCCGCCTCTTCGGTTCAAGCGATTCTACTGCCTCAGCCTCCCAAGTAGCTGGGATTACAGGTGCCCGCCACCACACCTGGCTAATTTTTTTGTATTTTTAGTAGAGATGGGGTTTCACCATGTTGGCCAGGCTGGCCTCGAACTCCTGACCTCAGGTGATCCTCCCACCTCGCCCTCCCAAAATGCTGGGATTACAGGCGTGAGCCACTGCACCTGGCCAGGCTTTTCTTTAAATAGTAGCGCGTGAGTAAAGAAACAAGTCCTGCAGAGATTAGGGGGAAGAGCCTGCCAAGCAGAGGAACTGCAAGTACAAAGGCCTTGAGGTGGGAACAGGCTTGGCAGCTTTAACTCCAAGGAGTCCAGTATAGCCCGAGTGGAATGAACAGGGGAGTCAGTGGCAGGAGGTGAGGGCCAGGTAAATACGTAGGTCCCAGCACGGGCACCAATTTCTTAGGTGAGCTTGGGTGCATCTCTTCCCCTCTTTGGGCCTGCCCATGTCTCTCATGTCCCATATTGGGTTCACCAATATGTACTACCACCAGCCTGCCTCCCAGGGCAGCTGTGAGGGCCCTGGAGAGGAGAATGTGAGATGTGTGTAGCTGCTGTGATACCAAGAAAGGGCTTAAGTGGGGATTCCTGGAAGCAGAGCAGAGGCTAAGACCTAAAAGCCCTGGGCACCTGCACAGGTACTGGAATCAACACAATTAGGACAGAGCTGTCCTAAAACTGGGCTCAGGCAGGTAAGCTGGGCAATTCCTTCATCTCCTGTCCCAGGTCAGAATGAAAACCTGGGACCTGCCCTTTGGCTGGGCCAACACTCCCCAGCTTCACCCAGGAGCCTTCACTCCATATGCTTAGATTGGACTGGTGCCCTGCTTCTTGAGGAAAACATCCACTCCTTAATGACGGCAATGCTGGATCCATCAGGTCTGAGTCATGAGTCCTGCTCATGGGTGAAGGGGACAGAGGCCGTGTTTGACTTAAGGCGGGTGAGCTGAGCTCCAGCAGACCTTGGGCCTGCCAGATGGCATGGCCAGCATGGCCAGTTTGCCTTGGACCACCTTCCCTGGTCTCCAGCTCACATTCTGCTCCACCCTTCCTCCAGCCCAAAGTGCCCCCACCTGCCTGGAAACCTGTGTGAGCTACACAGGTGTGGGCAGCTTCCAGGAAACACTTGCAGGAGACCTGTCTTGACCAAGCCAGTTCCACAGCCTGTCCTGGGCCCCTCAGCCACCCAACTCCATGTCCCAGGAATAGAGCCCATCTGCCCATTCCACTTGGTCCAGAGCTGTAGGGGGTGGGCAGTGGGAGGAGACTCCTTTAAGGAGAGATTTCATCTACTTTTTTGGGATTTGACTCCAAGGAACACTCAGTGATAAAATGGGCTGAAGTCATCTCTCTATGGGGACATCCACTCTGCCGTTCAATGGACACTTACTGAGCACCTCTTGTTGGGCACCAGCCTGTGGGACTCCAGAGGTGAGTGAGACTTGGACTGAAGGAGCTTGTGGTTCCTCAGTGGTGGAGAGGTGGAATGGACACTTGAGCAGGTATTTATAAAATGCTGTGGTGAGAGAGCAGTGATAGAAATAATAGAGATATTCCTTCCACCCCATTATTCTATGGACCCTCTTCTCAACATGTCCAAAAAGTCAACTTTCCATCTTCTGTTCACCCAGAGCTGCCCTACCTCCCAGTTTCCCCCTCTGGGTGGACAGCACCACCATCATCCCAGTGCCCTAGGCTAATTTGGGGACCATCCTGAACGTCTCCTCCACCTCTGTATTCCAGGAACCAGTTCTTACTGATTTGACCTCCTCACCACCTCTCATATCCATCACCTCCTCTATATTTCCTCTAGTTCAGCTTCTGTGACCTCTCAACTTCATTACTCATGCTGGTTCCCTGCCTCCAGTCTTTCCTCCTCCAATCCATTCTGCTTCCAGAGCCATCTTTCTGAAACTCAAAAATAACCACATCATCCCTCTGCCTAATATTATTCAATTATGATTAGTCAATTCAACTAAAATTATTCAATCGCTGTTGACTCAAGCATGGAAACCAATTTCCTTGGTTTGTATGACATACAAGTTCCGCCCTGACTGGTCCTCTGTTGGCCTCTCTAACTTCAACTCTGGCCACTTGAGCCTTCATTTCATCAGACAGAACCACCTGCGGCTTTCATGCCTCCAAGGCTTTTCTCATGTTGTTCTCTGTCATTGGTGTGCCCCTCTATTACCTCCTCTCGGGCTCTCCTCCTTAGACCCTCAGCCCACTCCATTTGGGGCCCACATTTGCACAGACATCTATCCCATCAGCACCTGTAATGTTTCATGACCTTTTCTTGCTCATGTAACTATCTCTCATATTTCCTTAAAGAAAGGGACAGGGGGACATTTCATTCACTTCATATCCCCAGTGCTCTGCCCAGGGCCTGGCATGTATGTGTTGACTAAAGGAATATATCCTGCACTGGATGAAATCTCAGGACAGCAAGGATCCCAGCTTCAGATGCTTGGTCTGTAGACCAAGGGCTTGAGTAAGCTCTGAGGATAAGCGGGACTCTAGTGGGTCCATTGGGTCCAGCCAGTGATATCCTATGCTATGTCCATATAGGTGGGAACAGAGGTGGCACCATATGTCAAGGACCACATTTTCTACTACCTCTTAGCCAACCTGGCTA